>NC_140157.1:1096582-1696582 GCF_964035555.1 Netta rufina
GTTAGAGTTAGGGTTAGGGTTAGAGTTAGGTTTAGGGTCAAGGCTAGGGTTAGGGTTAGGGCTAGGGTTAGGCTTCGCTTTAGACTAGGGTTAGGGTTAGGTTTAGGGTTCTGTTAGGGTTATGTTTAGGGTTAGGGTTAGGGGTAGGGTAAGGGTTAGGGTTAGGGTTAGGGTTATTGCTAGGGTTAGGCATCGGTTTAGACTAGTGTTAGGGTTAGGATTAGGGTTAGGTTTCTGTTAGGGTTAGGGTTAGATTTAGGGTTAGGTTTAGTGTTAGGGTTAGGGTTAAGGTTAGTGTTTGGGTTAGGGTTAGGATTAGGGTTAGGGTTAGGGTTAGGGTTAGGGTTAGGGTTGGTTAGGTTTAGAGGGTTAGGGTTAGGGTTAGGGTTAGGGTTAGGGTTAGGGTTAGGGTTAGGGTTAGGTTTAGGGTTAGGGTTAGGGTTAGACTTAGGGTTGCGGTTAGTGTTAGATTTAGGTTTAGGGTAAAAGTTAGGGTTCTGTTAGGGTTAACGTTAGGTTTAGGGTTAGGATAAGGTGTAGGGAAGGTTTAAGTTTAGGGTTAGGGTTAGGTTTGGTGTTATGTTAAGGGTTAGAATTAGGATTGGGGTTAACGTTAGGGTTATTGTTAGTGTTAGGTTTAGGTTAGGTTTAGAGTTAGGGTTAGGTTTAGGTTTCTGTTAGGGTTAGACTTAGGGTTAGTGTTAGAGTTAGGGTTAGGGTTATAGTTAGGTTTAGGGTCAGGGCTAGGGCTAGGGTTAGGGTTAGGGTTAGGGTTAGGGTTAGGGTTAGGGTTAGGGTTAGGGTTAGGGTTAGGGTTAGGGTTAGGGTTAGGGTTAGGGTTAGGGTTAGGGTTAGGTTTAGGGTTAGTGTTAGCGTTAGGGTTCTGTTAGGGTTAGGGTTAGAGTTACGGTTAGGTTTAGGGTTAGGTTTATGTTTAGTGTTAGGGTTAGGGTTAGGGTTAGTGTTAAGGTCAGAGTTAGGGTTAGCGTTAGGGTTAGGGTTAGGGTTAAGGTTAGGGTTAGGGTTAGGGTTAGGTTTTGGGTTAGGGTTACGGTTACGGTTATTGTTAGGGTTAGGATAAGGGATTGGTTTAGCTTTAGTGTTAGGCTTCTGTTATGTTTAGCGTTTGAGTAGGTTTAGGGTTAGGTTAGGGTTAGGGTTAGGGTTAGGCTTAAGTTTAGTGTTAGGTTTAGGTTTAGAGTTACTTTTATGGTTAGGGTTAGGATTATAGTCAGCATTATGGTTAGGGTTATTGTCAGGGTTAGAGTTAGGGTTAGGGTTACGGTTACGGTTAGGATTAGGGTTAGGGCTCTGTTAGGGTTCGGGGTTCGGTTAGGCTTAGGAATAGGTTTAGGGTTAGACTTAGGAATAGGTTTAGGGTTAGGGTTAGGGTTATGTTTAGGGTTAGGGTTAGTGTGATGTTAGGGTTAGACTTAGTGTTAGGGTTAGCGTAAGGTTTACGTTAGGATTAGGGTTAGGGTTATGTTTAGGGTTCTGTTAGGGTTAGACATAGGGTTAGGGTTATGTTTAGGGTTAGTATTAGGATTAATGTTAGAGTTAGGGTTAGGGATCAGGTTACGGTTACATTTAGGGTTAGGGTTAGAGTTAGGTTTAGGGTCAGTGTTAGGCTTCTGTTAGGTTTAGGGTTAGGATTATGGTTAGGGTTAGGGTAGGTTTAGGGTTAGGTTTAGTGTTAGGGTTGGGTTAGGGTTAGGGTTAGGGTTAGGGTTAGGGTTAGGGTTTAGTGTTAGGGTTAGGGTTAGGGTTTAGGGTTAGGGTTAGGGTTAGGGTTAGGGTTAGGGTTAGGATTAGGGTTAGGGGTTAGGGTTAGGGTCAGGGTCAGGGTAAGGGTTAGGGTTAGGGGTTAGGGTTATGGTTAGGGTTAGGGTTAGGGTTATGGTTACAGGGTTAGGGTTAGGGTTAGGGTTAGGGCTATGGTTAGTGTTTGGGTCAGCGTCAGGGTCAGGGTTGTGGTTATGGTTTACGGTTAGGGTTAGGGTTAGGGTTAGGGTTATGGTTATAGGGTTAGTGTTATGGTTAGGGTTAGGGTTAGGGTTAGTGTTAGGGTCAGGGTCAGGGTCAGGGTCAGGGTCAGGGTTAGGGTTAGGGTTAGGGTTAGGTTTAGGGTTAGGGTTAGTCTTAGGGTTAGGGTTAGGGTTAGGGTTATGCTTAGAGGGTTAGGGTTAGAGTTAGGGTTCGGGTTAGGGTTAGGGTTAGGGTTAGGGTTAGGGTTAGAGGGTTAGGGTTAGGGTTAGGGTTAGGGTTAGGTTTAGGGTTAGGGTTAGGGTTAGGGTTAGGGTTAGGGTTAGGGTTAGGGTTATGGTTAGGGTTAGGGTTAGGATTAGGGTAAGGGTTAGGGTTAGGGTTAGGGTTAGGGTTCGGGTTAGGGTTAGGGTTAGGGTTTGGGTTAGGGTTAGGGTTAGCGTTAGGGTTCGGGTTAGGGTTAGGTTTAGGGGTTAGGGTTAGGGGTTAGGGTTAGGGTTAGGGTTAGGGTTAGGGTTAGGGTTAGGGTTTAGGGTTAGGTTTAGGGTTAGGGTTAGGGTTAGGGTTTAGGGTTAGGGTTAGGGTTAGGGTTAGGGTTAGGGTTAGGGTTAGGGTTAGGGTTAGACTTAGGGTTGCGGTTAGTGTTAGATTTAGGTTTAGGGTAAAAGTTAGGGTTCTGTTAGGGTTAACGTTAGGTTTAGGGTTAGGATAAGGTGTAGGGAAGGTTTAAGTTTAGGGTTAGGGTTAGGTTTGGTGTTATGTTAAGGGTTAGAATTAGGATTGGGGTTAATGTTAGGGTTATTGTTAGTGTTAGGTTTAGGTTAGGTTTAGAGTTAGGGTTAGGTTTAGGTTTCTGTTAGGGTTAGACTTAGCGTTAGTGTTAGAGTTAGGGTTAGGGTTATAGTTAGGTTTAGGTTCAGGGCTAGGGCTAGGGTTAGGGTTAGGGTTAGGGTTAGGGTTAGGGTTAGGTTTAGGGTTAGTGTTAGCGTTAGGGTTCTGTTAGGGTTAGGGTTAGAGTTACGGTTAGGTTTAGGGTTAGGTTTAGGTTTAGTGTTAGGGTTAGGGTTAGGGTTAGTGTTAAGGTCAGAGTTAGGGTTAGCGTTAGGGTTAGGGTTAGGGTTAAAGTTAGGGTTAGGGTTAGGGTTAGGTTTTGGGTTAGGGTTACGGTTACGGTTATTGTTAGGGTTAGGATAAGGGATAGGTTTAGCTTTAGTGTTAGGCTTCTGTTATGTTTAGCGTTTGAGTAGGTTTAGGGTTAGGTTAGGGTTAGGGTTAGGGTTAGGCTTAAGTTTAGTGTTAGGATTAGGTTTAGAGTTACTTTTATGGTTAGGGTTAGCATTATAGTCAGCATTATGGTTAGGGTTATTGTCAGGGTTAGAGTTAGGGTTAGGGTTAGGGTTACGGTTACGGTTAGGATTAGGGTTAGGGCTCTGTTAGGGTTCGGGTTTCGGTTAGGCTTAGGAATAGGTTTAGGGTTAGGGTTAGGGTTAGGGTTAGGGTTAGGGTTAGGGTTATTGGTTAGCGTTAGGGTTAGGGTTAGGGTTAGGGTTAGGTTTAGCGTTAGGGTTATGTTTAGGGTTAGGGTTCTGTTAGGGTTAAGTTTAGGGTTGTGGTTAGGGTTAGGTTTAGGGTTCTGTTAGGCTTAGACTTAGGGTTAGGGTTAGGGTTATGTTTAGGGTTAGGGTTAGTGTGATGTTAGGGTTAGACTTAGTGTTAGGGTTAGCGTAAGGTTTACGTTAGGATTAGGGTTAGGGTTATGTTTAGGGTTCTGTTATGGTTAGACATAGGGTTAGGGTTATATTTAGGGTTAGTATTAGGATTAATGTTAGAGTTAGGGTTAGGGATCAGGTTAGGGTTACATTTAGGGTTAGGGTTAGAGTTAGGTTTAGGGTCAGTGTTAGGCTTCTGTTAGGTTTAGGGTTAGGATTATGGTTAGGGTTAGGGTAGGTTTAGGGTTAGGTTTAGTGTTAGGGTTGGGTTAGGGTTAGGGTAAGGGTTAGGGTTAGGCTTCTGTTAGGGTTAGGGTTAGAGTAGGTTTAGGGTTTGGTTAGGGTTAGGTTTAGGATTAGGGTGAGGCTTAAGTTTATTGTTAGGTTTAGGGTTAGAGTTACTTTTATGGTTAGGGTTAGGATTATAGTCAGCGTTATGGTTAGGGTTAAAGTTAGGCTTCTGTTAGAGTTAGGGGTAGGGTTATGGTTTGGGTTAGGGTAGGTTTAGGGTTCGGGTTAGGGTTAGGGATAGGGTTAGGATTAGGGTTAGATTTGGAGTTAGGTTAGTGTTAGTGTTAGGGTTATGGTTACGGTTAGCATAAGGTTTGCGTTAGGGTTAGTGTTAGGGTTATGTTTAGGGTTCTGTTAGGGTTAGATTTAGGGTTCGGGTTAGGGTTATGGTTAGGATTAGGGTTCGGGTTTGGGTTAGGGTAGGTATTGGTTTAGGGTTAGGGTTAGGGTTAGGGTTAGGTTTAGGTTTAGGTGTAGGGTTAGGGTTAAGGCTGGGGTTAGGGTTAGGGTTAGGGTTTGATTTAGATTTAGGTTAGGGTTATGGTTAGTGTTAGGTTTCTTTTAGGTTTAGACTTAGGGATAGGGTTAGGATTAGGGTTAGAGTTAGGGTTAGCGTTAGGGTTAGGGTTAGGTTTGGGTTATGTTCATGGTTAGGGTCCGGTTAGGGTTAGGGTTAGGGTTAGGGTTGGGGTTAGGGTTTAGGGTTAGGTTTAGGGTTAGGGTTAGGGTTAAGGTTAGGTTTAGCGTTAGGGTTAGGTTTAGGGTTAGCGTTAGGGTTCTTTTAGGGTTAAGGTTAGGGTTGTGGTTAGGGTTAGGTTTAGGTTTCTGTTAGGCTTAGACTTAGGGTTAGGGTTAGGGTTATGTTTAGGGTTAGGGTTTGGATTAGGTTTGGGTTTAGGGTTAGTGTTATGGTTAGGGTTAGGGTTAGGGTTAGGATTAGGGTAAGGGTTAGGTTTAGTGTTGGGTTTTGTTCAGGGTTAGGGTTAGGGCAAGGATTAGGTTTTGCGTTAGGTTTTGATTTAGGTTTAGGTTAGGGTTAGGGTTAGGGTTCTCTTAGGGTTAGGTTTAGGGTAAGGGTTCTGTTAGCGTTAAGGTTAGGGTTAGGTTTAGAGTAGGGTTACGGTTAGGTTTACGGTTAGGGTTAGTGTTAGGGCTAGGGTTCTGTTAGGGTTAGGGTTAGGGTAGGTTTAGGGTTAGGATTAGTGTTAGGGTTAGTGTTAGGGTTAGAGTTAGTGTTAGGGATAGGGTCATGTTTATGGTTAGGGTTAGGTTTAGGGTTAGGGTTAGGGTTAGCGTTAGTGTTACGGTTAGGTTTAGGGTTAGGGTTAGGTTTAGGGCTAGGGTTCTGTTAGTGTTAGTTTTTGGGGTAGGGTTAGTGTTAGGGTTAGGAGTAGGGTAAGCGTTAGGGTTCTGTTATTGTTAGGGTTAGGGTTAGTGTTCGGCTAAGGGGTAGGGTATGTTTGGGTTTAGGGTTAGGTTTATGTTAGGGTTAGTGTTAGGGTTAGGGTTATGGTTATGGTTAGGTTTAGTGTTAGGTTTATGGTTATGGTTAGGTTTAGGGTTAGGGGTAGGGTTAAGATTAGGGTTAGTGTTAGGGTTAGGGTTAGGATTAGGGTTAGCGTTGGGGTTATATTTAGGTTTAGCTTAGGGTTAGGGTTAGGGTTCTGTAAGGGTTAGGGTTAGGGTAAGGGTTAGGATTAGGGTTTTTGTATGTTTAGGGTTAGTGTTAGGGTTAGGGTTAGGGTTAGGGCTAGGGTTAGGGTTAGGGTTAGGGTTAGGGTTAGGGTTAGGGTTAGTGTTAGGGTTAGGCTTAGGTTTAGGGTTGAGGTTAGGGCTAGGGTTAGGGTTAGGGTTAGGGTTATGGTTAGGGTTAGGGTTAGGGTTAGGTTAGGGTTAGCGTTAGGTTTAGGTTAGGGTTAGGATTAGGTTTAGGATAGGGTTCGAATTAGTGTTAGGGTTAGGCTTCTTTTAAGGTTGGGGTTAGGGTTAGGGTTAGGGTTAGGGTTAGGGTTAGGGTTAGGGTTAGGGTTAGGGTTAGGGTTAGGGTTAGGATTAGGGTCAGGGTTAGGTTTCTGTTTTGGTTAGGGTTAGAGATCGTTAGAGTTCGGGTTAGGGTTAGTGTTACGGTTAAGTTTTGGTTTAGAGTTAGGGTTAGGATTAGGTTTTGGTTTAGGGTTAGTGTTATGGTTAGGGTTAGGATTAGGGTTAGGGTCAGGATAAGGGTTAGGTTTAGTGTTGGGTTATTTTCAAGGTTAGTTTTAGGGTTAGGACTAGGATTAGGGTTAGCGTTAGGTTTTGATTTAGTTTTAATTTAGGGTTAGGTTTAGGGTTCTGTTAGGGTTAGGGTTAGGGTTAGGGTTCGGATTAGGGTTAGGTTAGTGATAGGATTAGGGTTAGGGTTAGGGTTAGGGTTAGGGTTAGGGTTAGGGTTAGGGTTAGGGTTAGGGTTAGGGTTAGGGTTAGGGTTAGAGTTAGTATTAGGTTTAGGGTTGGGTTAGAATTAGGGTTAGGGATAGGCTTCTGTTAGGGTTAGGTTTTGGGTTAGGGTTAGGGTTCTGTTAGTGTTAGGGTTAGAGTTGGTTACGGTTTTGGTTAGGGTTAGGGTTAGGGTTAGGCTTAGGGTTAGCCTTAGGGTTAGGGTTAGGGTTAGGGTTAGGGTTAGGGTTAGGGTTAGGGTTAGTGTAAGGTTTGGGGTTAGGGTTAGGGTTGTGGTAAGGTTTAGGTTTAGTGTTAGGGTTAGCGTTAGTGTTAGGGTTAGTGTTCTGTTAGTGTTAGGGTTAGGATTACGGTTAGGAACACAACCCCATTGTTGCCATAGGAACAGAACACCATGTTTACAATACCACAAAATCCACAAGGTTACCATGGCGACAGAACGCCATGTTTGCCATAGCAACAAAACCCTACGTTGCCATGGCAACACATCCCCGTTGTTACCATGGCAACACAACGCCATTATTCCAATGGCAACACAATCCCTTGGTTGGCATGGCAAAAAAAAACCATGGTTGCCATTGCAAAACGTCCCCATGGTTCCCATGGAAACCAAACCCCATGGTTGTCATGGGAATCTATCCCCATGGTTACCATGGCAACACAACCCCATGGTTGCCATGGCAACACATCCCCATGGATACCATGGTATCCAACCTCATGGTTACCATGGCAAGACAAACCCATGTTTGCCATGGCAAAAAGAAACCATGGTTGCCATGGCAACCCAAACGCATGGTTGCCATGGCAACACAACACCAAAGTTGCCATGGCAACAAAACCAAATAGTTACCATGGCAACAGAAAACCATGGTTGCCATGGCAACACAACCCCATGGTTCCCATGGCAACACAACACTATGGTTTAAGTAGCAACAAAATCCCTTGGTTGCCATGGCAACCGAACCCCGTGGTTACCATGGCAACACAACCCCTTGGTTTCCATGGCAACAAAACCCCTTGGTTACCATGGCCACAGAAAACCATGGTTTCCATGGAAACACCACCCGATGGTTCCCGTTGCAACACAACTCCATGGTTACCATGAAGACCCCATCCCATGTTTGCCATGGCAACACAACAGCATGGTTACCATGGCAACAAAATTTCATGGTTGCCATGGCAACACAACCCCTTAGTTACCATGGCAACACCACCCCATGGTTGCTATTGGAAAAAAATACCATGGTTACCATGGCAAAAGAAAACCATGGTTGCCTTGGCAACACCACCCGGTGGTTGCCATGGCAACACTACCCCATGGTAACCATTGCAACACAACAAAATGGTAACCATGGAAATACAACCCCATGGTTGCCATGACAACACCACCCCATGTTTGCCATGGCAACACAACCAAATTTTTACCATGGTAACACAACCGCAACTTTGCCATAGCAACCCAACCCCATGGTTTCCATGGCAACAAAACCCTATGGTTTCCATGGCAACACAACTCCAGGGTTACAATGGAAACACAACCGCATGGTTACCATGGCAACCCAACAGCATGATTACCATGGCAACACATCCGCATGGTAGCCATTGCAACCCATCCCCATGGCTGCCATGACAGCACAGCCCCATGGTTGCCATGGTAACACCACCAAATGGTTACCATGGCAACACAACCGCATGTTTGCCATGGCAACCCAACCCCATGGTTGCCATGACAACACAAACCCATGTTTGCCATGGCAACACAACCCCATGATTACCAGGGCAACACAACCCCATGGTTTCCATGGAAGCAAAATCGCATGGTTGCCATGGAAACCCAACCCCATGGTTACCATGGCAACACCACCCCACGGTTGCCATGGCAATATAACCCCATGGTTACCCTGCCAACACAACCCCATGGTTACCATGGCAACAGAAACACCATGGTTACCATGGCATCGCCACCCGATGGTTGCCATGGCAACCGAACCTAATGGCTGCCATGGCAACACAACCAAATTGTTACCATGGAAACAAAACCCCATGGTTACAATGGCAACACAACCCCTTGGTTGCCATGGCAACACAATACCATGGTTACCATGGAAACACAATCCCGTGGTTACCATGGCAACACAACCCCTTGGTTGCCATGGCAACACCACACGATGGTTGCCATGGCAAATCAACCACATGGTGTCCATGGCAAAACAACCAAATAGTTAAAATGGTAACCCAAGCGCATTGTTACCATGGCAACACAACCCCTTGGTTGCCATGGCAATATAACCCCATGGTTACCCTGCCAACACAACCCCATGGTTACCATGGCAACAGAAACACCATGGTTACCATGGCATCGCCACCCGATGGTTGCCATGGCAACCGAAACTAATGGCTGCCATGGCAACACAACCAAATTGTTACCATGGAAACAAAACCCCATGGTTACCATGGCAACACAACCCCTTGGTTGCCATGGCAACGCAACACCATAGTTACCATGGAAACACAAACCCATGGTTGCCATGGCAAAAAAAAACCATGGTTCCCATGGAAACCGAACCCCATGGTTACCATGGCAACAGCACACCATGGTTGCCATTGGAAAACAATACCATGGTTACCATGGCAACAGAAAACCATGGTTGCCTTGGCAACATCACCCGGTGGTTGCCAAGGTAACACAACACCACGGTAACCATTGCAACACAACCAAAAGGTAACCATGGAAATACAACCCAATGGTTACCATGGCAACAAAACACCACGGTTGCCATGGCAGCACAACATCATGTTTACCATGGCAACGCAACCCCATTGTTGCCATGGCAAACCAACCCCATGGTTACCATGGCAACACAACCCCATGGTTACCATGGCAACGCAACCCCATTGTTGCCATGGCAAACCAACCCCATGGTTACCATGGCAACACAACCCCATGGTTACCATGGCAACACAACCCCTTGGTTGCCATGGCAACACAACACCATGGTTAACATGGCAACACAACCCCACGGTTTCCATGGCAACACAACTCCAACGTTAAAATGGCAACACAACCGCATGGTTACCATGTCAACAAAACTCCATGGTTGACATGGCAACACAACCGCATGGTTACCATAGCAACCGAACCGCATGGTTGCCATGGCAACACAACACCAAAGTTGCCATGGCAACACAACCAAATAGTTACCATGGCAATATAACCACATGGTTACTCTGCAAACAGAACCCCATGGTTACCATGGCAACAGAAACCATGGTTGCCATGGCATCGCCACTCGATGGTTGCCATGGCAACCCAACCCCATAGTTACCATGGCAACAAAACCCCTTGGTTACCATGGCCACAGAAAACCATGGCTTCCATGGAAACACCACACGAAGGTTCCCGTTGCAACCCAACTCCATGGTTACCATGACAACCCCACCCCATGTTTTCCAGGGCAACACAACACCATGGTTACCATGTCAACACAAACCCATGTTTGCCATGGCAACACAACCCCATGGTTCCCATGGCAACCCAACAGCATGATTACCATGGCAACAAAACTCCATGGTTACCATGGCAACACATCCGCATGGTTGCCATGGAAACAGAACCCCTTGGTTTCCATGGCAACAAAACCCCTTGGTTACCATGGCCACAGAAAACCATGGTTTCCATGGAAACACCACCCGAGGGTTGCCGTTGCAACCCAACCCCCTGGTTACCATGACAACCCCACCCCATGGTTGCCATGGAAACACAACACCATGGTTACCATGGCAACAGAACTCCATTGTTGCTATGGCAACCAAACCCCATGGTTGCCATGGCAACCCAACCCCATGGTTACCATGACAACACAAACCCATGTTTGCCATGGCAACACAACCCCATGATTACCAGGGCAACACAACCCCATGGTTTCCATGGAAGCAAAATCACATGGTTGCCATGGAAACCCAACCCCATGGTTACCATGGCAACACCACCCCACGGTTGCCATGGCAATATAACCCCAGGGTTACCCTGCCAACACAACCCCATGGTTACCATGGCAACAGAAACACCATGGTTACCATGGCATCGCCACCCGATGGTTGCCATGGCAACCGAACCTAATGGCTGCCATGGCAACACAACCAAATTGTTACCATGGAAACAAAACCCCATGGTTACAATGGCAACACAACCCCTTGGTTGCCATGGCAACACAACACCATGGTTACCATGGAAACACAATCCCGTGGTTACCATGGCAACACAACCCCTTGGTTGCCATGGCAACACCACACGATGGTTGCCATGGCAAATCAACCACATGGTGTCCATGGCAAAACAACCAAATAGTTAAAATGGTAACCCAAGCGCATTGTTACCATGGCAACACAACCCCTTGGTTGCCATGGCAACGCAACAGCATAGTTACCATGGAAACACAAACCCATGGTTGCCATGGCAAAAAAAAACCATGGTTCCCATGGAAACCGAACCCCATGGTTACCATGGCAACACCACACCATGGTTGCCATTGGAAAACAATACCATGGTTACCATGGCAACAGAAAACCATGGTTGCGTTGGCAACATCACCCGGTGGTTGCCAAGGCAACACAACCCCACGGTAACCATTGCAACACAACCAAAAGGTAACCATGGAAATACAACCCAATGGTTACCATGGCAACAAAACACCATGGTTGCCATGGCAACACAACATCATGTTTACCATGGCAACGCAACCCCATTGTTGCCATGGCAAACCAACCCCATGGTTACCATGGCAACACAACCCCATGGTTACCATGGCAACACAACCCCTTGGTTGCCATGGCAACACAACCCCATGGTTACCATGGCAACACAACCCCATGGTTTCAGTAGCAACATAACCCCATGGTTGCCATGGCAACCGAACCCCATGGTTACCATGGCAACACAACCCCTTGGTTGCCATGGCAACACAACCCCATGGTTAACATGGCAACACAACCCCATGGTTTCCATGGCAACACAACTCCAACGTTAAAATGGCAACACAACAGCATGGTTACCGTAGCAACCCAACCACATGGTTGCCATGGCAACACAACACCAAAGTTGCCATGGCAACACAACCAAATAGTTACCATGGCAATATAACCACATGGTTACTCTGCAAACACAACCCCATGGTTACCATGGCAACAGAAACCATAGTTGCCATGGCATCGCCACTCGATGGTTGCCATGGCAACCCAACCCCATAGTTACCATGGCAACAAAACCCCTTGGTTACCATGGCAACAGAAAACCATGGCTTCCATGGAAACGCCACCCGATGGTTCCCGTTGCAACCCAACTCCATGGTTACCATGACAACCCCACCCCATGGTTGCCACGGCAACACAACAACATGTTTACCATGGCAACACAAACCCATGTTTGCCATGGCAACACAACCCCATGGTTACCATGGCAACCCAACAGCATGATTACCATGGCAACAAAACTCCATGGTTACCATGGCAACACATCCGCATGGTAGCCATTGCAACCAAAACCCATGGCTGCCATGACAGCACAGCCCCATGGTTGCCATGGTAACACCACCAAATGGTTACCATGGCAACACAACCGCATGTTTGCCATGGCAACCCAACCCCATGGTTGCCATGGCAACACAATTCCAGGGTTAAAATGGCAATACAACCGCATGCTTACAATGGTAACTCAACAGCACGGTTACCATGGCAACAAAACTCCATGGTGGACATGGCAACACAACACCAAAGTTGCCATGGCAACAAAACCAAATAGTTGCCATGGCAACAGAAAACCATGGTTGCCATGGTAACAAAACCCCATGGTTCCCATGGCAATACAACACCATGGTTCCCATGGCAACATAAAACCATGGTGCCAAGGCAACACCACCCCATGGTTGCCATGGCAACCCAATTCCATGGTTGCCATGGCAACAGAATCAAATGGTTACCATGGAAACACAACCCCATGGTTACCATGGCAACACAACCCCATGGTTACCATGTCAACACAAACCCATGGTTGCCATGGAAACAGAACCCCTTGGTTTCCATGGCAACAAAACCCCTTGGTTACCATGGCCACAGAAAACCATGGTTTCCATGGAAACACCACCCGAGGGTTGCCGTTGCAACCCAACCCCCTGGTTACCGTGACAACCCCACCCCATGGTTGCCATGGAAGCACAACACCATGGTTACCATGGCAACAGAACTCCATTGTTGCTATGGCAACCAAACCCCATGGTTGCCATGGCAACCCAACCCCATGGTTACCATGACAACACAAACCCATGTTTGCCATGGCAACACAACCCCATGATTACCAGGGCAACACAACCCCATGGTTTCCATGGAAGCAAAATCACATGGTGGCCATGGAAACCCAACCCCATGGTTACCATGGCAACAAAACACCATGGTTGCCATGGCAATATAACCCCATGGTTACCCTGCCAACACAACCCCATGGTTACCATGGCAACAGAAAACCATGGTTACCATGGCATCGCCACCCGATGGTTGCCATGGCAACCGAACCTAATGGCTGCCATGGCAACACAACCAAATTGTTACCATGGAAACAAAACCGCATGGTTACAATGGCAACACAACCCCTTGGTTGCCATGGCAACACAACACTATGGTTACCATGGAAACACAATCCCGTGGTTGCCGTGGCAACACAACCCCTTGGTTGCCATGGCAACACCACACGATGGTTGCCATGGCAAATCAACCACATGGTGTCCATGGCAAAACAACCAAATATTTAAAATGGTAACCCAAGCGCATTGTTACCATGGCAACACAACCCCTTGGTTGCCATGGCAACGCAACACCATAGTTACCATGGAAACACAAACCCATGGTTGCCATGGCAAAAAAAAACCATGGTTCCAATGGAAACCGAACCCCATGGCTACCGTGGCAACACCACACCATGGTTGCCATTGGAAAACAATACCATGGTTACCATGGCAACAGAAAACCATGGTTGCCTTGGCAACATCACCCGGTGGTTGCCAAGGCAACACAACCCCACGGTAACAATTGCAACACAACCAAAAGGTAACCATGGAAATACAACCCAATGGTTACCATGGCAACAAAACACCATGGTTGCCATGGCAGCACAACATCATGTTTACCATGGCAACGCAACCCCATTGTTGCCATGGCAAACCAACCCCATGGTTACCATGGCAACACAACCCCATGGTTACCATGGCAACACAACCCCTTGGTTGCCATGGCAACACAACCCCATGGTTACCATGGCAACACAACCCCATGGTTTCAGTAGCAACACAACCCCATGGTTCCCAAGGCAACCGAACCCCATGGTTACCATGGCAACACAACCCCTTGGTTGCCATGGCAACACAACACCATGGTTAACATGGCAACACAACCCCATGGTTTCCATGGCAACAAAACTCCATGGTTGACATGGCAACACAACCGCATGGTTACCGTGGCAACAAAACTCCATGGTTGACATGGCAACACAACCGCATGGTTACCATAGCAACCCAACCGCATGGTTGCCATGGCAACACAACACCAAAGTTGCCATGGCAACACAACCAAATAGTTACCATGGCAATATAACCACATGGTTACTCTGCAAACACAACCCCATGGTTACCATGGCAACAGAAACCATGGTTGCCATGGCATCGCCACTCGATGGTTGCCATGGCAACCCAACCCCATAGTTACCATGGCAACAAAACCCCTTGGTTACCATGGCCACAGAAAACCATGGCTTCCATGGAAACACCACCCGATGGTTCCCGTTGCAACCCAACTCCATGGTTACCATGACAACCCCACCCCATGGCTGCCAGGGAAACACAACCCCATGGTTACCATGGCAACAGAACTCCATGGTTGCGATGGCAACCAAAACCCATGGTTGCCATGGCAACCCAACCCCAAGGTTACCATAACAACACAAACCCATGTTTGCCATGGCAACACAACCCCATGGTTACCAGGGCAACACAACCCCATGGTTTCCATGGAAGCAAAATCCCATGGTTGCCATGGCAACCCCACCCCATGGTTACCATGGCAACACAACCCCACGGTTGCCATGGCAACACAACCGCATTGTTACCATGGCAACACAACTGTATGTTTGCCATGGCAACAAAACACCATGGTTGCCATTGCAACACAACCCCATGGTTACCATGGCAACACCACCCCATGGAAGCCATGGCAACACAACCATATGGTTAACATGGCAAAAAAACGCCATGGTTACCATGGCAACACAACCCCACGGTTGCCATGGCAACACAACCGCATTGTTACCATGGCAACACAACTGTATGTTTGCCATGGCAACAAAACCCCATGGTTAACATGGCAACACCACCCAATGTTTGCCATCGCAACACAACCGCATGGTTGCCATGGCAACACAACAGCATTTTTGCCATGGACACCCAACCCCATGGTTAACAAGACAACACAACCCCTTGGTTGCCATGGCAACACAACCCCATGGTTACCATAGAAACACAAACCCATGGTTGCCATGGCAACAAAATTCCATGGTTGCCATGGCAACACAACCTCATGGTTACCATGGCAACACCACCCCATGGTTGCTATTGGAAAAAAATACCATGGTTACCATGGCAAAAGAAAACCATGGTTGCCTTGGCAACACCACCCGGTGGTTGCCATGGCAACACTACCCCATGGTAACCATTGCAACACAACAAAATGGTAACCATGGAAATACAACCCCATGGTTGCCATGACAACACCACCCCATGTTTGCCATGGCAACACAACCAAATTTTTACCATGGTAACACAACCGCATGTTTGCCATAGCAACCCAACCCCATGGTTTCCATGGCAACAAAACCCCATGGTTGCCATGGCAACCATCCCCATGGTTAACATGGCAACACAACCCTATGGTTTCCATGGCAACACAACTCCAGGGTTACAATGGCAACACAGCCGCATGGTTACCATGGCAACCCAACAGCATGATTACCATGGCAACAAAACTCCATGGTTACCATGGCAACACATCCGCATGATAGCCATTGCAACCCATCCCCATGGCTGCCATGACAGCACAACCCCATTGTTGCCATGGTAACACCACCAAAAGGTTACCATGGCAATACAACCGCATGTTTGCCATGGCAACCCAACCCCATGGTTGCCATGGCAACGCAATTCCAGGGTTAAAATGGCAATACAACCGCATGGTTACAATGGTAACTCAACAGCACGGTTACCATGCCAACAAAACCCCTTGGTTACCATGGCCACAGAAAACCATGGTTTCCATGGAAACACCACCCGAGGGTTCCCGTTGCAACCAAACTCCATGGTTACCATGACAACCCCACCCCATGGTTCCCATGGCAATACAACACCATGGTTACCATGGCAACAGAACTCCATGGTTGCTATGGCAACCAAAACCCATGGTTGCCATGGCAACCCAACCCCATGGTTACCATAACAACACAAACCCATGTTTGCCATGGAAACACAACCCCATGGTTACCAGGGCAACACAACCCTATGGTTGCCATGGAAGCAAAACCCCATGATTGCCATGGCAACCCCACCCCATGGTTGCCATGGCAACACCACCCCACGGTTGCTATGGCAACACAACCGCATGGTTGCCATGGCAACCCAAACCCATGGTTGCCATGACAACACAACCCCATGGTTGCCATGGCAACACAACCCCATGGTTACCACGGCAACACAACACCATTGTGTCCATGGAAACCCAACTTGATGGTTACCATGGTAACACCACCCAATGGTTGCCATCGCAACAGAACCGCATGGTTTCCACGGCAACACAACCGCATGGTTTCCATGGCAACACAACCGCATGGTTGCCGTGGCAACACAACCAAATAGTTACCAACGCAATATAATCACATGGTTACCCTGCAAACACAACCCCATGGTTACCATGGCAACAGAAACCATGGTTGCCATGGAATCGCCACTCGATGGTTGCCATGGCAACCCAACCCCATAGTTACCATGGCAACAAAACCCCTTGGTTACCATGGCCACAGAAAACCATGGCTTCCATGGAAACACCACCCGATGGTTCCCGTTGCAACCCAACTCCATGGTTACCATGACAACCCCACCCCATGTTTTCCAGGGCAACACAACACCATGGTTACCATGGCAACAGAACTCCATGGTTGTTATGGCAACCAAAACCCATGTTTGCCATGGCAACACAACCCCATGGTTACCAGGGCAACACAACCCCATGGTTTCCATAGAAGCAAAATCCCACGGTTGCCATGGCAACACAACCGCATTGTTACAATGGCAACACCACCCCACGGTTGCCATGGCAACACAACCGCATTGTTACCATGGCAACACAACTGTATGTTTGCCATGGCAACAAAACCCCATGGTTGCCATTGCAACACAACCCCATGGTTACCATGGCAACAACACCCTATGGAAGCCATGGCAACACAAGCATATGGTTAACATGGCAAAGAAACGCCAAGGTTGCTATGGCAACACAACTTTTTCGGTTACCATGGCAAATCAACCCCATGGTTAACATGGCAACACCACCCAATGTTTGCCATCGCAACACAACCACATGGTTACCATGTCAACACAAACCCATGGTTGCCATGGAAACAGAACCCCTTGGTTTCCATGGCAACAAAACCCCTTGGTTACCATGGCCACAGAAAACCATGGTTTCCATGGAAACACCACCCGAGGGTTCCCGTTGCAACCCAACTCCATGGTTACCATGACAACCCCACCCTATGGTTCCCATGGCAATACAACACCATGGTTACCATGGCAACAGAACTCCATGGTTGCTATGGCAACCAAAACCCATGGTTGCCATGGCAACCCAACCCCATGGCTACCATAACAACACAAACCCATGTTTGCCATGGAAACACAACCCCATGGTTACCACGGCAACACAACATCATTGTGTCCATGGAAACCCAACTTGATGGTTACCATGGTAACACCACCCAATGGTTGCCATCGCAACACAACCGCATGGTTTCCACGGAAACACAAGCGCATGGTTTCCATGGCAACACAACCGCATGGTTGCCGTGGCAACACAACCAAATAGTTACCATGGCAATATAACCACATGGTTACTCTGCAAACACAACCCCATGGTTACCATGGCAACAGAAACCATGGTTGCCATGGCATCGCCACTCGATGGTTGCCATGGCAACCCAACCCCATAGTTACCATGGCAACAAAACCCCTTGGTTACCATGGCCACAGAAAACCATGGTTTCCATGGAAACACCACCCGAGGGTTCCCGTTGCAACCCAACTCCATGGTTACCATGAACACCCCATCCCATGTTTGCCATGGCAACACAACACCATGGTTACCATGGCAACAAAATTCCATGGTTGCCATGGCAACACAACCCCTTAGTTACCATGGCAACACCACCCCATGGTTGCTATTGGAAAAAAATACCATGGTTACCATGGCAAAAGAAAACCATGGTTGCCTTGGCAACACCACCCGGTGGTTGCCATGGCAACACTACCCCATGGTAACCATTGCAACACAACAAAATGGTAACCATGGAAATACAACCCCATGGTTGCCATGACAACACCACCCCATGTTTGCCATGGCAACACAACCAAATTTTTACCATGGTAACACAACCGCATGTTTGCCATAGCAACCCAACCCCATGGTTTCCATGGCAACAAAACCCCATGGTTGCCATGGCAACCATCCCCATGGTTAACATGGCAACACAACCCTATGGTTTCCATGGCAACACAACTCCAGGGTTACAATGGCAACACAACCGCATGGTTACCATGGCAACCCAACAGCATGATTACCATGGCAACAAAACTCCATGGTTACCATGGTAACACATCCGCATGGTAGCCATTGCAACCCATCCCCATGGCTGCCATGACAGCACAACCCCATGGTTGCCATGGTAACACCACCAAATGGTTACCATGGCAACACAACCGCATGTTTGCCATGGCAACCCAACCCCATGGTTGCCATGACAACACAAACCCATGTTTGCCATGGCAACACAACCCCATGATTACCAGGGCAACACAACCCCATGGTTTCCATGGAAGCAAAATCACATGGTTGCCATGGAAACCCAACCCCATGGGTACCATGGCAACACCACCCCACGGTTGCCATGGCAATATAACCCCATGGTTACCCTGCCAACACAACCCCATGGTTACCATGGCAACAGAAACACCATGGTTACCATGGCATCGCCACCCGATGGTTGCCATGGCAACCGAACCTAATGGCTGCCATGGCAACACAACCAAATTGTTACCATGGAAACAAAACCCCATGGTTACAATGGCAACACAACCCCTTGGTTGCCATGGCAACACAACACCATGGTTACCATGGAAACACAATCCCGTGGTTACCATGGCAACACAACCCCTTGGTTGCCATGGCAACACCACACGATGGTTGCCATGGCAAATCAACCACATGGTGTCCATGGCAAAACAACCAAATAGTTAAAATGGTAACCCAAGCGCATTGTTACCATGGCAACACAACCCCTTGGTTGCCATGGCAACGCAACACCATAGTTACCATGGAAACACAAACCCATGGTTGCCATGGCAAAAAAAAACCATGGTTCCCATGGAAACCGAACCCCATGGTTACCATGGCAACACCACACCATGGTTGCCATTGGAAAACAATACCATGGTTACCATGGCAACAGAAAACCATGGTTGCCTTGGCAACATCACCCGGTGGTTGCCAAGGCAACACAACGCCACGGTAACCATTGCAACACAACCAAAAGGTAACCATGGAAATACAACCCAATGGTTACCATGGCAACAAAACAGCATGGTTGCCATGGCAGCACAACATCATGTTTACCATGGCAACGCAACCCCATTGTTGCCATGGCAAACCAACCCCATGGTTACCATGGCAACAAAACCCCATGGTTGCCATGGTAACACGACCAAATGGTTACCATGGCAACACAACCGCATGTTTACCATGGGAACCCAACCCCATGGTTGCCATGGCAACACAATTCCAGGGTTAAAATGGCAATACAACCGCATGCTTACAATGGTAACTCAACAGCACGGTTACCATGGCAACAAAACTCCATGGTGGACAAGGCAACACAACACCAAAGTTGCCATGGCAACAAAACCAAATAGTTACCATGGCAACAGAAAACCATGGTTGCCATGGTAACCAAACCCCATGGTTCCCATGGCAATACAACACCATGGTTCCCATGGCAACATAAAACCATGGTGCCAAGGCAACACCACCCCATGGTTGCCATGGCAACCCAATTCCATGGTTGCCATGGCAACAGAATCAAATGGTTACCATGGAAACACAACCCCATGCTTACCATGGCAACACAACCCCATGGTTACCATGTCAACACAAACCCATGGTTGCCATGGAAACAGAACCCCTTGGTTTCCATGGCAACAAAACCCCTTGGTTACCATGGCCACAGAAAACCATGGTTTCCATGGAAACACCACCCGAGGGTTGCCGTTGCAACCCAACCCCCTGGTTACCATGACAACCCCACCCCATGGTTGCCATGGAAGCACAACACCATGGTTACCATGGCAACAGAACTCCATTGTTGCTATGGCAACCAAACCCCATGGTTGCCATGGCAACCCAACCCCATGGTTACCATGACAACACAAACCCATGTTTGCCATGGCAACACAACCCCATGATTACCAGGGCAACACAACCCCATGGTTTCCATGGAAGCAAAATCACATGGTTGCCATGGAAACCCAACCCCATGGTTACCATGGCAACACCACCCCACGGTTGCCATGGCAATATAACCCCATGGTTACCCTGCCAACACAACCCCATGGTTACCATGGCAACAGAAAACCATGGTTACCATGGCATCGCCACCCGATGGTTGCCATGGCAACCGAACCTAATGGCTGCCATGGCAACACAACCAAATTGTTACCATGGAAACAAAACCCCATGGTTACAATGGCAACACAACCCCTTGGTTGCCATGGCAACACAACACCATGGTTACCATGGAAACACAATCCCGTGGTTACCATGGCAACACAACCCCTTGGTTGCCATGGCAACGCAACACCATAGTTACCATGGAAACACAAACCCACGGTTGCCATGGCAAAAAAAAACCATGGTTCCCATGGAAACCGAACCCCATGGTTACCATGGCAACACCACACCATGGTTGCCATTGGAAAATAATACCATGGTTACCATGGCAACAGAAAACCATGGTTGCCTTGGCAACATCACCCGGTGGTTGCCAAGGCAACACAACCCCACGGTAACCATTGCAACACAACCAAAAGGTAACCATGGAAATACAACCCAATGGTTACCATGGCAACAAAACAGCATGGTTGCCATGGCAGCACAACATCATGTTTACCATGGCAACGCAACCCCATTGTTGCCATGGCAAAAAAAAAACATGGTTCCCATGGAAACCGAACCCCATGGTTACTGTTATAAATGATGAGAACTGATTTAAATGAGTTATAAAGATGAGAACTGCTTTGTATCAAAATTGCCTAGGTTTGGATTATTTACTAACACAAGAAGGAGAAGTCTGTGGAAAATTTAGCTTTAGTAATTGCTGTTTAAAGATTGATAAAAAGGGTGTTTCTTCCTAGTAACTGATAGAATGTTATGTTCTGGTTTAGGATGAGAAGAATGTTAATAATATGCTGGTGTTTTAATTGTTTTTAATTGTTACAGAGCAGTGCTTACACCAAGCCAAGGACCAAGCCAAATTCAGCTTCTCACTGTCCTGTCAGCAGGCAGGCTGGGAGGAGAGCCGGACTGCTCGGGGTTAGGTTGGGCATCGGACAGCAGGTGGTGAGCAATTGCATTGTGCATCACTTGTTTCGTACACATTATTACTAGTAGTACTATTATCATCATTATTGTTATTATTATTATTGTTATTATTTTCTTGTTTTTATCTCAACTCACAGGCTTCACTTTCCCATTTCTCTCTCCCATCCCAGAGAAGGAAGGGGGGGAGGTGAGCGAGCAAACACAAACCTGGAAGGATATGGAATGGGATTTATTTTCATGGCTGCCTGGTGGACCATGGGTTAAAAGAGTGTTATTTTTATTGTCATGTGGTGTAATTATGTTATTGTATATACCTTGTATGATACCTTGTCTTACATTATTAATACACCGGGTGATAAATAGTACATTTGTAATAACTTCATTAAAAAGGGAAGGGGATATGTCAATTATGATGTTTAAGAATTGGACCCTCCAAGAACAAACTGATGAAATCCAATTATTAATAACAGAAGAGACACGAATTGGGGATATTGAAAAGAAGATAAGGGATTGTGAGGAATGTTTTAACAATTCGTGTCCATAAAGAACAATTCTGTTTGAAATGTTTGAATCCTGTCTGCCTCTGGGCCCTGCACTGGCAATTCAATGCTTGAACCACAGCTGCAGTGTGTCCCAGTCTCCCCCTCATTCCTCATTCTAGCCAATTTATCACTTCTTAAATTTATGAACCTGTTTGCTTTTGTTATTCCGGACTTCTATTTCTAACACTGCTATAGATGTGTCTGTGAATGGCTGGGGAAGAATGTTTTAATTACCCGTGTGTCTGGGAGTTTCAGAACAACTGATAACAACTAGTGACTGTTATGGGATACTATGTGGATCTTTGGTATCTGGTTAGGGGGGGGCCGAGAAAGAAGCTGAAAAGCGGCTGGGAGACAAGATTTGAAGAAGGTGTTTTGAAGAAGGTGTTCTGTAAACTTGGGATGGTGCCCAGTAAGTACAAAGGGGAAGAGGAAGACTGCGAGCCTTCAGCATGGAAGACCCCTAGAGACCCCCAGAAGAGACCCCAGAGGAGACTGCGCATGCTCCAGTAGGAGGGACTGCACCCCGGAAGCTAATTTTAATAATCTATTTTTTTAGAAGTAGTAATGAATATGTATTAGTCTAGGAGCATAAAAATCAGCTGCTTGATGTAACTGGTGTGCGTCCTGGTGGAGCGGAGACTCCCGGTGCACCCAGCGCTGTTTGCTTACCTCTATTCCTTTATATTCTTTCAATAAATCCTATTTTTATTTTAATCCTAATTTGAATCCTGAGCGATTTATAACAGTTACCATGGCAACACCAAACCATGGTTGCCATTGGAAAACAATATCATGTTTACCATGGCAACAGAAAACCATGGTTGCCTTGGCAACATCACCCGGTGGTTGCCAAGGCAACACAATCCCACGGTAACCATTGCAACACAACCAAAAGATAACCATGGAAATACAACCCAATGGTTACCATGCCAACAAAACACCATGGTTGCCATGGCAGCACAACATCATGTTTACCATGGCAACGCAACCCCATTGTTGCCATGGCAAACCAACCCCATGGTTACCATGGCAACGCAACCCTATGGTTACCATGGCAACACAACCCCTTGGTTGCCATGGCAACACAACCCCATGGTTACCACGGCAACACAACCCCATGATTTCAGTAGCAACAAAACCCCATGGTTGCCATGGCAACCGAACCCCATGGTTACCATGGCAACACAACCCCTTGGTTGCCATGGCAACACAACACCATGGTTAACATGGCAACACAACACCATGGTTTCCATGGCAACACAACTCCAATGTTACAATGGCAAAACAACCGCATGGTTACCATGGTGACTCAACAGCATGTCTACCATGGAAACAAATCTCTATGGTTTACATGGCAACACAACCGCATGGTTACCAAAGCAACCCAACCGCATGGTTGCCATGGCAACACAACACCAAAGTTGCCATGGCAACACAACCAAATAGTTACCATGGCAATATAACCACATGGTTACTCTGCAAACACAACCCCATGGTTACCATGGCAACAGAAACCATGGTTGCCATGGCATCGCCACTCGATGGTTGCCATGGCAACCCAACCCCATAGTTACCATGGCAACAAAACCCCTTGGTTACCATGGCCACAGAAAACCATGGTTTCCATGGAAACACCACCCGAGGGTTCCCGTTGCAACCCAACTCCACGGTTACCATGAACACCCCATCCCTTGTTTGCCATGGCAACACAACACCATGGTTACCATGGCAACAGAACTCCATGGTTGCTATGGCAACCAAACCCCATGGTTGCCATGGCAACCCCACCCCATGGTTGCCATGGCAACACCACCCCACGGTTGCCATGGCAACACAACCGCATGGATGCCATGGGAACCCAAACCCATGGTTGCCATGACAACACAACCCCATGGTTGCCATGGCAACACAACCCCATGGTTACCACGGCAACACAACACCATTGTGTCCATGGAAACCCAACTTGATGGTTACCATGGCAACACCACCCAATGGTTGCCATCGCAACACAACCGCATGGTTACCATGGCAACACAACCAAATGCTTACCATGGCAATACAACACCATCGTTGACATGGCAACACAACCCTATGGTTTCCATGGCAACACAACTCCAGGGTTACAATGGCAACACAACCGCATGGTTACCATAGCAACCCAACCCCATAGTTACCATGGCAACACAACCCCATGGTTACCATGGTAACACATCCGCATGGTAGCCATTGCAACCCATCCCCATGGCTGCCATGACAGCACAACCCCATGGTTACCATGGTAACACATCCGCATGGTAGCCATTGCAACCCATCCCCATGGCTGCCATGACAGCACAACCCCATGGTTGCCATGGTAACACCACCAAATGGTTACCATGGCAACACAACCAAATGCTTACCATGGCAATACAACACCATCGTTGACATGGCAACAAAACCCCTTGGTTAACAGGGCAACACATCCCCGTGGTTACCATGGCAACAAAACCCCGTGGTTACCATGGTAACACTACCCCATGGTTGCCATTGAAACACAACCCCATTTTTACCATGGAAACACAACCGCATGCTTACCATAGCAACCGAACCACATGGTTGCCATGGCAACACAACCCCTTGGTTACCATGGCAACACAACCCCATTGTGTCCATGGAAACCCAACTTGATGGTTACCATGGCAACACCACACAATGTTTGCCATCGCAACACAACCGCATGGTTGCCATGGCAACACAACAGCATTTTTGCCATGGCAACCCAACCCCATGGTTAACAAGACAACACAACCCCTTGGTTGCCATGGCAACACAACCCCATAGTTACCATAGAAACACAAACCCATGGTTGCCATGGCAACACAACCCCTTGGTTGCCATGGCAACACAACCCCATGGTTACCATGGCAACACCACCCCATGGTTGCTATTGGAAAAAAATACCATGGTTACCATGGCAAAAGAAAACCATGGTTGCCTTGGTAACACCACCCGGTGGTTGCCATGGCAACACTACCCCATGGTAACCATTGCAACACAACAAAATGGTAACCATGGAAATACAACCCCATGGTTGCCATGACAACACCACCCCATGTTTGCCATGGCAACACAACCAAATTTTTACCATGGTAACACAACCGCATGTTTGCCATAGCAACCCAACCCCATGGTTTCCATGGCAACAAAACCCCATGGTTGCCATGGCAACCATCCCCATGGTTAACATGGCAACACAACCCAATGGTTTCCATGGCAACACAACTCCAACGTTAAAATGGCAACACAACCGCATGGTTACCGTGGCAACAAAATTCCATGGTTGACATGGCAACACAACCGCATGGTTACCATAGCAACCCAACCGCATGGTTGCCATGGCAACACAACACCAAAGTTGCCATGGCAACACAACCAAATAGTTACCATGGCAATATAACCACATGGTTACTCTGCAAACACAACCCCATGGTTACCATGGCAACAGAAACCATGGTTGCCATGGCATCGCCACTCGATGGTTGCCATGGCAACCCAACCCCATAGTTATCATGGCAACAAAACCCCTTGGTTACCATGGCCACAGAAAACCATGGCTTCCATGGAAACACCACCCAATGGTTCCCGTTGCAACCCAACTCCATGGTTACCATGACAACCCCACCCCATGGTTGCCAGGGCAACACAACCCCATGGTTACCATGACAACAGAACTCCATGGTTGCTATGGCAACCAAAACCCATGGTTGCCATGGCAACCCAACCCCAATGTTACCATAACAACACAAACCCATGTTTGCCATGGCAACACAACCCCATGGTTACCAGGGCAACACAACCCCATGGTTTCCATGGAAGCAAAATCCCATGGTTGCCATGGCAACCCCACCCCATGGTTACCATGGCAACACCACCCGAGGGTTTCCATGGCAACAAAACCCTATGGTTTCCATGGCAACACAACTCCAGGGTTACAATGGCAACACAACCGCATGGTTACCATGGCAACCCAACAGCATGATTTCCATGGCAACAAAACTCCATGGTTACCATGGCAACACATCCGCATGGTAGCCATTGCAACCCATCCCTATGGCTGCCATGACAGCACAACCCCATGGTTGCCATGGTAACACCACCAAATGGTTACCATGGCAACACAACCAAATGTTTGCCATGGCAACCCAACCCCATGGTTGCCATGGCAACCCCACCCCATGGTTGCCATGGCAACACAATTCCAGGGTTAAAATGGCAATACAACCGCATGGCTACAATGGTAACTCAACAGCACGGTTACCATGTCAACACAACCCCATGGTTACCATGGCAACACCACCCCACGGTTGCCATGGCAATATAACCCCATGGTTACCCTGCCAACACAACCCCATGGTTACCATGGCAACAGAAAACCATGGTTACCATGGCATCGCCACCCGATGGTTGCCATGGCAACCGAACCTAATGGCTGCCATGGCAACACAACCAAATTTTTACCATGGAAACAAAACCCCATGGTTACAATGGCAACACAAACCCTTGGTTGCCATGGCAACACAACCCCATGGTTACCATGGCAACAGAAAACCATGGTTGCCATGGTAACAAAACTCCATGGTTCCCATGGCAATACAATACCATGGTTAACACGGCAACATAAAACCATGGTGCCAAGGCAACACCACCCCATGGTTGCCATGGCAACCCAATTCCATAGTTGCCATGGCAACAGAATCAAACGGTTACCATGGAAACACAACCCCATGCTTACCATGGCAACACAACCCCATGGTTACCATGTCAACACAAACCCATGGTTGCCATGGAAACAGAACCCCTTGGTTTCCATGGCAACAAAACCCCTTGGTTACCATGGCCACAGAAAACCATGGTTTCCATGGAAACACCAACCGAGGGCTGCTGTTGCAACCCAACCCCCTGGTTACCATGACAACCCCACCCCATGGTTGCCATGGAAACACAACCCCATGGATACCATGGCAACAGAACTCCATGGTTGCTATGGCAACCAAACCCCATGGTTGCAATGGCAACACAACCCCATGGTTACCATGACAACACAAACCCATGTTTGCCATGGCAACACAACCCCATGGTTTCCATGGAAGCAAAATCCCATGGTTGCCATTGAAACCCAACCCCATGGTTACCATGGCAACACCACCCCACGGTTGCCATGGCAATATAACCCCATGGTTACCATGGCAACACAACCCCATGGTTACCATGGCAACAGAAAACCATGGTTACCATGGCATCGCCACCCGATGGTTGCCATGGCAACCGAACCTAATGGCTGCCATGGCAACACAACCAAATTTTTACCATGGAAACAAAACCCCATGGTTACCATGGCAACAGAACCCCTTGGTTGCCATGGCAACACCACACCATGGTTAACATGGCAACACAACCGCATGGTTTCCATGGCAACACAACCCCATGGTTAACATGGCAACACAACCCCTTGGTTGCCATGGCAACACAACTCCAACGTTAAAATGGCAACACAACCGCATGGTTACCGTGGTAACTCAACAGCATGGTTACCATGGCAACACAACCGCATGGTTACCATAGCAACCCAACCGCATGGTTGCCATGGCAACACAACACCAAAGTTGCCATGGCAACACAACCAAATAGTTACCATGGCAATATAACCACATGGTTACTCTGCAAACACAACCCCATGGTTACCATGGCAACAGAAACCATGGTTGCCATGGCATCGCCACTCGATGGTTGCCATGGCAACCCAACCCCATAGTTACCATGGCAACAAAACCCCTTGGTTACCATGGCCACAGAAAACCATGGTTTCCATGGAAACACCATCCGAGGGTTCCCGTTGCAACCCAACTCCATGGTTACCATGAACACCCCATCCCATGTTTGCCATGCCAACACAACCCCATGGTTACCAGGGCAACACAACCCTATGGTTTCCATGGAAGCAAAATCCGATGATTGCCATGGCAACCCCACCCCACGGTTGCCATGGCAACACCACCCCACGGTTGCCATGGCAACACAACCGCATGGTTGCCATGGCAACCCAAACCCATGGTTGCCATGACAACATAACCCCATGGTTGCCATGGCAACACAACCCCATGGTTACCACGGCAACACAACACCATTGTGTCCATGGAAACACAACTTCATGGTTACCATGGCAACACAACCCAATGGTTGCCATCGCAACACAACCGCATGGTTGCCATGGCAACACAACCCCACGGTTGCCATGGAAACACTACTCCATGGCTGACATGGCAACACAACCAAATTGTTACCATGGAAACAAAACCCCATGGTTACAATGGCAACACAACCCCTTGGTTGCCATGGCAACACAACACTATGGTTACCATGGAAACACAATCCCATGGTTAGCATGGCAACACAACCCCTTGGTTACCATGGAAACACAATCCCATGGTTAGCATGGCAACACAACCCCTTGGTTGCCATGGAAACCGAACCCCATGGTTACCATGGCAACACAACCACATGGTTTCCATGGCAACACAACTCCAACGTTAAAATGGCAACACAACGTCATGGTTACCATGGTGACTCAACAGCATGGTTACCACGGCAACAAATCTCTATGGTTGACATGGCAACACAACCGCATGGTTACCATAGCAACCCAACCGCATGGTTGCCATGGCAACACAACACCAAAGTTGCCATGGCAACACAACCAAATAGTTACCATGGCAATATAACCACATGGTTACTCTGCAAACACAACCCCATGGTTACCATGGCAACAGAAAACCATGGTTGCCATGGCAAGCGAACCTAATGGCTGCCATGGCAACACAACCAAATTGTTACCATGGAAACAAAACCCCATGGTTACAATGGCAACACAACCCCTTGGTTGCCATGGCAACACAACACTATGGTTACCATGGAAACACAATCCCATGGTTGCCTTGGCAACACCACCCGATGGTTACCATGGCAACCCAAGACCATGCTTGCCATGGGAACACAACCAAATTGGTACAATGGCAACCCACCCACAACTCCAGGTTTATAATGGCAAAACAACCGCATGGTTACCATGTCAACACAACCCCATGTTTGCCATTGAAACACAACACCTTGGTAACCATTAAAACACAAAGCCATGGTTGCCATGGTACCAAAATTCCCATGGTAACCATGGCAACAAAACCCAATGGTTACCATGGAAACACCACCGCATGGTTACCATGGCAACCCAACACCATGGTTACCATGGCAACAAAAAAACATGGTTGCCATGGCAACACCACCCCATGGTTGGAACGGCCACCCAATACCATGGTTGCCATGGCAACAGAATCAAACGGTTACCATGGAAACCCAACCCCATGGTTACCATGGCAACACAACCACATTATTGCCATAGCACAACAATACCATGGTTACCATGGAAACCGAACCCCATGGTTACCATAGTAACACAAACCCATAGTTTGCATGGAAACACCACACCATGGTTGCCATGGCAATACATCGAAGTGGTTACCAAGGCAATACAACACCATCGTTGACATGGCAAAAAACCACTTTGGTTACCATGGCAACACATCCCCGTGGTTACCATGGCAACACAACCCCGTGGTTACCATGGAAACACAACAACATGGTTACCACAGCAACCCAACCGCATTGTTGCCATAACAACACAACCCCATGGTTGCCATGGCAACACAACCAAATGGCTACCATGGCAGCAGAAAACCATGGTTGCCATGGCAACACCACACGATGGTTGCCGTAACACCCCAACCCCATGGTTTCCATGGCAACCCAACTCCATGGTTACAATGGCAACACCACCCCATGCTTACCATGGCAACACCACCCCATGATAGCCATGGCAAAAAAGATCCATGGTTGCCATGGCAACACAATCCCGTGGTTACCATTGCAACACAACCGCATGGTTGCCAATGAAACACAACCCCATTTTTACCATCGCAACACAATCACATGGTTACCATAGCAACCCAACCACATGGTTGCCACGGCAACACCACAACATGGTTGCCATGGCAACACAACCAAGTGGTTACCATGGCAATAGAAAACCATGGTTGCCATGGCAACACAACCCCATGGTTACCATGGCAACAGAAAACCATGGTAACCATGGCAGCGCCACCCGATGGTTGCCATGGCTACCCAACCTAATGGCTGCCATTGCAACACAACCAAATGGTTACCATGGAAACAAGATCCCATGGTTACAATGGCAACACAACCCCTTGGTTGCTATGGCAACACAACACCATGGTTACCATGAAAAAACAACCCCAGGGTTGCCATGGTAACAAAACCCCATGGTTTCAATGGCAACTCTACCCCATTTTTACCATGGCAACACCACCCCGTGGTTGCATGGAAATACAACACCATGGTTATCATGGCAACAGAAAACCATGGTTGCCATGGCAACACCACACGATGTTTGCCATGGAAACACATCCGCATGGTTGCCATGGGAACACAAACCCATGGTTGCCATGACAACACAACCCCATGGTTGCCATGGCAACACAACCCCATTGTGTCCATTGAAACCCAACTTGATGGTTACCATGGCAACACCACCCAATGGTTGCCATCGCAAGACAACCGCATGGTTACCATGGCAACACAACCGCATGTGTGCCATGGCAACCCAACCCCATGGTTGCCATGGCAACACAATTCCAGGGTTAAAATGGCAATACAACCGCATGCTTACAATGGTAACTCAACAGCACGGTTACCATGGCAACAAAACTCCATGGTGGACATGGCAACACAACACCAAAGTTGCCATGGCAACGAAACCAAATAGTTACCATGGCAACAGAAAACCATGGTTGCCATGGTAACAAAACCCCATGGTTCCCATGGCAATACAACACCATGGTTCCCATGGCAACATAAAACCATGGTGCCAAGGCAACACCACCCCATGGTTGCCATGGCAACCCAATTCCATGGTTGCCATGGCAACAGAATCAAATGGTTACCATGGAAACACAACCCCATGCTTACCATGGCAACACAACCCCATGGTTACCATGTCAACACAAACCCATGGTTGCCATGGAAACAGAACCCCTTGGTTTCCATGGCAACAAAACCCCTTGGTTACCATGGCCACAGAAAACCATGGTTTCCATGGAAACACCACCCGAGGGTTGCCGTTGCAACCCAACCCCCTGGTTACCATGACAACCCCACCCCATGGTTGCCATGGAAACACAACACCATGGTTACCATGGCAACAGAACTCCATGGTTGCTATGGCAACCAAACCCCATGGTTGCCATGGCAACCCAACCCCATGGTTACCATGACAACACAAACCCATGTTTGCCATGGCAACACAACCCCATGATTACCAGGGCAACACAACCCCATGGTTTCCATGGAAGCAAAATCACATGGTTGCCATGGAAACCCAACCCCATGGGTACCATGGCAACACCACCCCACGGTTGCCATGGCAATATAACCCCATGGTTACCCTGCCAACACAACCCCATGGTTACCATGGCAACAGAAACACCATGGTTACCATGGCATCGCCACCCGATGGTTGCCATGGCAACCGAACCTAATGGCTGCCATGGCAACACAACCAAATTGTTACCATGGAAACAAAACCCCATGGTTACAATGGCAACACAACCCCTTGGTTGCCATGGCAACACAACACTATGGTTACCATGGAAACACAATCCCGTGGTTACCATGGCAACACAACCCCTTGGTTGCCATGGCAACACCACACGATGGTTGCCATGGCAAATCAACCACATGGTGTCCATGGCAAAACAACCAAATAGTTAAAATGGTAACCCAAGCGCATTGTTACCATGGCAACACAACCCCTTGGTTGCCATGGCAACGCAACACCATAGTTACCATGGAAACACAAACCCATGGTTGCCATGGCAAAAAAAAACCATGGTTCCCATGGAAACCGAACCCCATGGTTACCATGGCAACACCACACCATGGTTGCCATTGGAAAACAATACCATGGTTACCATGGCAACAGAAAACCATGGTTGCCTTGGCAACATCACCCGGTGGTTGCCAAGGCAACACAACCCCACGGTGACCATTGCAACACAACCAAAAGGTAACCATGGAAATACAACACAATGGTTACCATGGCAACAAAACAGCATGGTTGCCATGGCAAACCAACCCCATGGTTACCATGGCAACACAACCCCATGGTTACCATGGCAACACAACCCCTTGGTTGCCATGGCAATACAACCCCATGGTTACCATCGCAACACAACCCCATGGTTTCAGTAGCAACAAAACCCCATGGTTCCCATGGCAACACAACCCCATGGTTACCATGGCAACACAACCCCTTGGTTGCCATGGCAACACAACACCATGGTTAACATGGCAACACAACCCCATGGTTTCCATGGCAACACAACTCCAACGTTAAAATGGCAACACAACGTCATGGTTACCATGGTAACTCAACAGCATGGTTACCATGGCAACAAATCTCTATGGTTGACATGGCAACCCAACCGCATGGTTGCCATGGCAACACAACACCAAAGTTGCCATGGCAACACAACCAAATAGTTACCATGGCAATATAACCACATGGTTACTCTGCAAACACAACCCCATGGTTACCATGGCAACAGAAACCATGGTTGCCATGGCATCGCCACTCGATGGTTGCCATGGCAACCCAACCCCATAGTTACCATGGCAACAAAACCCCTTGGTTACCATGGCCACAGAAAACCATGGTTTCCATGGAAACACCACCCGAGGGTTCCCGTTGCAACCCAACTCCATGATTACCAAGAACACCCCATCCCATGATTGCCATGGCAACCCCACCCCATGGTTGCCATGGCAACACCACCCCACGGTTGCCATGGCAACACAACCCCATGGTTACCATGGCAACACAACCCCATTGTGTCCATGGAAACCCAACTTGATGGTTACCATGGCAACACCACACAATGTTTGCCATCGCAACACAACCGCATGGTTGCCATGGCAACACAACAGCATTTTTGCCATGGCAACCCAACCCCATGGTTAACAAGACAACACAACCCCTTGGTTGCCATGGCAACACAACCCCATGGTTACCATAGAAACACAAACCCATGGTTGCCATGGCAACAAAATTCCATGGTTGCCATGGCAACACAACCCCATGGTTACCATGGCAACACCACCCCATGGTTGCTATTGGAAAAAAATACCATGGTTACCATGGCAAAAGAAAACCATGGTTGCCTTGGCAACACCACCCGGTGGTTGCCATGGCAACACTACCCCATGGTAACCATTGCAACACAACAAAATGGTAACCATGGAAATACAACCCCATGGTTGCCATGACAACACCACCCCATGGTTGCCATGGCAACACAACCAAATTTTTACCATGGTAACACAACCGCATGTTTGCCATAGCAACCCAACCCCATGGTTTCCGTGGCAACAAAACCCCATGGTTGCCATGGCAACCATCCCCATGGTTAACATGGCAACACAACCCTATGGTTTCCATGGCAACACAACTCCAGGGTTACAATGGCAACACAACCGCATGGTTACCATGGCAACCCAACAGCATGATTACCATGGCAACAAAACCCCATGGTTACCATGGTAACACATCCGCATGGTAGCCATTGCAACCCATCCCCATGACATCCCCATGACAGCACAACCCCATGGTTGCCATGGTAACACCACCAAATGGTTACCATGGCAACACAACCGCATGTTTGCCATGGCAACACAATTCCAGGGTTAAAATGGCAATACAACCGCATGCTTACAATGGTAACTCAACAGCACGGTTACCATGGCAACAAAACTCCATGGTGGACATGGCAACACAACACCAAAGTTGCCATGGCAACAAAACCAAATAGGTACCATGGCAACAGAAAACCATGGTTGCCATGGTAACAAAACCCCATGGTTCCCATGGCAATACAACACCATGGTTCCCATGGCAACATAAAACCATGGTGCCAAGGCAACACCACCCCATGGTTGCCATGGCAACCCAATTCCATGGTTGCCATGGCAACAGAATCAAATGGTTACCATGGCAACGCAACCCCATGCTTACCATGGCAACACAACCCCATGGTTACCATGTCAACGCAAACCCATGGTTGCCATGGAAACAGAACCCCTTGGTTTCCATGGCAACAAAACCCCTTGGTTACCATGGCCACAGAAAACCATGGTTTCCATGGAAACACCACCCGAGGGTTGCCGTTGCAACCCAACCCCCTGGTTACCATGACAACCCCACCCCATGGTTGCCATGGAAACACAACACCATGGTTACCATGGCAACAGAACTCCATGGTTGCTATGGCAACAGAACCCCATGGTTGCCATGGCAACCCAACCCCATGGTTACTATGACAACACATACCCATGTTTGCCATGGCAACACAACCCCATGATTACCAGGGCAACACAACCCCATGGTTTCCATGGAAGCAAAATCACATGGTTGCCATGGAAACCCAACCCCATGGTTACCATGGCAACACCACCCCACGGTTGCCATGGCAATATAACCCCATGGTTACTCTGCAAACGCAACCCCATGGTTACCATGGCAACAGAAACACCATGGTTACCATGGCATCGCCACCCGATGGTTGCCATGGCAACCGAACCTAATGGCTGCCATGGCAACACAACCAAATTGTTACCATGGAAACAAAACCCCATGGTTACAATGGCAACACAACCCCTTGGTTGCCATGGCAACACAACACTATGGTTACCATGGAAACACAATCCCGTGGTTACCATGGCAACACAACCCTTTGGCTGCCATGGCAACACCACACGATGGTTGCCATGGCAAATCAACCACATGGTGTCCGTGGCAAAACAACCAAATAGTTAAAATGGTAACCCAAGCGCATTGTTACCATGGCAACACAACCCCTTGGTTGCCATGGCAACGCAACACCATAGTTACCATGGAAACACAAACCTATGGATGCCATGGCAAAAAAAAACCATGGTTCCCATGGAAACCGAACCCCATGGTTACCATGGCAACAGAAAACCATGGTTGCCTTGGCAACATCACCCGGTGGTTGCCAAGGCAACACAACCCCACGGTAACCATTGCAACACAACCAAAAGGTAACCATGGAAATACAACCCAATGGTTACCATGGCAACAAAACACCATGGTTGCCATGGCAGCACAACATCATGTTTACCATGGCAACGCAACCCCATTGTTGCCATGGCAAACCAACCCCATGGTTACCATGACAACACAACCCCATGGTTGCCATGGCAACACAACCCCTTGGTTGCCATGGCAACACAACCCCATGGTTACCATCGCAACACAACCCCATGGTTTCAGTAGCAACAAAACGCCATGGTTCCCATGGATACCGAACCCCATAGTTACCATGGCAACACAACCCCTTGGTTGCCATGGCAACACAACACCATGGTTAACATGGCAACACAACCCTATGGTTTCCATGGCAACACAACTCCAACGTTAAAATGGCAACAGAACCTCATGGTTACCATGGTAACTCAACAGCATGGTTACCATGGCAACAAATCTCTATGGTTGACATGGCAACCCAACCGCATGGTTGCCATGGCAACACAACACTAAAGTTGCCATGGCAACACAACCAAATAGTTACCATGGCAATATAACCACATGGTTACTCTGCAAACACAACCCCATGGTTACCATGGCAACAGAAAGCATGGTTGCCATGGCATCACCACTCGATGGTTGCCATGGCAATCCAACCCTATAGTTACCATGGCAACAAAACCCCTTGGTTACCATGGCCACAGAAAACCATGGTTTCCATGGAAACACCACCCGAGGGTTCCCGTTGCAACCCAACTCCATGGTTACCATGAACACCCCATCCCATGTTTGCCATGCCAACACAACCCCATGGTTACCAGGGCAACACAACCCTATGGTTTCCATGGAAGCAAAATCCCATGATTGCCATGGCAACCCCACCCCATGGTTGCCATGGCAACCCCACCCCACGGTTGCCATGGCAACACAACCGCATGGATGCCATGGGAACCCAAACCCATGGTTGCCATGACAACACAACCCCATGGTTGCCATGGCAACACAACCCCATGGTTACCACGGCAACACAACACCATTGTGTCCATGGAAACCCAACTTGATGGTTACCATGGCAACACCACCCAATGGTTGCCATCGCAACACAACCGCATGGTTACCATGGCAACACAACCAAATGCTTACCATGGCAATACAACACCATCGTTGACATGGCAACACAACCCTATGGTTTCCATGGCAACACAACTCCAGGGTTACAATGGCAACACAACCGCATGGTTACCATAGCAACCCAACCCCATAGTTACCATGGCAACACAACCCCATGGTTACCATGGTAACACATCCGCATGGTAGCCATTGCAACCCATCCCCATGGCTGCCATGACAGCACAACCCCATGGTTACCATGGTAACACATCCGCATGGTAGCCATTGCAACCCATCCCCATGGCTGCCATGACAGCACAACCCCATGGTTGCCATGGTAACACCACCAAATGGTTACCATGGCAACACAACCGCATGTTTGCCATGGCAACCCAACCCCATGGTTGCCATGGCAACCCAACCCCATGGTTGCCATGGCAACACAATTCCAGGGTTAAAATGGCAATACAACCGCATGCTTACAATGGTAACTCAACAGCACGGTTACCATGGCAACAAAACTCCATGGTGGACATGGCAACACAACACCAAAGTTGCCATGGCAACAAAACCAAATAGTTACCATGGCAACAGAAAACCATGGTTGCCATGGTAACAAAACCCCATGGTTCCCACGGCAATACAACACCATGGTTCCCATGGCAACATAAAACCATGGTGCCAAGGCAACACCACCCCATGGTTGCCATGGCAACCCAATTCCATGGTTGCCATGGCAACAGAATCAAATGGTTACCATGGAAACACAACCCCATGCTTACCATGGCAACACAACCCCATGGTTACCATGTCAACACAAACCCATGGTTGCCATGGAAACAGAACCCCTTGGTTTCCATGGCAACAAAACCCCTTGGTTACCATGGCCACAGAAAACCATGGTTTCCATGGAAACACCACCCGAGGGTTGCCGTTGCAACCCAACCCCCTGGTTACCATGACAACCCCACCCCATGGTTGCCATGGAAACACAACACCATGGTTACCATGGCAACAGAACTCCATGGTTGCTATGGCAACCAAACCCCATGGTTGCCATGGCAACCCAACCCCATGGTTACCATGACAACACAAACCCATGTTTGCCATGGCAACACAACCCCATGGTTACCAGGGCAACACAACCCCATGGTTTCCATGGAAGCAAAATCACATGGTTGCCATGGAAACCCAACCCCATGGTTACCATGGCAACACCACCCCACGGTTGCCATGGCAATATAACCCCATGGTTACCCTGCCAACACAACCCCATGGTTACCATGGCAACAGAAACACCATGGTTACCATGGCATCGCCACCCGATGGTTGCCATGGCAACCGAACCTAATGGCTGCCATGGCAACACAACCAAATTGTTACCATGGAAACAAAACCCCATGGTTACAATGGCAACACAACCCCTTGGTTGCCATGGCAACACAACACTATGGTTACCATGGAAACACAATCCCGTGGTTACCATGGCAACACAACCCCTTGGTTGCCATGGCAACACCACACGATGGTTGCCATGGCAAATCAACCACATGGTGTCCATGGCAAAACAACCAAATAGTTAAAATGGTAACCCAAGCGCATTGTTACCATGGCAACACAACCCCTTGGTTGCCATGGCAACGCAACAGCATAGTTACCATGGAAACACAAACCCATGGTTGCCATGGCAAAAAAAAAACATGGTTCCCATGGAAACCGAACCCCATGGTTACCATGGCAACACCACACCATGGTTGCCATTGGAAAACAATACCATGGTTACCATGGCAACAGAAAACCATGGTTGCCTTGGCACCATCACCCGGTGGTTGCCAAGGCAACACAACCCCACGGTAACCATTGTAACACAACCAAAAGGTAACCATGGAAATACAACCCAATGGTTACCATGGCAACAAAACAGCATGGTTGCCATGGCAGCACAACATCATGTTTACCATGGCAACGCAACCCCATTGTTGCCATGGCAAACCAACCCCATGGTTACCATGGCAACACAACCCCATGGTTAGCATGGCAACACAACCCCTTGGTTGCCATGGCAACACAACCCCATGGTTACCATCGCAACACATCCCCATGGTTTCCATGGAAGCAAAATCACATGGTTGCCATGGAAACCCAACCCCATGGGTACCATGGCAACAGAAACCATGGTTGCCATGGCATCGCCACTCGATGGTTGCCATGGCAACCCAACCCCATAGTTACCATGGCAACAAAACCCCTTGGTTACCATGGCCACAGAAAACCATGGTTTCCATGGAAACAACACCCGAGGGTTCCCGTTGCAACCCAACTCCATGGTTACCATGAACACCCCATCCCATGTTTGCCATGCCAACACAACCCCATGGTAACCAGGGCAACACAACCCTATGGTTTCCATGGAAGCAAAATCCCATGATTGCCATGGCAACCCCACCCCATGGTTGCCATGGCAACCCCACCCCACGGTTGCCATGGCAACACAACCGCATGGTTGCCATGGCAACCCAAACCCATGGTTGCCATGACAACACAACCCCATGGTTGCCATGGCAACACAACCACATGGTTACCACGGCAACACAACACCATTGTGTCCATGGAAACCCAACTTGATGGTTACCATGGCAACACCACCCAATGGTTGCCATCGCAACACAACCGCATGGTTACCATGGCAACACAACCCCACGGTTGCCATGGAAACACCACTCCATGGTTGCCATGGCAACACAACCAAATGCTTACCATGGCAATACAACACCATCGTTGACATGGCAACAAAACCCTATGGTTTCCATGGCAACACAACTCCAAGGTTACAATGGCAACACAACCGCATGGTTACCATGGCAACCCAACAGCATGATTACCATGGCAACAAAACTCCATGGTTACCATGGTAACACATCCGCATGGTAGCCATTGCAACCCATCCCCATGACATCCCCATGACAGCACAACCCCATGGTTGCCATGGTAACACCACCAAATGGTTACCATGGCAACACAACCGCATGTTTGCCATGGCAACACAATTCCAGGGTTAAAATGGCAATACAACCGCATGCTTACAATGGTAACTCAACAGCACGGTTACCATGGCAACAAAACTCCATGGTGGACATGGCAACACAACACCAAAGTTGCCATGGCAACAAAACCAAATAGTTACCATGGCAACAGAAAACCATGGTTGCCATGGTAACAAAACCCCATGGTTCCCACGGCAATACAACACCATGGTTCCCATGGCAACATAAAACCATGGTGCCAAGGCAACACCACCCCATGGTTGCCATGGCAACCCAATTCCATGGTTGCCATGGCAACAGAATCAAATGGTTACCATGGAAACACAACCCCATGCTTACCATGGCAACACAACCCCATGGTTACCATGTCAACACAAACCCATGGTTGCCATGGAAACAGAACCCCTTGGTTTCCATGGCAACAAAACCCCTTGGTTACCATGGCCACAGAAAACCATGGTTTCCATGGAAACACCACCCGAGGGTTGCCGTTGCAACCCAACCCCCTGGTTACCATGACAACCCCACCCCATGGTTGCCATGGAAACACAACACCATGGTTACCATGGCAACAGAACTCCATGGTTGCTATGGCAACCAAACCCCATGGTTGCCATGCCAACCCAACCCCATGGTTACCATGACAACACAAACCCATGTTTGCCATGGCAACACAACCCCATGGTTACCAGGGCAACACAACCCCATGGTTTCCATGGAAGCAAAATCACATGGTTGCCATGGAAACCCAACCCCATGGTTACCATGGCAACACCACCCCACGGTTGCCATGGCAATATAACCCCATGGTTACCCTGCCAACACAACCCCATGGTTACCATGGCAACAGAAACACCATGGTTACCATGGCATCGCCACCCGATGGTTGCCATGGCAACCGAACCTAATGGCTGCCATGGCAACACAACCAAATTGTTACCATGGAAACAAAACCCCATGGTTACAATGGCAACACAACCCCTTGGTTGCCATGGCAACACAACACTATGGTTACCATGGAAACACAATCCCGTGGTTACCATGGCAACACAACCCCTTGGTTGCCATGGCAACACCACGCGATGGTTGCCATGGCAAATCAACCACATGGTGTCCATGGCAAAACAACCAAATAGTTAAAATGGTAACCCAAGCGCATTGTTACCATGGCAACACAACCCCTTGGTTGCCATGGCAACGCAACAGCATAGTTACCATGGAAACACAAACCCATGGTTGCCATGGCAAAAAAAAAACATGGTTCCCATGGAAACCGAACCCCATGGTTACCATGGCAACACCACACCATGGTTGCCATTGGAAAACAATACCATGGTTACCATGGCAACAGAAAACCATGGTTGCCTTGGCACCATCACCCGGTGGTTGCCAAGGCAACACAACCCCACGGTAACCATTGTAACACAACCAAAAGGTAACCATGGAAATACAACCCAATGGTTACCATGGCAACAAAACAGCATGGTTGCCATGGCAGCACAACATCATGTTTACCATGGCAACGCAACCCCATTGTTGCCATGGCAAACCAACCCCATGGTTACCATGGCAACACAACCCCATGGTTAGCATGGCAACACAACCCCTTGGTTGCCATGGCAACACAACCCCATGGTTACCATCGCAACACATCCCCATGGTTTCCATGGAAGCAAAATCACATGGTTGCCATGGAAACCCAACCCCATGGGTACCATGGCAACAGAAACCATGGTTGCCATGGCATCGCCACTCGATGGTTGCCATGGCAACCCAACCCCATAGTTACCATGGCAACAAAACCCCTTGGTTACCATGGCCACAGAAAACCATGGTTTCCATGGAAACAACACCCGAGGGTTCCCGTTGCAACCCAACTCCATGGTTACCATGAACACCCCATCCCATGTTTGCCATGCCAACACAACCCCATGGTAACCAGGGCAACACAACCCTATGGTTTCCATGGAAGCAAAATCCCATGATTGCCATGGCAACCCCACCCCATGGTTGCCATGGCAACCCCACCCCACGGTTGCCATGGCAACACAACCGCATGGTTGCCATGGCAACCCAAACCCATGGTTGCCATGACAACACAACCCCATGGTTGCCATGGCAACACAACCACATGGTTACCACGGCAACACAACACCATTGTGTCCATGGAAACCCAACTTGATGGTTACCATGGCAACACCACCCAATGGTTGCCATCGCAACACAACCGCATGGTTACCATGGCAACACAACCCCACGGTTGCCATGGAAACACCACTCCATGGTTGCCATGGCAACACAACCAAATGCTTACCATGGCAATACAACACCATCGTTGACATGGCAACAAAACCCTATGGTTTCCATGGCAACACAACTCCAAGGTTACAATGGCAACACAACCGCATGGTTACCATGGCAACCCAACAGCATGATTACCATGGCAACAAAACTCCATGGTTACCATGGTAACACATCCGCATGGTAGCCATTGCAACCCATCCCCATGACATCCCCATGACAGCACAACCCCATGGTTGCCATGGTAACACCACCAAATGGTTACCATGGCAACACAACCGCATGTTTGCCATGGCAACACAATTCCAGGGTTAAAATGGCAATACAACCGCATGCTTACAATGGTAACTCAACAGCACGGTTACCATGGCAACAAAACTCCATGGTGGACATGGCAACACAACACCAAAGTTGCCATGGCAACAAAACCAAATAGTTACCATGGCAACAGAAAACCATGGTTGCCATGGTAACAAAACCCCATGGTTCCCACGGCAATACAACACCATGGTTCCCATGGCAACATAAAACCATGGTGCCAAGGCAACACCACCCCATGGTTGCCATGGCAACCCAATTCCATGGTTGCCATGGCAACAGAATCAAATGGTTACCATGGAAACACAACCCCATGCTTACCATGGCAACACAACCCCATGGTTACCATGTCAACACAAACCCATGGTTGCCATGGAAACAGAACCCCTTGGTTTCCATGGCAACAAAACCCCTTGGTTACCATGGCCACAGAAAACCATGGTTTCCATGGAAACACCACCCGAGGGTTGCCGTTGCAACCCAACCCCCTGGTTACCATGACAACCCCACCCCATGGTTGCCATGGAAACACAACACCATGGTTACCATGGCAACAGAACTCCATGGTTGCTATGGCAACCAAACCCCATGGTTGCCATGCCAACCCAACCCCATGGTTACCATGACAACACAAAACCATGTTTGCCATGGAAACACAACACCATGGTTACCCTGCCAACACAACCCCATGGTTACCATGGCAACAGAAACACCATGGTTACCATGGCATCGCCACCCGATGGTTGCCATGGCAACCGAACCTAATGGCTGCCATGGCAACACAACCAAATTGTTACCATGGAAACAAAACCCCATGGTTACAATGGCAACACAACCCCTTGGTTGCCATGGCAACACAACACTATGGTTACCATGGAAACACAATCCCGTGGTTACCATGGCAACACAACCCCTTGGTTGCCATGGCAACACCACACGATGGTTGCCATGGCAAATCAACCACATGGTGTCCATGGCAAAACAACCAAATAGTTAAAATGGTAACCCAAGCGCATTGTTACCATGGCAACACAACCCCTTGGTTGCCATGGCAACACCACACCATGGTTGCCTTGGAAACATCACCCGGTGGTTGCCAAGGCAACACAACCCCACGGTAACCATTGCAACACAACCAAAAGGTGACCATGGAAATACAACCCAATGGTTACCATGGCAACAAAACACCATGGTTGCCATGGCAGCACAACATCATGTTTACCATGGCAACAGAACTCCATTGTTGCTATGGCAACCAAACCCCATGGTTGCCATGGCAACCCAACCCCATGGTTACCATGACAACACAAACCCATGTTTGCCATGGCAACACAACCCCATGATTACCAGGGCAACAAAACCCCATGGTTTCCATGGAAGCAAAATCACATGGTTGCCATGGCAACCCAACCCCATGGTTACCATGGCAACACCACCCCACGGTTGCCATGGCAATAAAACCCCATGGTTACCCTGCCAACACAACCCCATGGTTACCATGGCAACAGAAAACCATGGTTACCATGGCATCGCCGCCCGATGGTTGCCATGGCAACCGAACCTAATGGCTGCCATGGCAACACAACCAAATTGTTACCATGGAAACAAAACCCCATGGTTACAATGGCAACACAACCCCTTGGTTGCCATGGCAACACAACACTATGGTTACCATGGAAACACAATCCCGTGGTTACCATGGCAACACAACCCCTTGGTTGCCATGGCAACACCACGCGATGGTTGCCATGGCAAATCAACCACATGGTGTCCATGGCAAAACAACCAAATAGTTAAAATGGTAACCCAAGCGCATTGTTACCATGGCAACACAACCCCTTGGTTGCCATGGCAACGCAACAGCATAGTTACCATGGAAACACAAACCCATGGTTGCCATGGCAAAATAAAACCATGGTTCCCATGGAAACCGAACCCCATGGTTACCATGGCAACACCACACCATGGTTGCCATTGGAAAACAATACCATGGTTACCATGGCAACAGAAAACCATGGTTGCCTTGGCAACATCACCCGGTGGTTGCCAAGGCAACACAACCCCACGGTAACCATTGCAACACAACCAAAAGATAACCATGGAAATACAACCCCATGGTTACCATGGCAACAAAATACCATGGTTGCCATGGCAGCACAACATCATGTTTACCATGGCAACGCAACCCCATTGTTGCCATGGCAAACCAACCCCATGGTTACCATGGCAACACAACGCCATGGTTACCATGGCAACACAACCCCATGGTTTCAGTAGCAACAAAACCCCATGGTTGCCATGGCAACCGAACCCCATGGTTACCATGGCAACACAACCCCTTGGTTGCCATGGCAACACAACACCATGGTTAACATGGCAACACAACCCCATGGTTTCTATGGCAACACAACTCCAACGTTAAAATGGCAACAGAACCGCATGGTTACCGTGGCAACAAAACTCCATGGTTGACATGGCAACACAACCGCATGGTTACCATAGCAACCCAACCGCATGGTTGCCATGGCAACACAACACCAAAGTTGCCATGGCAACACAACCAAATAGTTACCATGGCAATATAACCACATGGTTACTCTGCAAACACAACCCCATGGTTACCATGGCAACAGAAACCATGGTTGCCATGGCATCGCCACTCGATGGTTGCCATGGCAACACAACCCCATAGTTACCATGGCAACAAAACCCCTTGGTTACCATGGCCAGAGAAAACCATGGTTTCCATGGAAACACCTCCCGAGGGTTCCCGTTGCAACCCAACTCCATGGTTACCATGAACACCCCATCCCTTGTTTGCCATGGCAACACAACACCATGGTTACCATGGCAACAGAACTCCATGGTTGCTATGGCAACAAAAACCCATGGTTGCCATGGCAACCCAACCCCAAGGTTACCATAACAACACAAACCCATGTTTGCCATGGCAACACAACCCCATGGTTACCAGGGAAACACAACCCCATGGTTTCCATGGAAGCAAAATCCCATGGTTGCCAGGGCAACCCCATCCCATGGTTACCATGGCAACACCACCCCACGGTTGCCATGGCAACACCACCCCACGGTTGCCATGGCAACAAAAACGCATGGTTACCATGGCAACACAACTGCATGTTTGCCATGGCAACAAAACTCCATGGTTGCCATTGCAACACAACCCCATGGTTACCATGGCAACACCACCCCATGTAAGCCATGGCAACACAACCATATGGTCAACATGGCAAAAAAACGCTATGGTTGCCATGGCAACACAACTTTTTTGGTTACCATGGCATATCAACCGCATGGTTGCCATGGCAACACAGCAGCATTTTTGCCATGGCAACCCAACCCCATGGTTAACAAGACAACACAACCCCTTGGTTGCCATGGCAACGCAACACAATGGTTACCATAGAAACACAAACCCATGGTTGCCATGGCAACACAACCCCTTGGTTGCCATGGCAACACAACCCCATGGTTACCATGGCAACACCACCCCATGGTTGCTATTGGAAAAAAATACCATGGTTACCATGGCAAAAGAAAACCATGGTTGCCTTGGCAACACCACCCGGTGGTTGCCATGGCAACACTACCCCATGGTAACCATTGCAACACAACAAAATGGTAACCATGGAAATACAACCCCATGGTTGCCATGACAACACAACCCCATGGTTGCCATGGCAACACAACCAAATTTTTACCATGGTAACACAACCGCATGTTTGCCATAGCAATCCAACCCCATGGTTTCCATGGCAACAAAACCCCATGGTTGCCATGGCAACCATCCCCATGGTTAACATGGCAACACAACCCTATGGTTTCCATGGCAACACAACTCCAGGGTTACAATGGCAACACAACCGCATGGTTACCATGGCAACCCAACAGCATGATTACCATGGCAACAAAACTCCATGGTTACCATGGCAACACATCCGCATGGTAGCCATTGCAACCCATCCCCATGACATCCCCATGACAGCACAACCCCATGGTTGCCATGGTAACACCACCAAATGGTTACCATGGCAACACAACCGCATGTTTGCCATGGCAACCCAACCCCATGGTTGCCATGGCAACACAATTCCAGGGTTAAAATGGCAATACAACCGCATGGCTACAATGGTAACACAACAGCTCTGTTACCATGGCAACAAAACTCCATGGTGGACAAGGCAACACAACACCACAGTTGCCATTGCAACAAAACCAAATAGTTACCATGGCAACAGGAAACCATGGTTGCCATGGTAACAAAACCCCATGGGTCCCATGGCAATACAACACCATGGTTCCCATGGCAACATAAAACCATGGTGCCAAGGCAACACCACCCCATGGTTGCCATGGCAACCCAATCCATGGTTGCCATGGCAACAGAATCAAATGGTTACCATGGAAACACAACCCCATGCTTACCATGGCAACACAACCCCATGGTTACCATGTCAACACAAACCCATGGTTGCCATGGAAACAGAACCCCTTGGTTTCCATGGCAACAAAACCCCTTGGTTACCATGGCCACAGAAAACCATGGTTTCCATGGAAACACCACCCGAGGGTTGCCGTTGCAACCCAACCCCCTGGTTACCATGACAACCCCACCCCATGGTTGCCATGGAAACACAACACCATGGTTACCATGGCAACAGAACTCCATGGTTGCTATGGCAACCAAACCCCATGGTTGCCATGGCAACCCAACCCCATGGTTACCATGACAACACAAACCCATGTTTGCCATGGCAACACAACCCCATGATTACCAGGGCAACACAACCCCATGGTTTCCATGGAAGCAAAATCACATGGTTGCCATGGAAACCCAACCCCATGGTTACCATGGCAACACCACCCCACGGTTGCCATGGCAATATAACCCCATGGTTACCCTGCCAACACAACCCCATGGTTACCATGGCAACAGAAAACCATGGTTACCATGGCATCGCCACCCGATGGTTGCCATGGCAACCGAACCTAATGGCTGCCATGGCAACACAACCAAATTGTTACCATGGAAACAAAACCCCATGGTTACAATGGCAACACAACCCCTTGGTTGCCATGGCAACACCACACGATGGTTGCCATGGCAAATCAACCACATGGTGTCCATGGCAAAACAACCAAATAGTTAAAATGGTAACCCAAGCGCATTGTTACCATGGCAACACAACCCCTTGGTTGCCATGGCAACACAACACCATGGTTAACATGGCAACACAACCCCATGGTTTCCATGGCAACACAACTCCAATGTTACAATGGCAACACAACCGCATGGTTACCATGGTGACTCATCAGCACGGTTACCATGGCAACAAAACTCCATGGTTGACATGGCAACACAACCGCATGGTTACCATAGCAACCCAACCGCATGGTTGCCATGGCAACACAACACCAAAGTTGCCATGGCAACACAACCAAATAGTTACCATGGCAATATAACCACATGGTTACTCTGCAAACACAACCCCATGGTTACCATGGCAACAGAAACCATGGTTGCCATGGCATCGCCACTCGATGGTTGCCATGGCAACCCAACCCCATAGTTACCATGGCAACAAAACCCCTTGGTTACCATGGCCACAGAAAACCATGGTTTCCATGGAAACAACACCCGAGGGTTCCCGTTGCAACCCAACTCCATGGTTACCATGAACACCCCATCCCTTGTTTGCCATGGCAACACAACCCCATGGTTACCATGGCAACAGAACTCCATGGTTGCTATGGCAACCAAACCCCATGGTTGCCATGGCAACCCCACCCCCACGGTTGCCATGGCAACACAACCGCATGGATGCCATGGCAACCCAAACCCATGGTTGCCATGACAACACAACCCCATGGTTGCCATGGCAACACAACCCCATGGTTACCACGGCAACACAACACCATTGTGTCCATGGAAACCCAACTTGATGGTTACCATGGCAACACCACCCAATGGTTGCCATCGCAACACAACCGCATGGTTACCATGGCAACACAACCCCACGGTTGCCATGGAAACACCACTCCATGGTTGCCATGGCAACACAACCAAATGCTTACCATGGCAATACAACACCATCGTTGACATGGCAACAAAACCCTATGGTTTCCATGGCAACACAACTCCAAGGTTACAATGGCAACACAACCGCATGGTTACCATGGCAACCCAACAGCATGATTACCATGGCAACAAAACTCCATGGTTACCATGGTAACACATCCGCATGGTAGCCATTGCAACCCATCCCCATGGCTGCCATGACAGCACAACCCCATGGTTGCCATGGCAACCCAACCCCATGGTTGCCATGGCAACCCAACCCCATGGTTGCCATGGCAACAAAATTCCAGGGTTAAAATGGCAATACAACCGCATGCTTACAATGGTAACTCAACAGCACGGTTACCATGGCAACAAAACTCCATGGTGGACATGGCAACACAACACCAAAGTTGCCATGGCAACAAAACCAAATAGTTACCATGGCAACAGAAAACCATGGTTGCCATGGTAACAAAACCCCATGGTTCCCATGGCAATACAACACCATGGTTCCCATGGCAACTTAAAAGCATGGTGCCAAGGCAACACCACCCCATGGTTGCCATGGCAACCCAATCCATGGTTGCCATGGCAACAGAATCAAATGGTTACCATGGAAACACAACCCCATGCTTACCATGGCAACACAACCCCATGGTTACCATGTCAACACAAACCCATGGTTGCCATGGAAACAGAACCCCTTGGTTTCCATGGCAACAAAACCCCTTGGTTACCATGGCCACAGAAAACCATGGTTTCCATGGAAACACCACCCGAGGGTTGCCGTTGCAACCCAACCCCCTGGTTACCATGACAACCCCACCCCATGGTTGCCATGGAAACACAACACCATGGTTACCATGGCAACAGAACTCCATGGTTGCTATGGCAACCAAACCCCATGGTTGCCATGGCAACCCAACCCCATGGTTACCATGACAACACAAACCCATGTTTGCCATGGCAACACAACCCCATGGTTTCCATGGAAGCAAAATCACATGGTTGCCATGGAAACCCAACCCCATGGTTACCATGGCAACACCACCCCACGGTTGCCATGGCAATATAACCCCATGGTTACCCTGCCAACACAACCCCATGGTTACCAATGGCAACAGAAAACCATGGTTACCATGGCATCGCCACCCGATGGTTGCCATGGCAACCGAACCTAATGGCTGCCATGGCAACACAACCAAATTGTTACCATGGAAACAAAACCCCATGGTTACAATGGCAACACAACCCCTTGGTTGCCATGGCAACACCACACGATGGTTGCCATGGCAAATCAACCACATGGTGTCCATGGCAAAACAACCAAATAGTTAAAATGGTAACCCAAGCGCATTGTTACCATGGCAACACAACACCTTGGTTGCCATGGCAACACAACACCATGGTTAACATGGCAACACAACCCTATGGTTTCCATGGCAACACAACTCCAACGTTAAAATGGCAACACAACCTCATGGTTACCATGGTAACTCAACAGCATTGTTACCATGGTAACAAATCTCTATGGTTGACATGGCAACACAACCGCATGGTTACCATAGCAACCCAACCGCATGGTTGCCGTGGCAACACAACACCAAAGTTGCCATGGCAACACAACCAAATAGTTACCATGGCAATATAACCACATGGTTACTCTGCAAACACAACCCCATGGTTACCATGGCAACAGAAACCATGGTTGCCATGGCATCGCCACTCGATGGTTGCCATGGCAACACAACCCCATAGTTATCATGGCAACAAAACCCCTTGGTTACCATGGCCACAGAAAACCATGGTTTCCATGGAAACACCACCCGAGGGTTCCCGTTGCAACCCAACTCCATGGTTACCATGAACACCCCATCCCATGTTTGCCATGCCAACACAACACCATGGTTACCATGGCAAGAGAACTCCATGGTTGATATGGCAACCAAACCCCATGGTTCCCATGGCAACCCAACCCCTTGGTAACCATAACACCACAAACCCATGTTTGCCATGGAAACACAACCCCATGATTACCAGGGCAACACAACCCTATGGTTTCCATGGAAGCAAAATCCCATGATTGCCACGGCAACACAACCGCATGGTTACCATGGCAACACAACCGCGTGGTTACCATGGCAACACAACCGCATGTTTGCCATGGCAACCCAACCCCATGGTTACCATGGCAACACAACCCCTTAATTGCCATGGCAACACAACACAATGGTTTCCATCGAAACACAAACCCATGGTTGCCATGGCAATAAAATTCCTTGGTTGCCATGGCAACACAACCCCATGGTTACCATGGCAACACAACCCCATGGTTTCAGTAGCAACAAAACCCCATTGTTGCCATGGTAACCGAACCCCATGGTTACCATGGCAACACAACCCCTTGGTTGCCATGGCAACACAACACCATGGTTAACATGGCAACACAACCCCATGGTTTCCATGGCAACACAACTCCAATGTTACAATGGCAACACAACCGCATGGTTACCATGGTGACTCAACAGCACGGTTACCATGGCAACAAAACTCCATGGTTGACATGGCAACACAGCCGCATGGTTACCATAGCAACCCAACCGCATGGTTGCCATGGCAACACAACACCAAAGTTGCCATGGCAACACAACCAAATAGTTACCATGGCAATATAACCACATGGTTACTCTGCAAACACAACTCCATGGTTACCATGGCAATAGAAACCATGGTTGCCATGGCATCGCCACTCGATGGTTGCCATGGCAACCCAACCCCATAGTTACCATGGCAACAAAACCCCTTGGTTACCATGGCCACAGAAAACCATGGTTTCCATGGAAACAACACCCGAGGGTTCCCGTTGCAACCCAACTCCATGGTTACCATGAACACCCCATCCCATGTTTGCCATGCCAACACAACCCCATGGTTACCAGGGCAACACAACCCTATGGTTTCCATGGAAGCAAAATCCGATGATTGCCATGGCAACCCCACCCCATGGTTGCCATGGCAACCCCACCCCACGGTTGCCATGGCAACACAACCGCATGGATGCCATGGGAACCCAAACCCATGGTTGCCATGACAACACAACCCCATGGTTGCCATGGCAACACAACCCCATGGTTACCACGGCAACACAACACCATTGTGTCCATGGAAACCCAACTTGATGGTTACCATGGCAACCCCACCCCATGGTTGCCATGGCAACCCCACCCCACGGTTGCCATGGCAACACAACCCCACGGTTGCCATGGAAACACCACTCCATGGTTGCCATGGCAACACAACCAAATGCTTACCATGGCAATACAACACCATCGTTGACATGGCAACAAAACCCTATGGTTTCCATGGCAACACAACTCCAAGGTTACAATGGCAACACAACCGCATGGTTACCATGGCAACCCAACAGCATGATTACCATGGCAACAAAACTCCATGGTTACCATGGTAACACATCCGCATGGTAGCCATTGCAACCCATCCCCATGGCTGCCATGACAGCACAACCCCATGGTTGCCATGGCAACCCAATCCATGGTTGCCATGGCAACAGAATCAAATGGTTACCATGGAAACACAACCCCATGCTTACCATGGCAACACAACCCCATGGTTACCATGTCAACACAAACCCATGGTTGCCATGGAAACAGAACCCCTTGGTTTCCATGGCAACAAAACCCCTTGGTTACCATGGCCACAGAAAACCATGGTTTCCATGGAAACACCACCCGAGGGTTGCCGTTGCAACCCAACCCCCTGGTTACCATGACAACCCCACCCCATGGTTGCCATGGAAACACAACACCATGGTTACCATGGCAACAGAACTCCATGGTTGCTATGGCAACCAAACCCCATGGTTGCCATGGCAACCCAACCCCATGGTTACCATGACAACACAAACCCATGTTTGCCATGGCAACACAACCCCATGATTACCAGGGCAACACAACCCCATGGTTTCCATGGAAGCAAAATCACATGGTTGCCATGGAAACCCAACCCCATGGTTACCATGGCAACACCACCCCACGGTTGCCATGGCAATATAACCCCATGGTTACCCTGCCAACACAACCCCATGGTTACCATGGCAACAGAAACACCATGGTTACCATGGCATCGCCACCCGATGGTTGCCATGGCAACCGAACCTAATGGCTGCCATGGCAACACAACCAAATTGTTACCATGGAAACAAAACCCCATGGTTACAATGGCAACACAACCCCTTGGTTGCCATGGCAACACAACACTATGGTTACCATGGAAACACAATCCCGTGGTTACCATGGCAACACAACCCCTTGGTTGCCATGGCAACACCACACGATGGTTGCCATGGCAAATCAACCACATGGTGTCCATGGCAAAACAACCAAATAGTTAAAATGGTAACCCAAGCGCATTGTTACCATGGCAACACAACCCCTTGGTTGCCATGGCAACGCAACACCATGGTTACCATCGCAACACAACCCCATGGTTTCAGTAGCAACAAAACCCCATGGTTGCCATGGCAACCGAACCCCATGGTTACCATGGCAACACAACCCCTTGGTTGCCATGGCAACACAACACCATGGTGAACATGGCAACACAACCCCATGGTTTCCATGGCAACACAACTCCAACGTTAAAATGGCAACACAACCTCATGGTTACCATGGTAACTCAACAGCATTGTTACCATGGCAACAAATCTCTATGGTTGACATGGCAACTAAACCGCATGGTTGCCATGGCAACACAACACCAAAGTTGCCATGGCAACACAACCAAATAGTTACCATGGCAATATAACCACATGGTTACTCTGCAAACACAACCCCATGGTTACCATGGCAACAGAAACCATGGTTGCCATGGCATCGCCACTCGATGGTTGCCATGGCAACCCAACCCCATAGTTACCATGGCAACAAAACCCCTTGGTTACCATGGCCACAGAAAACCATGGTTTCCATGGAAACACCACCCGAGGGTTCCCGTTGCAACCCAACTCCATGGTTACCATGAACACCCCATCCCATGTTTGCCATGCCAACACAACCCCATGGTAACCAGGGCAACACAACCCTATGGTTTCCATGGAAGCAAAATCCCATGATTGCCATGGCAACCCCACCCCATGGTTGCCATGGCAACCCCACCCCACGGTTGCCATGGCAACACAACCCCACGGTTGCCATGGAAACACCACTCCATGGTTGCCATGGCAACACAACCAAATGCTTACCATGGCAATACAACACCATCGTTGACATGGCAACAAAACCCTATGGTTTCCATGGCAACACAACTCCAAGGTTACAATGGCAACACAACCGCATGGTTACCATGGCAACCCAACAGCATGATTACCATGGCAACAAAACTCCATGGTTACCATGGTAACACATCCGCATGGTAGCCATTGCAACCCATCCCCATGACATCCCCATGACAGCACAACCCCATGGTTGCCATGGTAACACCACCAAATGGTTACCATGGCAACACAACCGCATGTTTGCCATGGCAACACAATTCCAGGGTTAAAATGGCAATACAACCGCATGCTTACAATGGTAACTCAACAGCACGGTTACCATGGCAACAAAACTCCATGGTGGACATGGCAACACAACACCAAAGTTGCCATGGCAACAAAACCAAATAGTTACCATGGCAACAGAAAACCATGGTTGCCATGGTAACAAAACCCCATGGTTCCCATGGCAATACAACACCATGGTTCCCATGGCAACATAAAACTATGGTACCAAGGCAACACCACCCCATGGTTGCCATGGCAACCCAATTCCATGGTTGCCATGGCAACAGAATCAAATGGTTACCATGGAAACACAACCCCATGCTTACCATGGCAACACAACCCCATGGTTACCATGTCAACACAAACCCATGGTTGCCATGGAAACAGAACCCCTTGGTTTCCATGGCAACAAAACCCCTTGGTTACCATGGCCACAGAAAACCATGGTTTCCATGGAAACACCACCCGAGGGTTGCCGTTGCAACCCAACCCCCTGGTTACCATGACAACCCCACCCCATGGTTGCCATGGAAACACAACACCATGGTTACCATGGCAACAGAACTCCATGGTTGCTATGGCAACCAAACCCCATGGTTGCCATGGCAACCCAACCCCATGGTTACCATGACAACACAAACCCATGTTTGCCATGGCAACACAACCCCATGATTACCAGGGCAACACAACCCCATGGTTTCCATGGAAGCAAAATCACATGGTTGCCATGGAAACCCAACCCCATGGTTACCATGGCAACACCACCCCACGGTTGCCATGGCAATATAACCCCATGGTTACCCTGCCAACACAACCCCATGGTTACCATGGCAACAGAAACACCATGGTTACCATGGCATCGCCACCCGATGGTTGCCATGGCAACCGAACCTAATGGCTGCCATGGCAACACAACCAAATTGTTACCATGGAAACAAAACCCCATGGTTACAATGGCAACACAACCCCTTGGTTGCCATGGCAACACAACACTATGGTTACCATGGAAACACAATCCCGTGGTTACCATGGCAACACAACCCCTTGGTTGCCATGGCAACACCACACGATGGTTGCCATGGCAAATCAACCACATGGTGTCCATGGCAAAACAACCAAATAGTTAAAATGGTAACCCAAGCGCATTGTTACCATGGCAACACAACCCCTTGGTTGCCATGGCAACGCAACACCATGGTTACCATCGCAACACAACCCCATGGTTTCAGTAGCAACAAAACCCCATGGTTGCCATGGCAACCGAACCCCATGGTTACCATGGCAACACAACCCCTTGGTTGCCATGGCAACACAACACCATGGTGAACATGGCAACACAACCCCATGGTTTCCATGGCAACACAACTCCAACGTTAAAATGGCAACACAACCTCATGGTTACCATGGTAACTCAACAGCATGGTTACCATGGCAACAAATCTCTATGGTTGACATGGCAACTAAACCGCATGGTTGCCATGGCAACACAACACCAAAGTTGCCATGGCAACACAACCAAATAGTTACCATGGCAATATAACCACATGGTTACTCTGCAAACACAACCCCATGGTTACCATGGCAACAGAAACCATGGTTGCCATGGCATCGCCACTCGATGGTTGCCATGGCAACCCAACCCCATAGTTACCATGGCAACAAAACCCCTTGGTTACCATGGCCACAGAAAACCATGGTTTCCATGGAAACACCACCCGAGGGTTCCCGTTGCAACCCAACTCCATGGTTACCATGAACACCCCATCCCATGTTTGCCATGCCAACACAACCCCATGGTAACCAGGGCAACACAACCCTATAGTTTCCATGGAAGCAAAATCCCATGATTGCCATGGCAACCCCACCCCATGGTTGCCATGGCAACCCCACCCCACGGTTGCCATGGCAACACAACCCCACGGTTGCCATGGAAACACCACTCCATGGTTGCCATGGCAACACAACCAAATGCTTACCATGGCAATACAACACCATCGTTGACATGGCAACAAAACCCTATGGTTTCCATGGCAACACAACTCCAAGGTTACAATGGCAACACAACCGCATGGTTACCATGGCAACCCAACAGCATGATTACCATGGCAACAAAACTCCATGGTTACCATGGTAACACATCCGCATGGTAGCCATTGCAACCCATCCCCATGACATCCCCATGACAGCACAACCCCATGGTTGCCATGGTAACACCACCAAATGGTTACCATGGCAACACAACCGCATGTTTGCCATGGCAACACAATTCCAGGGTTAAAATGGCAATACAACCGCATGCTTACAATGGTAACTCAACAGCACGGTTACCATGGCAACAAAACTCCATGGTGGACATGGCAACACAACACCAAAGTTGCCATGGCAACAAAACCAAATAGTTACCATGGCAACAGAAAACCATGGTTGCCATGGTAACAAAAGCCCATGGTTCCCATGGCAATACAACACCATGGTTCCCATGGCAACATAAAACCATGGTACCAAGGCAACACCACCCCATGGTTGCCATGGCAACCCAATTCCATGGTTGCCATGGCAACAGAATCAAATGGTTACCATGGAAACACAACCCCATGCTTACCATGGCAACACAACCCCATGGTTACCATGTCAACACAAACCCATGGTTGCCATGGAAACAGAACCCCTTGGTTTCCATGGCAACAAAACCCCTTGGTTACCATGGCCACAGAAAACCATGGTTTCCATGGAAACACCACCCGAGGGTTGCCGTTGCAACCCAACCCCCTGGTTACCGTGACAACCCCACCCCATGGTTGCCATGGAAACACAACACCATGGTTACCATGGCAACAGAACTCCATGGTTGCTATGGCAACCAAACCCCATGGTTGCCATGGCAACCCAACCCCATGGTTACCATGACAACACAAACCCATGTTTGCCATGGCAACACAACCCCATGATTACCAGGGCAACACAACCCCATGGTTTCCATGGAAGCAAAATCACATGGTTGCCATGGAAACCCAACCCCATGGTTACCATGGCAACACCACCCCACGGTTGCCATGGCAATATAACCCCATGGTTACCCTGCCAACACAACCCCATGGTTACCATGGCAACAGAAACACCATGGTTACCATGGCATCGCCACCCGATGGTTGCCATGGCAACCGAACCTAATGGCTGCCATGGCAACACAACCAAATTGTTACCATGGAAACAAAACCCCATGGTTACAATGGCAACACAACCCCTTGGTTGCCATGGCAACACAACACTATGGTTACCATGGAAACACAATCCCGTGGTTACCATGGCAACACAACCCCTTGGTTGCCATGGCAACACCACACGATGGTTGCCATGGCAAATCAACCACATGGTGTCCATGGCAAAACAACCAAATAGTTAAAATGGTAACCCAAGCGCATTGTTACCATGGCAACACAACCCCTTGGTTGCCATGGCAACGCAACACCATGGTTACCATCGCAACACAACCCCATGGTTTCAGTAGCAACAAAACCCCATGGTTGCCATGGCAACCGAACCCCATGGTTACCATGGCAACACAACCCCTTGGTTGCCATGGCAACACAACACCATGGTGAACATGGCAACACAACCCCATGGTTTCCATGGCAACACAACTCCAACGTTAAAATGGCAACACAACCTCATGGTTACCATGGTAACTCAACAGCATGGTTACCATGGCAACAAATCTCTATGGTTGACATGGCAACTAAACCGCATGGTTGCCATGGCAACACAACACCAAAGTTGCCATGGCAACACAACCAAATAGTTACCATGGCAATATAACCACATGGTTACTCTGCAAACACAACCCCATGGTTACCATGGCAACAGAAACCATGGTTGCCATGGCATCGCCACTCGATGGTTGCCATGGCAACCCAACCCCATAGTTACCATGGCAACAAAACCCCTTGGTTACCATGGCCACAGAAAACCATGGTTTCCATGGAAACACCACCCGAGGGTTCCCGTTGCAACCCAACTCCATGGTTACCATGAACACCCCATCCCATGTTTGCCATGCCAACACAACCCCATGGTAACCAGGGCAACACAACCCTATGGTTTCCATGGAAGCAAAATCCCATGATTGCCATGGCAACCCCACCCCATGGTTGCCATGGCAACCCCACCCCACGGTTGCCATGGCAACACCACCCCACGGTTGCCATGGCAATATAACCCCATGGTTACCCTGCCAACACAACCCCATGGTTACCATGGCAACAGAAAACCATGGTTACCATGGCATCGCCACCCGATGGTTGCCATGGCAACCGAACCTAATGGCTGCCATGGCAACACAACCAAATTGTTACCATGGAAACAAAACCCCATGGTTACAACGGCAACACAACCCCTTGGTTGCCATGGCAAAACAACACTATGGTTACCATGGAAACACAATCCCGTGGTTACCATGGCAACACAACCCCTTGGTTGCCATGGCAATACCACACGATGGTTGCCATGGCAAATCAACCACATGGTGTCCATGGCAAAACAACCAAATAGTTAAAATGGTAACCCAAGCGCATTGTTACCATGGCAACACAACCCCTTGGTTGCCATGGCAACGCAACACCATAGTTACCATGGAAACACAAACCCATGGTTGCCATGGCAAAAAAAAACCATGGTTCCCATGGAAACCGAACCCCATGGTTACCATGGCAACAGAAAACCATGGTTGCCTTGGCAACATCACCCGATGGTTGCCAAGGCAACACAACCCCACGGTAACCATTGCAACACAACCAAATAGTAACCATGGAAATACAACCCAATGGTTACCATGGCAACAAAACACCATGGTTGCCATGGCAGCACAACATCATGTTTACCATGGCAACGCAACCCCATTGTTGCCATGGCAAACCAACCCCATGGTTACCATGGCAACACAACCCCATGGTTGCCATGGCACCACAACCCCTTGGTTGCCATGGCAACACAACTCCATGGTTACCATGGAAACACAACCCCATGGTTTCAGTAGCAACAAAACCCCATGGTTCCCATGGATACCGAACCCATGGTTACCATGGCAACACAACCCCTTGGTTGCCATGGCAACACAACACCATGGTTAACATGGCAACACAACCCCATGGTTTCCATGGCAACACAACTCCAACGTTAAAATGGCAACACAACCTCATGGTTACCGTGGTAACTCAACAGCATGGTTACCATGGCAACAAATCTCTATGGTTGACATGGCAACACAACCGCATGGTTGCCATGGCAACACAACACCAAAGTTGCCATGGCAACACAACCAAATAGTTACCATGGCAATATAACCACATGGTTACTCTGCAAACACAACCCCATGGTTACCATGGCAACAGAAACCATGGTTGCCATGGCATCGCCACTCGATGGTTGCCATGGCAACACAACCCCATAGTTACCATGGCAACAAAACCCCTTGGTTACCATGGCCACAGAAAACCATGGTTTCCATGGAAACACCACCCGAGGGTTCCCGTTGCAACCCAACTCCATGGTTACCATGAACACCCCATCCCATGTTTGCCATGCCAACACAACCCCATGGTTACCAGGGCAACACAACCCTATGGTTTCCATGGAAGCAAAATCCCATGATTGCCATGGCATCGCCACCCGATGGTTGCCATGGCAACCGAACCTAATGGCTGCCATGGCAACACAACCAAATTGTTACCATGGAAACAAAACCCCATGGTTACAACGGCAACACAACCCCTTGGTTGCCATGGCAAAACAACACTATGGTTACCATGGAAACACAATCCCGTGGTTACCATGGCAACACAACCCCTTGGTTGCCATGGCAATACCACACGATGGTTGCCATGGGAAATCAACCACATGGTGTCCATGGCAAAACAACCAAATAGTTAAAATGGTAACCCAAGCGCATTGTTACCATGGCAACACAACCCCTTGGTTGCCATGGCAACGCAACACCATAGTTACCATGGAAACACAAACCCATGGTTGCCATGGCAAAAAAAAACCATGGTTCCCATGGAAACCGAACCCCATGGTTACCATGGCAACAGAAAACCATGGTTGCCTTGGCAACATCACCCGATGGTTGCCAAGGCAACACAACCCCACGGTAACCATTGCAACACAACCAAATAGTAACCATGGAAATACAACCCAATGGTTACCATGGCAACAAAACACCATGGTTGCCATGGCAGCACAACATCATGTTTACCATGGCAACGCAACCCCATTGTTGCCATGGCAAACCAACCCCATGGTTACCATGGCAACACAACCCCATGGTTGCCATGGCACCACAACCCCTTGGTTGCCATGGCAACACAACTCCATGGTTACCATGGAAACACAACCCCATGGTTTCAGTAGCAACAAAACCCCATGGTTCCCATGGATACCGAACCCATGGTTACCATGGCAACACAACCCCTTGGTTGCCATGGCAACACAACACCATGGTTAACATGGCAACACAACCCCATGGTTTCCATGGCAACACAACTCCAACGTTAAAATGGCAACACAACCTCATGGTTACCATGGTAACTCAACAACATGGTTACCATGGCAACAAATCTCTATGGTTGACATGGCAACACAACCGCATGGTTGCCATGGCAACACAACACCAAAGTTGCCATGGCAACACAACCAAATAGTTACCATGGCAATATAACCACATGGTTACTCTGCAAACACAACCCCATGGTTACCATGGCAACAGAAACCATGGTTGCCATGGCATCGCCACTCGATGGTTGCCATGGCAACACAACCCCATAGTTACCATGGCAACAAAACCCCTTGGTTACCATGGCCACAGAAAACCATGGTTTCCATGGAAACACCACCCGAGGGTTCCCGTTGCAACCCAACTCCATGGTTACCATGAACACCCCATCCCATGTTTGCCATGCCAACACAACCCCATGGTTACCAGGGCAACACAACCCTATGGTTTCCATGGAAGCAAAATCCGATGATTGCCATGGCAACCCCACCCCACGGTTGCCATGGCAACACCACCCCACGGTTGCCATGGCAACACAACCGCATGGTTGCCATGGCAACCCAAACCCATGGTTGCCATGACAACATAACCCCATGGTTGCCATGGCAACACAACCCCATGGTTACCACGGCAACACAACACCATTGTGTCCATGGAAACACAACTTCATGGTTACCATGGCAACACAACCCAATGGTTGCCATCGCAACACAACCGCATGGTTGCCATGGCAACACAACCAAATGCTTACCATGGCAATACAACACCATCTTTGACATGGCAACAAAACCCTATGGTTTCCATGGCAACACAACTCCAAGGTTACAATGGCAACACAACCGCATGGTTACCATGGCAACCCAACAGCATGATTACCATGGCAACAAAACTCCATGGTTACCATGGTAACACATCCGCATGGTAGCCATTGCAACCCATCCCCATGACATCCCCATGACAGCACAACCCCATGGTTGCCATGGTAACACCACCAAATGGTTACCATGGCAACACAACCGCATGTTTGCCATGGCAACACAATTCCAGGGTTAAAATGGCAATACAACCGCATGCTTACAATGGTAACTCAACAGCACGGTTACCATGGCAACAAAACTCCATGGTGGACATGGCAACACAACACCAAAGTTGCCATGGCAACAAAACCAAATAGTTACCATGGCAACAGAAAACCATGGTTGCCATGGTAACAAAACCCCATGGTTCCCACGGCAATACAACACCATGGTTCCCATGGCAACATAAAACCATGGTACCAAGGCAACACCACCCCATGGTTGCCATGGCAACCAAATTCCATGGTTGCCATGGCAACAGAATCAAATGGTTACCATGGCAACACAACCCCATGGTTACCATGTCAACACAAACCCATGGTTGCCATGGAAACAGAACCCCTTGGTTTCCATGGCAACAAAACCCCTTGGTTACCATGGCCACAGAAAACCATGGTTTCCATGGAAACACCACCCGAGGGTTGCCGTTGCAACCCAACCCCCTGGTTACCATGACAACCCCACCCCATGGTTGCCATGGAAACACAACACCATGGTTACCATGGCAACAGAACTCCATTGTTGCTATGGCAACCAAACCCCATGGTTGCCATGGCAACCCAACCCCATGGTTACCATGACAACACAAACCCATGTTTGCCATGGCAACACAACCCCATGATTACCAGGGCAACACAACCCCATGGTTTCCATGGAAGCAAAATCACATGGTTGCCATGGAAACCCAACCCCATGGTTACCATGGCAACACCACCCCACGGTTGCCATGGCAATATAACCCCATGGTTACCCTGCCAACACAACCCCATGGTTACCATGGCAACAGAAAACCATGGTTACCATGGCATCGCCACCCGATGGTTGCCATGGCAACCGAACCTAATGGCTGCCATGGCAACACAACCAAATTGTTACCATGGAAACAAAACCCCATGGTTACAACGGCAACACAACCCCTTGGTTGCCATGGCAACACAACACTATGGTTACCATGGAAACACAATCCCGTGGTTACCATGGCAACACAACCCCTTGGTTGCCATGGCAACACCACACGATGGTTGCCATGGCAAATCAACCACATGGTGTCCATGGCAAAACAACCAAATAGTTAAAATGGTAACCCAAGCGCATTGTTACCATGGCAACACAACCCCTTGGTTGCCATGGCAACGCAACACCATAGTTACCATGGAAACACAAACCCATGGCTGCCATGGCAAAAAAAAACCATGGTTCCCATGGAAACCGAACCCCATGGTTACCATGGCAACAGAAAACCATGGTTGCCTTGGCAACATCACCCGGTGGTTGCCAAGGCAACACAAACCCACGGTAACCATTGCAACACAACAAAATAGTAACCATGGAAATACAACCCAATGGTTACCATGGCAACAAAACACCATGGTTGCCATGGCAGCACAACATCATGTTTACCATGGCAACGCAACCCCATTGTTGCCATGGCAAACCAACCCCATGGTTACCATGGCAACACAACCCCATGGTTGCCATGGCACCACAATCCCTTGGTTGCCATGGCAACACAACTCCATGGTTACCATGGCAACAGAAAGCATGGTTGCCATGGCATCGCCACTCGATGGTTGCCAATGGCAACACAACCCCATAGTTACCATGGCAACAAAACCCCTTGGTTACCATGGCCACAGAAAACCATGGTTTCCATGGAAACAACACCCGAGGGTTCCCGTTGCAACCCAACTCCATGGTTACCATGAACACCCCATCCCATGTTTGCCATGCCAACACAACCCCATGGTTACCAGGACAACACAACCCTATGGTTTCCATGGAAGCAAAATCCCATGATTGCCATGGCAACCCCACCCCATGGTTGCCATGGCAACCCAAACCCATGGTTGCCATGACAACACAACCGCATGGTTTCCATGGCAACACAACCCCATGGTTACCACGGCAACACAACACCATTGTGTCCATGGAAACCCAACTTGATGGTTACAATGGCAACACCACCCAATGGTTGCCATCGCAACACAACCGCATGGTTACCATGGCAACACAACCCCACGGTTGCCATGGAAACACCACTCCATGGTTGCCATGGCAACACAACCAAATGCTTACCATGGCAATACAACACCATCGTTGACATGGCAACACAACCCTATGGTTTCCATGGCAACACAACTCCAGGGTTACAATGGCAACACAACCGCATGGTTACCATGGCAACTCAACAGCATGATTACCATGGCAACAAAACCAAATGGTTACCATGGTAACACATCCGCATGGTAGCCATTGCAACCCATCCCCATGGCTGCCATGACAGCACAACCCCATGGTTGCCATGGTAACACCACCAAATGGTTACCATGGCAACACAACCGCATGTTTGCCATGGCAACCCAACCCCATGGTTGCCATGGCAACCCAACCCCATGGTTGCCATGGCAACACAATTCCAGGGTTAAAATGGCAATACAACCGCATGCTTACAATGGTAACTCAACAGCACGGTTACCATGGCAACAAAACTCCATGGTGGACATGGCAACACAACACCAAAGTTGCCATGGCAACAAAACCAAATAGTTACCATGGCAACAGAAAACCATGGTTGCCATGGTAACAAAACCCCATGGTTCCCACGGCAATACAACACCATGGTTCCCATGGCAACATAAAACCATGGTGCCAAGGCAACACCACCCCATGGTTGCCATGGCAACCCAATTCCATGGTTGCCATGGCAACAGAATCAAATGGTTACCATGGAAACACAACCCCATGCTTACCATGGCAACACAACCCCATGGTTACCATGGCAACACAAACCCATGGTTGCCATGGAAACAGAACCCCTTGGTTTCCATGGCAACAAAACCCCTTGGTTACCATGGCCACAGAAAACCATGGTTTCCATGGAAACACCACCCGAGGGTTGCCGTTGCAACCCAACCCCCTGGTTACCATGACAACCCCACCCCATGGTTGCCATGGAAACACAACACCATGGTTACCATGGCAACAGAACTCCATGGTTGCTATGGCAACCAAACCCCATGGTTGCCATGGCAACCCAACCCCATGGTTACCATGACAACACAAACCCATGTTTGCCATGGCAACACAACCCCATGGTTACCAGGGCAACACAACCCCATGGTTTCCATGGAAGCAAAATCACATGGTTGCCATGGAAACCCAACCCCATGGTTACCATGGCAACACCACCCCACGGTTGCCATGGCAATATAACCCCATGGTTACCCTGCCAACACAACCCCATGGTTACCATGGCAACAGAAACACCATGGTTACCATGGCATCGCCACCCGATGGTTGCCATGGCAACCGAACCTAATGGCTGCCATGGCAACACAACCAAATTGTTACCATGGAAACAAAACCCCATGGTTACAATGGCAACACAACCCCTTGGTTGCCATGGCAACACAACACTATGGTTACCATGGAAACACAATCCCGTGGTTACCATGGCAACACAACCCCTTGGTTGCCATGGCAACACCACACGATGGTTGCCATGGCAAATCAACCACATGGTGTCCATGGCAAAACAACCAAATAGTTAAAATGGTAACCCAAGCGCATTGTTACCATGGCAACACAACCCCTTGGTTGCCATGGCAACGCAACACCATAGTTACCATGGAAACACAAACCCATGGTTGCCATGGCAAAAAAAAACCATGGCTCCCATGGAAACCGAACCCCATGGTTACCATGGCAACACCACACCATGGTTGCCATTGGAAAACAATACCATGGTTACCATGGCAACAGAAAACCATGGTTGCCTTGGCAACATCACCCGGTGGTTGCCAAGGCAACACAACCCCACGGTAACCATTGCAACACAACCAAAAGGTAACCATGGAAATACAACCCAATGGTTACCATGGCAACAAAACACCATGGTTGCCATGGCAGCACAACATCATGTTTACCATGGCAACGCAACCCCATTGTTGCCATGGCAAACCAACCCCATGGTTACCATGGCAACACAACCCCATGGTTACCATGGCAACACAACCCCTTGGCTGCCATGGCAACACAACCCCATGGTTACCATCGCAACACAACCCCATGGTTTCAGTAGCAACAAAACCCCATGGTTCCCATGGCAACCGAACCCCATGGTTACCATGGCAACACAACCCCTTGGTTGCCATGGCAACACAACACCATGGTTAACATGGCAACACAACCCCATGGTTTCCATGGCAACACTACTCCAACGTTAAAATGGCAACACAACCGCATGGTTACCGTGGTAACTCAACAGCATGGTTACCATGGCAACAAATCTCTATGGTTGACATGGCAACACAACCGCATGGTTGCCATGGCAACACAACACCAAAGTTGCCATGGCAACACAACCAAATAGTTACCATGGCAATATAACCACATGGTTACTCTGCAAACACAACCCCATGGTTACCATGGCAACAGAAACCATGGTTGCCATGGCATCGCCACTCGATGGTTGCCATGGCAACACAACCCCATAGTTACCATGGCAACAAAACCCCTTGGTTACCATGGCCACAGAAAACCATGGTTTCCATGGAAACACCACCCGAGGGTTCCCGTTGCAACCCAACTCCATGGTTACCATGAACACCCCATCCCATGTTTGCCATGCCAACACAACCCCATGGTTACCAGGGCAACACAACCCTATGGTTTCCATGGAAGCAAAATCCCATGATTGCCATGGCAACACAACCCCATGGTTGCCATGGCAACACCACCCCACGGTTGCCATGGCAACACAACCGCATGGTTGCCATGGCAACCCAAACCCATGGTTGCCATGACAACACAACCCCATGGTTGCCATGGCAACACAACCCCATGGTTACCACGGCAACACAACACCATTGTGTCCATGCAAACCCAACTTGATGGTTACCATGGCAACACCACCCAATGGTTGCCATCGCAACACAACCGCATGGTTACCATGGCAACACAACCCCACGGTTGCCATGGAAACACCACTCCATGGTTGCCATGGCAACACAACCAAATGCTTACCATGGCAATACAACACCATCGTTGACATGGCAACAAAACCCTATGGTTTCCATGGCAACACAACTCCAAGGTTACAATGGCAACACAACCGCATGGTTACCATGGCAACCCAACAGCATGATTACCATGGCAACAAAACTCCATGGTTACCATGGTAACACATCCGCATGGTAGCCATTGCAACCCATGCCCATGACATCCCCATGACAGCACAACCCCATGGTTGCCATGGTAACACCACCAAATGGTTACCATGGCAAAACAACCGCATGTTTGCCATGGCAACACAATTCCAGGGTTAAAATGGCAATACAACCGCATGCTTACAATGGTAACTCAACAGCACGGTTACCATGGCAACAAAACTCCATGGTGGACATGGCAACACAACACCAAAGTTGCCATGGCAACAAAACCAAATAGTTACCATGGCAACAGAAAACCATGGTTGCCATGGTAACAAAACCCCATGGTTCCCACGGCAATACAACACCATGGTTCCCATGGCAACATAAAACCATGGTGCCAAGGCAACACCACCCCATGGTTGCCATGGCAACCCAATTCCATGGTTGCCATGGCAACAGAATCAAATGGTTACCATGGAAACACAACCCCATGCTTACCATGGCAACACAACCCCATGGTTACCATGTCAACACAAACCCATGGTTGCCATGGAAACAGAACCCCTTGGTTTCCATGGCAACAAAACCCCTTGGTTACCATGGCCACAGAAAACCATGGTTTCCATGGAAACACCACCCGAGGGTTGCCGTTGCAACCCAACCCCCTGGTTACCATGACAACCCCACCCCATGGTTGCCATGGAAACACAACACCATGGTTACCATGACAACCCCACCCCATGGTTGCCATGGAAACACAACACCATGGTTGCCATGGCAACCCAACCCCATGGTTACCATGACAACACAAACCCATGTTTGCCATGGCAACACAACCCCATGATTACCAGGGCAACACAACCCCATGGTTTCCATGGAAGCAAAATCACATGGTGGCCATGGAAACCCAACCCCATGGGTACCATGGCAACACCACCCCACGGTTGCCATGGCAATATAACCCCATGGTTACCCTGCCAACACAACCCCGTGGTTACCATGGCAACAGAAACACCATGGTTACCATGGCATCGCCACCCGATGGTTGCCATGGCAACCGAACCTAATGGCTGCCATGGCAACACAACCAAATTGTTACCATGGAAACAAAACCCCATGGTTACCATGGCAACACAACCCCTTGGTTGCCATGGCAAAACAACACTATGGTTACCATGGAAACACAATCCCGTGGTTACCATGGCAACACAACCCCTTGGTTGCCATGGCAACACCACACGATGGTTGCCATGGCAAATCAACCACATGGTGTCCATGGCAAAACAACCAAATAGTTAAAATGGTAACCCAAGCGCATTGTTACCATGGCAACACAACCCCTTGGTTGCCATGGCAACGCAACACCATAGTTACCATGGAAACACAAACCCATTGTTGCCATGGCAAAAAAAAACCATGGCTCCCATGGAAACCGAACCCCATGGTTACCATGGCAACACCACACCATGGTTGCCATTGGAAAACAATACCATGGTTACCATGGCAACAGAAAACCATGGTTGCCTTGGCAACATCACCCGGTGGTTGCCAAGGCAACACAAACCCACGGTAACATTTGCAACACAACCAAAAGGTAACCATGGAAATACAACCCAATGGTTACCATGGCAACAAAACACTATGGTTGCCATGGCAGCACAACATCATGTTTACCATGGCAACGCAACCCCATTGTTGCCATGGCAAACCAGCCCCATGGTTACCATGGCAACACAACCCCATGGTTACCATGGCAACACAACCCCTTGGTTGCCATGGCAACACAACCCCATGGTTACCATCGCAGCACAACCCCATGGTTTCAGTAGCAACAAAACCCCATGGTTCCCATGGCAACCGAACCCGATGGTTACCATGGCAACACAACCCCTTGGTTGCCATGGCAACACAACACCATGGTGAACATGGCAACACAACCCCATGGTTTCCATGGAAGCAAAATCCCATGGTTGCCATGGCAACCCCACCCCATGGTTACCATAACAACACAAACCCATGTTTGCCATGGCAACACAACCCCATGGTTACCAGGGCAACACAACCCCATGGTTTCCATGGAAGAAAAATCCCATGGTTGCCATGGCAACCCCACCCCATGGTTACCATGGCAACACCACCCCACGGTTGCCATGGCAACACAACCGCATTGTTACCATGGCAACACAACTGTATGTTTGCCATGGCAACAAAACCCCATGGTTGCCATTGCAACACAACCCCATGGTTACCATGGCAACACCACCCCATGGAAGCCATGGCAACACAACTTTTTTGGTTACCATGGCAAATCAACCCCATGGTTCACATGGCAACACCACCCCATGGTTGCTATTGGAAAAAAATACCATGGTTGCCATGGCAAAAGAAAACCATGGTTGCCTTGGCAACACCACCCGGTGGTTGCCATGGCAACACTACCCCATGGTAACCATTGCAACACAACAAAATGGTAACCATGGAAATACAACCCCATGGTTGCCATGACAACACCACCCCATGTTTGCCATGGCAACACAACCAAATTTTTACCATGGTAACACAACCGCATGTTTGCCATAGCAACCCAACCCCATGGTTTCCATGGAAACAAAACCCCATGGTTGCCATGGCAACCATCCCCATGGTTAACATGGCAACACAACCCTATGGTTTCCATGGCAACACAACTCCAGGGTTACAATGGCAACACAACCGCATGGTTACCATGGCAACCCAACAGCATGATTACCATGGCAACAAAACTCCATGGTTACCATGGTAACACATCCGCATGGTAGCCATTGCAACCCATCCCCATGGCTGCCATGACAGCACAACCCCATGGTTGCCATGGTAACACCACCAAATGGTTACCATGGCAACACAACCGCATGTTTGCCATGGCAACCCAACCCCATGGTTGCCATGGCAACACAATTCCAGGGTTAAAATGGCAATACAACCGCATGCTTACAATGATAACTCAACAGCACGGTTTCCATGGCAACAAAACTCCATGGTGGACATGGCAACACAACACCAAAGTTGCCATGGCAACAAAACCAAATAGTTACCATGGCAACAGAAAACCATGGTTGCCATGGTAACAAAACCCCATGGTTCCCATGGCAATACAACACCATGGTTCCCATGGCAACATAAAACCATGGTGCCAAGGCAACACCACCCCATGGTTGCCATGGCAACCGAACCCCATGGTTACCATGGCAACACAACCCCTTGGTTGCCATGGCAACACAACCCCATGGTTAACATGGCAACACAACCCCATGGTTTCCATGGCAACACAACTCCAACGTTAAAATGGCAACACAACCGCATGGTTACCGTGGCAACAAAACTCCATGGTTGACATGGCAACACAACCGCATGGTTACCATAGCAACCCAACCGCATGGTTGCCATGGCAACACAACACCAAAGTTGCCATGGCAACACAACACCATGGTTACCATGGCAATATAACCACATGGTTACTCTGCAAACACAACCCCATGGTTACCATGGCAACAGAAAGCATGTTTGCCATGGCCTCGCCACTCGATGGTTGCCATGGCAACCCCACCCCATGGTTACCATAACAACACAAACCCATGTTTGCCATGGCAACACAACCCCATGGTTACCAGGGCAACACAAACCCATGGTTTCCATGGAAGAAAAATCCCATGGTTGCCATGGCAACCCCACCCCATGGTTACAATGGCAACACCACAGCACGGTTGCCATGGACACACAACCGCATTGTTACCATGGCAACACAAATGTATGTTTGCCATGGCAACAAACCCCATGGTAACCATGGGGTAGTGTTGCCATGGCAACCATGGGGTTGTGTTGCCATGGCAACTATGGGGTTGTGTTGCCATGGTAACGATGGGGTTGTGTTGCCATGGCAACCACGGGGTTGTGTTGCCGTGGGAACCATGGGGTTGTGTTGCCATGGTAACTATGGGGTTGGGTTGCCATGGTAACAATGGCGTTTTGTTGCCATGGCAACCATGGGGTAGTGTTTCCATGGCAACCATGGGGTTGTGTTGCCATGGTAACGCTGGGGTTGGGTTGCCATGGCAACCACGGGGTTGTGTTACCATGGGAACCATGCGGTTGTGTTGCCATGGTAACCATGGGGTTGGGTTGCCATGGCAACCACGGGGTTTGGTTGCTCTGGTAACCATGGGTTTCTGTTGCCATGGTAACCATGGGGTTGGGTTGACATGGTAACCATGGCGTTTAGTTGCCATGGCAACTATGGGGTTCTGTTGCCATGGTAACCATGGGGTAGTGTTGCCATGGCAACCATGGGGTTGTGTTGCCATGGTAACCATGGGGTTGTGTTGCCATGGCAACCACGGGGTTTGGTTGCTATGGTAACCATGGGGTTGGGTTGCCATGGTAACCAAGGGGTTGTGTTTCCATCGTAACTATGGGGTTGGGTTGCAATGGTTTTCAGGCGGTTCTTTTGGAATGGCAACCATGGGATAGTGTTGCCATGGTAACCATCCGGTTGTGTTGCCATGGTAACCATGGAGTTGGGTTGCCATGGCAACCACGGATTTTGGTTGCTATGGTAACCATGGGGTTCTGTGTCCATGGTAACCATGGGGTTGTGTTGCCATGGTAACCATGGGGTTGGGTTGCCATGGCAACCACGGGGTTGGGTTGCTATGGTAACCATGGGGTTGGGTTGCCATGGTAACCAAGGGGTTGTGTTTCCAGCGTAACTATGGGGTTGGGTTGCAATGGTTTTCAGGCGGTTCTTTTGGAATGGCAACCATGGGATAGTGTTGCCATGGTAACCATGCGGTTGTGTTGCCATGGTAACCATGGGGTTGGGTTGCCATGGCAACCACGGGGTTTGGTTGCTATGGTAACCATGGGGTTCTGTGTCCATGGTAACCATGGGGTTGTGTTGCCATGGTAACCATGGGGTTGGGTTGGCATGGTAAGCATGGGGTTGGGTTGCGATGTTAACCATGGCGTTTAGTTGCCATGGCAACTATGGGGTTCTGTTGCCATGGTAACCATGGGGTAGTGTTGCCATGGCAACCATGGGGTTGTGTTGCCATTCTAACTATGGGGTTGGGTTGCAATGGTTATCAGGCGGTTCTTTTGGAATGGCAACCATGGGGTAGTGTTGCCATGGTAACCATGCGGTTTTGTTGCCATGGTAACCATGGGGTTTGGTTAACATGGCAACCATGGGGTTCTGTTGCCTTGGTAACCATGGCGTTTAGTTGCCATGGCAACTATGGGGTTCTGTTGCCATGGTAACCATGGGGTAGTGTTGCCATGGCAACCACGGGTTTCTGTTGCCATGGTAACAATGGGGTAGTGTTGCAATGGTAACCAGGCAGTTCTCCTGGAATGGCAACTATGGGGTTGTGTTGCCTGGTAACGATGGGGTTGTGTTGCCATGGCAACCACGGGGTTGTGTTGCCATGGGAACCATGGGGTTGTGTTGCCATGGTAACTATGGGGTTGGGTTGCTATGGTAACCATGCGGTTGTGCTGCCATGATAACCACGGGGTTGTGTTGCCATGGGAACCATGGGGTTGTTTTGCCATGGTAACTATGGGGTTGGGTTGCTATGGAAACTATGGGGTTTAGTTGCCATGGCAACCATGGGATGAGATGCCGTGGTAACCATGCAGTTGGGTTGCCGTGGTAACCATGCGGTTGTGTTGTTGTGGTAACCATGCGGTTGAGTTTCCATGGTAACCATGGGGTTGTGTTGCCATGGTAACGATGGGTTTGTGTTGCCATGGCAACCACGGGGTTGTGTTGCCATGGGAACCATGGGGTTGTGTTGCCATGGTAACTATGGGGTTGGGTTGCTGTGGAAACTATGGGGTTTATTTGCCTTGGCAACCATTGGTTTGAGATGCGTGGTAACCATGCAGTTGGGTTGCCGTGGTAACGATGCGGTTGTGTTGTTGTGGTAACAATGCGGTTGTGTTGCCATGGTAACGATGGGGTTGGTTGCCTTGGCAACCATGGCGTTTAGTTGCCATGGCAACTATGGGGTTCTGTTGCCATGGTAACCATGGGGTTGTGTTGCCATGGTAACTATGGGGTTGGGTTGCATTGGTTATAAAGCGGTTCTTTTGGAATGGCAACCATGGGGTAGTGTTGCCATGGTAACCATCTGGTAGTGTTGCCATGGTAACCATGCGGTTGTGTTGCCATGGTAACCATGGGGTAGTGTTGCCATGGTAACCATGCGGTTGTGTTGCCATGGTAACCATGGGGTTTGTTTACCATGGCAACCATGGGGTTGTGTTGCCATGGTAACCATGGCGTTTAGTTTCCATGGCAACTATGGGGTTCTTTTGCCATGGTAACCATGGGGTAGTGTTGCCATGGCAATCACGGAGTTGTGTTGCCATGGGAACCATGGGGTTGTGTTGCCATGGTAACTATGGGGTTGGGTTGCTATGGAAACTATGTGGTTTAGTTGCCATGGCAACCATGGGGTTGAGATTCCGTGGTAACCATGCATTTGGGTTGCCGTGGTAAGCATGCGGTTTTGTTGTTGTGGTAACCATGCGGTTGTGTTGCCATGGTAACCATGGGGTTGGGTTGCCATGGCAACCACGGGGTTTGGTTACTATGGTAACCATGGGGTTCTGTTGCCATGGTAAAAATGGGGTTCTGTTGCCATGGCAACCACGGGGTTGGGTTGCCATGGCAACCACGGAGTTTGGTCACTATGCTAACCATGGGGTTCTGTTGCCATGGTAACCATGGGGTAGTGTTCCCATGGCAACCATGGGGTTCTGTTGCCATGGTAACAATGGGGTTGGGTTGCAATGGTAACAAGGCAGTTCTCTTGGAATGGCAACTATGGGGTTGTGTTGCCATGGTAACGATGGGGTTGTGTTGCCATGGCAACCACGGGGTTGTGTTGCCATGGGATCCATGGGGTTGTGTTGCCATGGTAACTATGGGGTTGGGTTGCTATAGTAACCATGCGGCTGTGTTGCCATGGTAACCATGGGGTTGGGTTGCCATGGCAACCATGGGCTTGTGTTGCCATGATAACAATGGCGTTTTGCTGCCATGGAAACTATGGTGTTCTGTTGCCATGGTAACCATGGGGTAGTGTTGCCATGGCAACCATGGGGTTGTGTTGCCATGGCAACCATGGGGTTGGGTTGCCATGGCAACCATGGGCTTGTGTTGCCATGATAACAATGGCGTTTTGCTGCCATGGAAACTATGGTGTTCTGTTGCCATGGTAACCATGGGGTTGGGTTGCTATGGAAACTATGGGGTTCAGTTGCCATGGCAACCATGGGGTTGAGATGCCGTGGTAACCATGCAGTTGGGTTGCCGTGGTAACCATGCGGTTGTGTTGTTGTGGTAACCATGTGGATGTGTTGCCATGGTAACCATGGGGTTGGGTTGCCATGGTAACCATGGCGTTTAGTTGCCATGGCAACTATGGGGTTCTGTTGCCATGGTAACCATGGGGTAGTGTTGCCATGGCAACCATGTGGTTGTGTTGCCATGGTAACTATGGGGTTGGGTTGCAATGGTTATCAGGCGGTTCTTTTGGAGTGGAAACCATGGGGTAGTGTTGCCAAGGTAACCATGGGGTTTGGTTGCTACGGTAACCATGGCGTTCTGTTGCCATGGTAACCATGGGGTTGGGTTGCCATGGTAACCATGGCGTTTAGTTGCCACGGCAACTATGGGGTTCTGTTGCCATGGTAACCATGGGGTAGTGTTGCCATGGCAACCATGGGGTTGGGTTGCCATTGCAACCACGGGGTTTGGTTGCTATGGTAACCATGGCGTTCTGTTGCTATGGTAACCATGGCGTTTAGTTGCCATGGCAACTATGGGGTTCTGTTGCCATGGTAACCATTGGGTAGTGTTGCCATGGCAACCATGGGGTTCTGTTGCCATGGTAACAATGGGGTTGGGTTGCAGTGGTAACCAGGCAATTCTCTTGGAATGGCAACCATGGGGTTGTGTTGCCATGGTAACGATGGGGTTGTGTTGCCATGGCAACCACGGGGTTGTGTTGCCATGGGAACCATGGGGTTGTGTTGCCATGGTAACTATGGGGTTGTGTTGCCGTGGTAACCATGCGGTTTTGTTGTTGTGGTAACCATGCGGTTGTGTTGCTATGGTAACTATGTGGTTGGGTTGCCATGGTAACCACGGTGTTTTGTTTCTATGGTAACCATGGGTTTCTGTTGCCATGGTAACCATGGGGTTGCGTTGCCTTGGCAACCATGGCGTTGAGTTGCCATGGCAACTATGGGGTAGTGTTGCCATGGCAACCATAGGGTTGTGTTGCCGTGGTAACGATGGGGTTGGGTTGCCATGGCAACCACGGGGTTGTGTTGCCATCGTAACCATGGGGTTGGGTTTCCATGGTAACCGTGGCGTTTAGTTGCTATGACAACTATGGGGTTCTGTTGCCATGGTAACCATGGGGAAGTGTTGCCAAGGCAACCATGGTGTTGTGTTGCCATGGTAACAATGGGGTTGGGCTGCAATAGTAACCAGGCAGTTCTCTTGGAATGGAAACTATGGGGTAGTGTTGCCATGGTAACCATGCGGTTGTGTTGCCATGGTAACCATGCGGTTGTGTTGCCATGGCAACCACGGGGTTTGGTTGCTATGGTAACCATGGCGTTCTGTTGCCATGGTAACCATGGGTTTTGGTTGCCATGGTAACCATGGCGTTGGATTGCTATGGAAACTATGGGGTTCAGTTGCCATGGGAACCATGGGGTTGAGATGCCATGGCAACCACGGGGTTTGGTTGCTATGGTAACCATTGGGTTCTGTTGCCATGGTAACTATGGGGTTGGGTTGCCATTGCAACCACGGGGTTTGGTTGCTATGGTAACCATGGGGTTGTGTTGCCATGGTAGCCATGGGGTTGGGTTGCCATGGTAACCATGGCGTTTAGTGTCCATGGCAACTATGGGGTTCTGTTGCCATGGTAACCATGCGGTAGTGTTGCCATGATAACCATGGGGTTGTGTTGCCATGGTAACCATGGGGTTGAGTTGCCATGGAAACCACGGGGTTTGGTTGCTATGGTAACCATTGGGTTCTGTTCCCATGATAACCATGGGGTTGTGTTGCCATGGTAACTGTGGGGTTGGGTTGCTATGGAAACTATCCGGTTTAGTTGCCATGGCAACCATGGGGTTGAGATGCCGTGGTAACCATGCAGTTGGGTTGCCATTGTAACCATGCGGTTTTGTTGTTGTGGTAACCATGCGGTTGTGTTGCCATGGAAACCATGGGGTTTGGTTACCATGGCAACCACGGGGTTTAGTTGCTATGGTAACCATGGGGTTCTGTTTCCATGGTAACCACGTGGTTGTTTTGCCATGGTAACCATGGGGTAGTGTTGCCATGGGAACCATAGGGTTGTGTTGCCACGGCAACCACGGGGTTTGGTTGCTATGGTAACCATGGGGTTCTGTTGCCATGGTAACCATGGGGTAGTGTTGCCATGGTAACCATGCGGTTGTGTTGCCATGGTAACGATGGGGTTGTGTTGCCATGGTAACTATGGGGTTGGGTTGCTATGGAAACTATGGGGTTTAGTGTCCATGGCAACCATGGGGTTGAGATGCCGTGGTAACCATGGAGTTGGGTTCCCGTGGTAACCATGCGGTTTTGTTGTTGTGGAAACCATGCGGTTGTGTTGCCATGGTAACCATGGGGTGGTGTTGCTATGGTAACCGCGGCGTCCTGTTGCCATGGTAACTATGGGCTTGGGTTGCCATGGTAACCATGGCTTTTTGTTGCCATGGCAACCACGGGGTTGTGTTGCCATGGTAACTATGGGGTTGCGTTGCTATGGTTATCTGGCGGTTCTTTTGGAATGGCAAACATGGGGTAGTGTTGCCATGGTAACCATGGGGTTGAGATGCCGTGGTAACCATGCAATAGGGTTTCCGTGGTAATAATGCGGTTTTGTTGTTGTGGTAACCATGTGGTTGTGTTGCCATCGTAACCATGGGGTTGGGTTTCCATGGTAACCGTGGCGTTTAGTTGCTATGACAACTATGGGGTTCTGTTGCCATGGTAACCATAGGGAAGTGTTGCCAAGGCAACCATGGTGTTGTGTTGCCATGGTAACAATGGGGTTGGGTTGCAATAGTAACCAGGCAGTTCTCTTGGAATGGCAACTATGGGGTAGTGTTGCCATGGTAACCATGCGGTTGGGTTGCCATGGCAACCACGGGGTTTGGTTGCTATGGTAACCATGGCGTTCTGTTGCCATGGTAACCATGGGTTTTGGTTGCCATGGTAACCATGGCCTTTAGTTGCCATGGCAACTATGGGGTTGTGTTGCCATGGTAACCATGGGGCAGTGTTGCCATGGCAACCATGCGGTTGTGTTGCCATGGTAACCATGGGGTTGGGTTGCCATTGCAACCACGGGGTTTGGTTGCTATGGTAACCATGGGGTTCTGTTGCCATGGTAACCATGGGGTAGTGTTGCCATGGCAACCATGCAGTTGTGTTGCCATGGTAACCATGGGGTTGAGTTGCCATGGCAACCACGGGGTTTGGTTGCTATGGTAAGCATTGGGTTCTGTTGCCATGGTAACCATGGCGTTTAGTTGCCATGACAACTATGGTGTTCTGTTGCCATGGTAACCATGGGGTAGTGTTGCCATGGCAACCATGGGGTTGTGTTGCCATGGGAACCATTGGGTTGTGTTGCCATGGTAACTATGGGGTTGGGTTGCTATGGAAACTATGGGGTTTAGTTGCCATGGCAACCATGGGGTTGAGATGCCGTGGTAACCATGCGGTTGGGTTGCCATGGTAACCATGCGGTTTTGTTGTTGTGGTAACCATGCGGTTGTGTTGCCATGGAAATCATGGGGTTTGGTTACCATGGCAACCACGGGGTTTGGTTGCTATGGTAACCATGGGGTTTAGTTGCAATGATAACTATGGGGTTCTGTTGCCATGGTATCCATGGGGAAGTGTTGCCATGGCAACCATGGGGTTGTGTTGCCATGGTAACCATGGGGTAGTGTTACCATGGCAACCATGGGGTTGTGTTGCCATGGTAACGATGGGGTTGTGTTGCCATGGTAACTATGGGGTTGGGTTGCTGTGGAAACTATGGGGTTTAGTTGCCATGGCAACCATGGGGTTGAGATGCCGTGGTAACCATGCAGTTGGGTTGCCGTGGTAACCATGCGGTTGTGTTGTTTTGGTAACTATGCGCTTGCGTTGCCATGGTAACCATGGGGTTGGGTTGCCATGGCAACCACGGGGTTTGGTTGCTATGGTAACCATGGGGTTGTGTTGCCATGGAAACCATGGGGTTGGGTTGCCATGGTAAACACGGGGTAGTGTTGCCATGGCAACCATGGGGTTGTGTTGCCATGGTAACCATGGGGTTGGGTTGCCATGGCAACCACGGGGTTTGGTTGCTATGGTAACCATGGGGTTCTGTTTCCATGGTAACCACGTGGTTGTTTTGCCATGGTAACCATGGGGTAGTGTTGCCATGGGAACCATAGGGTTGTGTTGCCATGGCAACCACGGGGTTTGGTTGCTATGGTAACAATGGGGTTCTGTTGCCATGGTAACCATGGGGTAGTGTTGCCATGGTAACCATGCGGTTGTGTTGCCATGGTAACCGTGGGGTTGTGTTGCCATGTTAACTATGGGGTTGGGTTGCTATGGAAACTATGGGGTTTAGTTGCCATGGCAACCATGGGGTTGAGATGCCGTGGTAACCATGGAGTTGGGTTTCCGTGGTAACCATGCGGTTTTGTTGTTGTGGTAACCATGCGGTTGTGTTGCCATGGTAACCATGGCTTTTTGTTGCCATGGCAACTATGGGGTTCTGTTGCCATGGTAACCATGGGGTAGTGTTGCCATGGCAACCATGGGGTTGTGTTGCCATGGTAACTATGGGGTTGCGTTGCTATGGTTATCTGGCGGTTCTTTTGGAATGGAAACCATGGGGTAGTGTTGCCATCGTAACCATGGCGTTTAGTTGCCATGACAACCATGGGGTTCTGTTGCCATGGCAACCATGGGGTAGTGTTGCCATGGCAACCATGTGGTTCTGTTGCGATGGTAACAATGGGGTTGGGTTGCAATGGTAACCAGGCAGTTCTCTTGGAATGGCAACTATGGTGTTGTGTTGCCATGGTAACTATGGGGTTGGGTTGCTATGGAAACTATGGGGTTTTTGTTGCCATGGCAACCATGGGTTTGAGATGCGTGGTAACCATGCAGTTGGGTTGCCGTGGTAACCATGCGGTTGTGTTGTTGTGGTAAACATGCGGTAGTGTTGCCATGGTAACCATGGGGTTGGGTTGCCATGGCAACCACGGGGTATTGTTGCTATGGTAACCATGGGGTTCTGTTGCCATGGTAACCATGGGGTTGGGTTGCCATGGTAACCATGGTCTTAGTTGCCATGGCAACTATGGGGTTCTGTTGCCATGGTAACCATGGGGTAGTGTTGCCATGGTAACCATGGGGTTGATTTGCCATGGCAACCACGGGGTTTGGTTGCTATAGTAACCATGGGGTTGTGTTGCCATGGCAACCATGGGGTTGTGTTGCTATGGTAGCCATGGCGTTTAGTTGCCATGGCAACTATGGGGTTCTGTTGCCATGGTAACCATGGGGTAGTGTTGCCATGGCAACCATGGGGTTGGGTTGCCATGGTAACGATGGGGTTGTGTTGCGATGGTAACTATGGGGTTGGGTTGCTATGGAAACTATGGGGTTTAGTTGCCATGGCAACCATAGGGTTGAGATGCCGTGGTAACCATGCGGTTGGGTTGCCGTGGTAACCATGCGGTTGTGTTGTTGTGGTAACCATGGGGTTGTGTTGCCATGGTAACCATGGGGTTGGGTTGCCATGGCAACCACGGGGTTTGGTTGCTATGGTAACCATGGGGTTCTGTTGACATGGTAACCATGGGGTTGGGTTGCCATGGTAACCATGGCCTTTAGTTGCCATGGAAACTATGGGGTTCTGTTGCCATGGTAACCATGGGGTAGTGTTGCCATGGCAACCATGCAGTTGTGTTGCCATGGTAACCATGGGGTTGATTTGCCATGGCAACCACGGGGTTTGGTTGCTATAGTAACCATGGGGTTGTGTTGCCATGGCAACCATGGGGTTGTGTTGCCATGGTAGCCATGGCGTTTAGTTGCCATGGCAACTATGGGGTTCTGTTGCCATGGTAACCATGGGGTAGTGTTGCCATGGCAACCATGGGGTTGGGTTGCCATGGTAACGATGGGGTTGTGTTGCGATGGTAACTATGGGGTTGGGTTGCTATGGAAACTATGGGGTTTAGTTGCCATGGCAACCATGGGGTTGAGATGCCGTGGTAACCATGCAGTTGGGTTGCCGTGGTAACCATGCGGTTGTGTTGTTGTGGTAACCATGCGGTTGTGTTGCCATGGTAACCATGGGTTTGGGTTGCCATGGCAACCACGGGGTTTGGTTGCTATGGAACCATGGGGTTATATTTCCATGTTAACCATGGGGTTGTGTTGCCATGGTAACCATGGCGTTTAGTTGCCATGGCAACTATGGGGTTCTGTTGCCATGGTAACCATGGGGTAGTGTTGCCATGGCAACCACTGGGTTGTGTTGCCATGGGAACCATTGGGTTGTGTTGCCATGGTAACTATGGGGCTGGGTTGCTACGGAAACTATGGGGTTTAGTTGCCATGGCAACCATGGGGTTGAGATGCCGTGGTAACCATGCAGTTGGGTTGCCGTGGTAACCATGGGTTTTGGTTGCCATGGCAACTACGGGGTTTGGTTGCTATGGTAACCATGGGGTTCTGTTGCCATGGTAACCATGGGGTAGTGTTGCCATGGGAACCATAGGGTTGTGTTGCCATGGTAACGATGAGTTGTGTTTCCATGGCAACCACGGGGTTGTGTTGCCATGGGAACCATGGGGTTGTGTTGCCATGGTAACTATGTGGTTGGGTTGCTATGGTAACCATGCGGTTGTGTTGCCATGGTAGCCATGGCGTTTAGTTGCCATGACAACTATGGGGATCTGTTGCCATGGTAACCATGGGGAAGTGTTGCCATGGGAACCATGGGGAAGTGTTACCATGGCAACCATGGGGTTGTGTTGCCATGGTAACCATGGGGTAGTGTTGCCATGGCAACCATGGGGTTGTGTTGCCATGGTAACCATGGGGTTGGGTTGCCATGGCAACCACGGGATTTGGTTGCTATGGTAACCATGGGGTTCTGTTGCCATGGTAACCATGGGGTTGGGTTGCCATGGTAACAATTTGGTAGTGTTTCCAAGGCAACCATAGGGTCGTGTTGCCATGGTAACCATGGGGTTGGGTTGCCATGGCAACCACGGGACTTGGTTGCTATGGTAACCATGGGGTTCTGTTGCCATGGTAACCATGGGGTAGTGTTGCCATGGTAACCATGCGGTTGTGTTGCCATGGAAACCATGGGGTTGTGTTGCCATGGTAACTATGGGGTTTGGTTGCTATGGAAACTATGGGGTTTAGTTGCCATGGCAACCATGGGGTTGAGATGCCGTGGTAACCATGCAGTTGGGTTGCCGTGGTAACCATGCGTTTTTGTTGTTGTGGTAACCATGCAGTTGTGTTGCCATGGTAACCATGGGGTTTGGTTGCCATGGCAACCACGGGGTTTGGTTGCTATGGTAACCATGGGGTTCTGTTGCCATGGTAACCATGGGTTTGGGTTGCCATGGTAACCATGGGGTAGTGTTGCCATGGCAACCATGGGGTTGTGTTGCCATGGTAACCATGGGGTTCGGTTGCAATGGCAACCACGGGGTTTGGTTGCTATGGTAACCATGGGGTTCTGTTGCCATGGTAACCATGGGGTTGGGTTGCCATGGTAACAATTTGGTAGTGTTGCCAAGGCAACCATAGGGTCGTGTTGCCATGGTAACCATGGGGTTGGGTTGCCATGGCAACCACGGGATTTGGTTGCTATGGTAACCATGGGGTTCTGTTGCCATGGTAACCATGGGGTAGTGTTGCCATGGTAACCATGCGGTTGTGTTGCCATGGTAAGCATGGGGTTGTGTTGCCATGGTAACTATGGGGTTTGGTTGCTATGGAAACTATGGGGTTTAGTTGCCATTGCAACCATGGGGTTGAGATGCCGTGGTAACCATGCAGTTGGGTTGCCGTGGTAACCATGCGGTTTTGTTGTTGTGGTAACCATCCGCTTGTGTTGCCATGGTAACCATGGGGTGGGGTTGCCATGGCAACCACGGGGTTTGGTTGCTATGGTAACCATGGGGTTCTGTTGCCATGGTAACCATGGGGTTGGGTTGCCATGGCAACCACGGGGTTTGTTTGCTATGGTAACCACGGCGTTCTCTTGCCATGGTAACCATGGGCTTGTGTTGCCATGGTAACCATGGCTTTTAGTTGCCATGGCAACTATGCGGTTCTGTTGCCATGGTAACCATGGGGTAGTGTTGCCATGGCAACCATGGGGTTGTGTTGCCATGGTAACTATGGCGTTGCGTTGCTATGGTTATCTGGCGGTTCTCTTGGAATGGCAACCATGGGGTAGTGTTGCCATGGTAACCATGCCGTTTAGTTGCCATTACAACTATGGGGTTCTGTTGCCATGGTAACCATGGGGTAGTGTTGCCCTGGCAACCATGGGGTTCTGTTGCGATGGTAATAATGGGGTTGGGTTGCCATGGTAACCAGGCAGTTCTCTTGGAATGGCAACTATGGGGTTGTGTTGCCATGGTAACTATGGGGTTGGGTTGCTATGGAAACTATGGGGTTTTTGTTGCCATGGCAAACATGGGTTTGATATGCGTGGTAACCATGCAGTTGGGTTGCCGTGGTAACCATGCGGTTGTGTTGTTGTGGTAACCATGCGCTTGTGTTGCCATGGTAACCATGGGGTTGGGTTGCCATGGTAACCACGGGGTTTGGTTGCTATGGTAACCATGGGGTTCTGTTGCCATGGTAACCATGGGGTTGGGTTGCCATGGCAACCATGGGGTTGTGTTGCCATGGTAACCATGGCGTTTAGTTGCCATGGCAACTATGGGGTTGTGTTGCCATGGTAACCATGGGGTAGTGTTGCCATGGCAACCATGGGGTTGTGTTGCCATGGTAACCATGGGGTTGATTTGCCATGGCAACCACGGGGTTTGGTTGCTATAGTAACCATGGGGTTGTGTTGCCATGGCAACCATGGGGTTGTGTTGCCATGGTAGCCATGGCGTTTAGTTGCCATGGCAACTATGGGGTTCTGTTGCCATGGTAACCATGGGGTAGTGTTGCCATGGCAACCATGGGGTTGGGTTGCCATGGTAACGATGGGGTTGTGTTGCGATGGTAACTATGGGGTTGGGTTGCTATGGAAACTATGGGGTTTAGTTGCCATGGCAACCATGGGGTTGAGATGCCGTGGTAACCATGCAGTTGGGTTGCCGTGGTAACCATGCGGTTGTGTTGTTGTGGTAACCATGCGGTTGTGTTGCCATGGTAACCATGGGTTTGGGTTGCCATGGCAACCACGGGGTTTGGTTGCTATGGAACCATGGGGTTATATTTCCATGTTAACCATGGGGTTGTGTTGCCATGGTAACCATGGCGTTTAGTTGCCATGGCAACTATGGGGTTCTGTTGCCATGGTAACCATGGGGTAGTGTTGCCATGGCAACCACTGGTTTGTGTTGCCATGGGAACCATTGGGTTGTGTTGCCATGGTAACTATGGGGCTGGGTTGCTACGGAAACTATGGGGTTTAGTTGCCATGGCAACCATGGGGTTGAGATGCCGTGGTAACCATGCAGTTGGGTTGCCGTGGTAACCATGGGTTTTGGTTGCCATGGCAACAACGGGGTTTGGTTGCTATGGTAACCATGGGGTTCTGTTGCCATGGTAACCATGGGGTAGTGTTGCCATGGGAACCATAGGGTTGTGTTGCCATGGTAACGATGAGGTTGCGTTTCCATGGCAACCACGGGGTTGTGTTGCCATGGGAACCATGGGGTTGTGTTGCCATGGTAACTATGTGGTTGGGTTGCTATGGTAACCATGCGGTTGTGTTGCCATGGTAGCCATGGCGTTTAGTTGCCATGACAACTATGGGGATCTGTTGCCATGGTAACCATGGGGAAGTGTTGCCATGGGAACCATGGGGAAGTGTTACCATGGCAACCATGGGGTTGTGTTGCCATGGTAACCATGGGGTAGTGTTGCCATGGCAACCATGGGGTTGTGTTGCCATGGTAACGATGGGGTTGTGTTGCCATGGTAACTATGGGGTTGGGTTGCTATGGAAACTATGGGGTTTAGTTGCCATGGCAACCATGGGGTTGAGATGCCGTGGTAACCATGCAGTTGGGTTGCCGTGGTAACCATGCGTTTTTGTTGTTGTGGTAACCATGCAGTTGTGTTGCCATGGTAAACATGGGGTTTGGTTGCCATGGCAACCACGGGGTTTGGTTGCTATGGTAACCATGGGGTTCTGTTGCCATGGTAACCATGGGTTTGGGTTGCCATGGTAACCATGGGGTAGTGTTGCCATGGCAACCATGGGGTTGTGTTGCCATGGTAACCATGGGGTTCGGTTGCCATGGCAACCACGGGGTTTGGTTTCTATGGTAACCATGGGGTTCTGTTGCCATGGTAACCATCGGGTTGGGTTGCCATGGTAACAATTTGGTAGTGTTGCCAAGGCAACCATAGGGTCGTGTTGCCATGGTAACCATGGGGTTGGGTTGCCATGGCAACCACGGGATTTGGTTGCTATGGTAACCATGGGGTTCTGTTGCCATGGTAACCATGGGGTAGTGTTGCCATGGTAACCATGCGGTTGTGTTGCCATGGTAACCATGGGGTTGTGTTGCCATGGTAACTATGGGGTTTGGTTGCTATGGAAACTATGGGGTTTATTTGCCATGGCAACCATGGGGTTGAGATGCCGTGGTAACCATGCAGTTGGGTTGCCGTGGTAACCATGCGGTTTTGTTGTTGTGGTAACCATCCGGTTGTGTTGCCATGGTAACCATGGGGTTGGGTTGCCATGGCAACCACGGGGTTTGGTTGCTATGGTAACCATGGGGTTCTGTTGCCATGGTAACCATGGGGTTGGGTTGCCATGGCAACCACGGGGTTTGGTTGCTATGGTAACCACGGCGTTCTGTTGCCATGGTAACCATGGGCTTGTGTTGCCATGGTAACCATGGCTTTTAGTTGCCATGGCAACTATGCGGTTCTGTTGCCATGGTAACCATGGGGTAGTGTTGCCATGGCAACCATGGGGTTGTGTTGCCATGGTAACTATGGCGTTGCGTTGCTATTGTTATCTGGCGGTTCTCTTGGAATGGCAACCATGGGGTAGTGTTGCCATGGTAACCATGCCGTTTAGTTGCCATGACAACAATGGGGTTCTGTTGCCATGGTAACCATGGGGTAGTGTTGCCATGGCAACCATGGGGTTCTGTTGCGATGGTAATAATGGGGCTGTGTTGCCATGGTAACAAGGCAGTTCTCTTGGAATGGCAACTATGGGGTTGTATTGCTATGGAAACTATGGGGTTTTTGTTGCCATGGCAAACATGGGTTTGATATGCGTGGTAACCATGCAGTTGGGTTGCCGTGGTAACCATGCGGTTGTGTTGTTGTGGTAACCATGCGCTTGTGTTGCCATGGTAACCATGGGGTTGGGTTGCCATGGTAACCACGGGGTTTGGTTGCTATGGTAACCATGGGGTTCTGTTGCCATGGTAACCATGGGGTTGGGTTGCCATGGTAACCATGGCCTTTAGTTGCCATTGCAACCATGCGGTTGTGTTGCCATGGTAACCGTGCGGTTGGGTTGCCATCGCAACCACGGGTTTTGGTTGCTATGGTAACCATGGGGTTGGGTTGCCATGGCAACCATGGGGTTGTGTTGCCATGGTAACCATGGCGTTTAGTTGCCATGGCAACTATGGGGTTCTGTTGCCATGGTAACCATGGGGTAGTGTTGCCATGGCAACCACGGGGTTGTGTTGCCATGGTAACGATGGGGTTGTGTTGCCATGGCAACCATGGGGTTGGGTTGCTATGGAAACTATGGGGTTTAGTTGCCATGGCAACCATGGGGTTGAGATGCCGTGGTAACCATGCAGTTGGGTTGCCGTGGTAACCATGCGGTTGTGTTGTTGTGGTAACCATGCGGTTGTGTTGCCATGGTAATCATGGGTTTGGGTTGCCATGGCAACCACGGGGTTTGGTTGCTATGGTAACCATGGGGTTCTGTGTCCATGGCAACCACGGGGTTGTGTTGCCATGGTAACCATGGGGTTGGGTTGCCATGGCAACCACGGGGTTTGGTTGCTATGGTAACCATGTGGTTCTGTTGCCATGGTAACCATGGGGTTGGGTTGCCATGGTAACCGTGGCGTTTAGTTGCCACGGCAACTATGGGGTTCTGTTGCCATGGTAACCATGGGGTAGTGTTGCCATGGCAACCATGGGATTGTGTTGCCATGGTAACCATGCGGTTCGGTTGCCATGGTAACTATGGGGTTTGGTTGCTATGGTAACCATGGGGTTATGTTGCCATGGTAACCATGGGGTTGTGTTGCCATGGTAACCATGGCGTTTAGTTGCCATGGCAACTATGGGGTTCTGTTGCCATGGTAACCATGGGGTAGTGTTGCCATGGCAACCACGGGGTTGTGTTGCTATGGGAACCATTGGGTTGTGTTGCCATGGTAACTATGGGGTTGGGTTGCTATGGAAACTATGGGGTTTAGTTGCCATGGCAACCATGGGGTAGAGATGCCGTGGTAACCATGCAGTTGGGTTGCCGTGGTAACCATGCGGTTTTGTTGTTGTGGTAACCATGCGGTTCTGTTGCCATGGTAACCATGGGGTTGGGTTGCCATGGCAACCACGGGGTTTGGTTGCTAGGGTAACCATGGGGTTCTGTTGCCATGGTAACCATGGGGTTGGGTTGCCATGGCAACCATGGGGTTGTGTTGCCATGGTAACCATGGCGTTTAGTTGCCATGGCAACTATGGGGTTCTGTTGCCATGGCAACCATAGGGTTGTGTTGCCATGGTAACCATGGGGTTGGGTTGCCATGGCAACCACGGGGTTGTTTTGCCATGGGAACCATGGGGTTGTGTTGCCATGGTAACTATAGGGTTGGGTTGCTATGGAAACTATGGGGTTTAGTTGCCATGGCAACCATGGGGTTGAGATGCCGTGGTAACCATGCAGTTGGGTTGCCGTGGTAACCATGCGGTTTTGTTGTTGTGGTAACCATGCGGTTGTGTTGCCATGGAAACCATGGGGTTGGGTTTCCATGGCAACCATAGGGTTGTGTTGCCATGGTAACGATGGGGTTGGGTTGCTATGGAAACTATGGGGTTTAGTGTCCATGGCAACCATGGGGTTGAGATGCCGTGGTAACCATGCAGTTGGGTTGCCGTGGTAACCATGCGGTTTTGTTGTTGTGGTAACCATGCGGTTGTGTTGCCATGGTAAGCATGGGGTTGGGTTGCCATGGCAACCACGGGGTTTGGTTGCTATGGTAACAATGGGGTTCTGTGTCCATGGTAACCATGGGGTTGGGTTGCCATGGTAACCATGGCGTTTAGTTGCCATGGCAACTATGGGGTTCTGTTGCCATGGTAACCATTGGGTAGTGTTGCCATGGCAACCATGGGGTTGTGTTGCCATGGTAACCATGGGGTTGGGTTGCCATGGCAACCACGGGGTTTGGTTGCTATGGTAACCACGGGGTTCTGTTGCCATGGTAACCATGGGGTTGTGTTGCCATGGTCACCATGGCGTTTAGTTGCCACGGCAACTATGGGGTTCTGTTGCCATGGTAACCATGGGGTAGTGTTGTCATGGCAACCATGGGGTAGTGTTGCCATGGCAACCACGGGGTTTGGTTGCTATGGTAACCATGGGGTTGGGTTGCCATGGTAACCATGGGGTTGGGTTGCCATGGTAACCATGGCGTTTAGTTGCCATGGCAACTATGGGGTTTTGTTGCCATGGTAACCATGGGGTAGTGTTGCCATGGCAACCACGGGGTTGTGTTGCTATGGGAACCATTGGGTTGTGTTGCCATGGTAACTATGGGGTTGGGTTGCTATGGAAACTATGGGGTTTAGTTGCCATGGCAACCATAGTGTTGAGATGCCGTGGTAACCATGCAGTTGGTTTGCCGTGGTAACCATGCGGTTTTGTTGTTGTTGTAACCATGCGGTTGTGTTTCCATGGTAACCATGGGGTTGGGATGCCATGGCAACCACGGGGTTTGGTTGCTATGGTAACCATGGGGTTCTGTTGCCATGGTAACCATGGGGTTTAGTTGCCATGGCAACCATGGGGTTGTGTTGCCATGGTAACCATGGCGTTTAGTTCCCATGGCAACTATGGGGTTCTGTTGCCATGGCAACCATAGGGTTGTGTTGACATGGTAACGATGGGGTTGTGTTGCCATGGCAACCACGGATTTCTGTTGCCATGGGAACCATGGGTTTTTGTTGCCATGGTAACTATAGGGTTGGGTTGCTATGGAAACTATGGGGTTTAGTTGCCATGGCAACCATGGGGTTGAGATGCCGTGGTAACCATGCAGTTGGGTTGCCGTGGTAACCATGCGGTTTTGTTGTTGTGGTAACCATCCGGTTGTGTTGCCATGGAAACCATGGGGTTGGGTTGCCATGGCAACCATGCGGTTGTGTTTCCACGGTAACCACGGCGTTTAGTTGCCATAGCAACTATGGGGTTCTGTTGCCATGGCAACCATAGGGTTGTGTTGCCATGGTAACGATGGGGTTGGGTTGCCATGGCAACCACGGGGTTTGGTTGCTATGGTAACCATGGCGTTCTGTTGCCATGGTAACCATGCGGTTGTGTTGCCATGGTAACCATGGCGTTTAGTTGCCATGACAACTATGGGGTTCTCTTGCCATGGTAATCATGGGGAAGTGTTGCCATGGCAACCATTGGGTTGTGTTGCCATGGTAACTATGGGGTTGGGTTGCTATGGAAACTATGGGGTTTAGATGCCATGGCAACCATGGGGTTGTGATGCCGTGGTAACCATGCAGTTGGGTTGCCGTGGTAACCATGCGGTTGTGTTGTTGTGGTAACCATGCGGTTGTGTTGCCATGGTAACCATGGGGTTGGGTTGCCATGGTAATAATGGGGTTGGGTTGCCAAGGAAACTATGGGGTTTATTTGCCATGGGAACCATGGGGTTGAGATGCCGTGGTAACCATGCGGTTGTGTTGCCATGGTAACGATGGGGTTGGGTTGCCATGGCAACCACGGGGTTGTGTTGCCATGGGAACCATGGGGTTGTGTTGCCATGGTAACCATGGGGTTGGGTTGCCATGGCAACCACGGGGTTTGGTTGCTATGGTAACCATGGGGTTCTGTTGCCATGGTAACCATGGGGTAGGGTTGCCATGGTCACCACGGCGTTTATTTGCCACGGCAACTATGGGGTTCTGTTGCCATGGTAACCATGGGGTACTGTTGCCATGGCAACCATGGGGTTGTGTTGCCATGGTAACCATGCGGTTGGGTTGCCATGGCAACCACGGGGTTTGGTTGCTATGGTAACCATGGGGTTATGTTGCCATGGTAACCATGGGGTTGTGTTACCATGGTAACCATGGCGTTTAGTTGCCATGGCAAGTATGGGGTTCTGTTGCCATGGTAACCATGGGGTAGTGTTGCCATGGCAACCACGGGGTTGTGTTCCCATGGGAACTATTGCGTTGTGTTGCCATGGTAGCTATGGGGTTGTGTTGCTATGGAAACTATGGGGTTTAGTTGCCATGGCAACCATGGGGTTGAAATGTTGTGGTAACCATGCAGTTGGGTTGCCGTGGAAACCATGCTGTTTTGTTGTTGTGGTAACCATGCGGTTGTGTTGCTATGGTAACCATGGGGTTGGGTTGCCATGGCAACCACGGGGTTTGGTTGCTATGGTAACCATGGGGTTCTGGGTCCATGGTAACCATGGAGTTGGGTTGCCATGGCAACCATGGGGTTGTGTTGCCATGGTAACCATGGCGTTTAGTTGCCATGGCAACTATGGGGTTCTGTTGCCATGGCAACCATAGGGTTGTGTTGCCATGGTAACGATGGGGTTGGGTTGCCATGGCAACCACGGGGTTGTGTTGCCATGGGAACCATGGGGTTGGGTTGCCATGGCAACCATGGGGTTGTGTTGCCATGGTAGCCATGGCGTTTAGTTGCCATGGCAACTATGGGGTTCTGTTGCCATGGTAACCATGGGGTAGTGTTGCCATGGCAACCATGGGGTTGGGTTGCCATGGTAACGATGGGGTTGTGTTGCGATGGTAACTATGGGGTTGGGTTGCTATGGAAACTATGGGGTTTAGTTGCCATGGCAACCATGGGGTTGAGATGCCGTGGTAACCATGCAGTTGGGTTGCCGTGGTAACCATGCGGTTGTGTTGTTGTGGTAACCATGCGGTTGTGTTGCCATGGTAACCATGGGTTTGGGTTGCCATGGCAACCACGGGGTTTGGTTGCTATGGTAACCATGGGGTTCTGCTGCCATGGTAACCATGGGGTTGTGTTGCCATGGTAACCATGGCCTTTAGTTGCCATGGCAACTATGGGGTTCTGTTTCCATGGTAACCATGGGGTAGTGTTGCCATGGGAACCATGCGGTTGTGTTGCCATGGTAACCATGCGGTTAGGTTGCCATGGTAACCACGGGGTTTGGTTGCTATGGTAACCATGGGGTTATATTTCCATGTTAACCATGGGGTTGTGTTGCCATGGTAACCATGGCGTTTAGTTGCCATGGCAACTATGGGGTTCTGTTGCCATGGTAACCATGGGGTTGTGTTGCCATGGCAACCACTGGGTTGTGTTGCCATGGGAACCATTGGGTTGTGTTGCCATGGAAACTATGGGGCTGGGTTGCTACGGAAACTATGGGGTTTAGTTGCCATGGCAACCATGGGGTTGAGATGCCGTGGTAACCATGCAGTTGGGTTGCCGTGGTAACCATGGGTTTTGGTTGCCATGGCAACCACGGGGTTTGGTTGCTATGGTAGCCATGGGGTTCTGTTGCCATGGTAACCATGGGTTTGGGTTGCCATGGTAACCATGGGGTACTGTTGCCATGGCAACCATGGGGTTGTGTTGCCATGGTAACCATGGGGTTCGGTTGCCATGGCAACCACGGGGTTTGGTTGCTATGGTAACCATGGGATTCTGTTGCCATGGTAACCATCGGGTTGGGTTGCCATGGTAACAATTTGGTAGTGTTGCCAAGGCAACCATAGGGTCGTGTTGCCATGGTAACCATGGGGTTGGGTTGCCATGGCAACCACGGGATTTGGTTGCTATGGTAACCATGGGGTTCTGTTGCCATGGTAACCATGGGGTAGTGTTGCCATGGTAACCATGCGGTTGTGTTGCCATGGTAACCATGGGGTTGTGTTGCCATGGTAACTATGGGGTTTGGTTGCTATGGAAACTATGGGGTTTAGTTGCCATGGCAACCATGGGGTTGAGATGCCGTGGTTACCATGCAGTTGGGTTGCCGTGGTAACCATGCGGTTTTGTTGTTGTGGTAACCATCCGGTTGTGTTGCCATGGTAACCATGGGGTTGGGTTGCCATGGCAACCACGGGGTTTGGTTGCTATGGTAACCATGGGGTTCTGTTGCCATGGTAACCATGGGGTTGGGTTGCCATGGCAACCACGGGGTTTGGTTGCTATGGTAACCACGGCGTTCGGTTGCCATGATAACCATGGGCTTGTGTTGCCATGGTAACGATGGGGTTGGGTTGCCATGGCAACCACGGGGTTGTGTTGCCATGGGAACCATGGGGTTGGGTTGCCATGGCAACCATGGGGTTGTGTTGCCATGGTAGCCATGGCGTTTAGTTGCCATGGCAACTATGGGGTTCTGTTGCCATGGTAACCATGGGGTAGTGTTGCCATGGCAACCATGGGGTTGGGTTGCCATGGTAACGATGGGGTTGCGTTGCGATGGTAACTATGGGGTTGGGTTGCTATGGAAACTATGGGGTTTAGTTGCCATGGCAACCATGGGGTTGAGATGCCGTGGTAACCATGCAGTTGGGTTGCCGTGGTAACCATGCGGTTGTGTTGTTGTGGTAACCATGCGGTTGTGTTGCCATGGTAACCATGGGTTTGGGTTGCCATGGCAACCACGGGGTTTGGTTGCTATGGTAACCATGGGGTTCTGCTGCCATGGTAACCATGGGGTTGTGTTGCCATGGTAACCATGGCCTTTAGTTGCCATGGCAACTATGGGGTTTTGTTTCCATGGTAACCATGGGGTAGTGTTGCCATGGGAACCATGCGGTTGTGTTGCCATGGTAACCATGCGGTTAGGTTGCCATGGTAACCACGGGGTTTGGTTGCTATGGTAACCATGGGGTTATATTTCCATGTTAACCATGGGGTTGTGTTGCCATGGTAACCATGGCGTTTAGTTGCCATGGCAACTATGGGGTTCTGTTGCCATGGTAACCATGGGGTTGTGTTGCCATGGCAACCACTGGGTTGTGTTGCCATGGGAACCATTGGGTTGTGTTGCCATGGAAACTATGGGGCTGGGTTGCTACGGAAACTATGGGGTTTAGTTGCCATGGCAACCATGGGGTTGAGATGCCGTGGTTACCATGCAGTTGGGTTGCCGTGGTAACCATGCGGTTTTGTTGTTGTGGTAACCATCCGGTTGTGTTGCCATGGTAACCATGGGGTTGGGTTGCCATGGCAACCACGGGGTTTGGTTGCTATGGTAACCATGGGGTTCTGTTGCCATGGTAACCATGGGGTTGGGTTGCCATGGCAACCACGGGGTTTGGTTGCTATGGTAACCACGGCGTTCGGTTGCCATGGTAACCATGGGCTTGTGTTGCCATGGTAACGATGGGGTTGGGTTGCCATGGCAACCACGGGGTTGTGTTGCCATGGGAACCATGGGGTTGGGTTGCCATGGCAACCATGGGGTTGTGTTGCCATGGTAGCCATGGCGTTTAGTTGCCATGGCAACTATGGGGTTCTGTTGCCATGGTAACCATGGGGTAGTGTTGCCATGGCAACCATGGGGTTGGGTTGCCATGGTAACGATGGGGTTGCGTTGCGATGGTAACTATGGGGTTGGGTTGCTATGGAAACTATGGGGTTTAGTTGCCATGGCAACCATGGGGTTGAGATGCCGTGGTAACCATGCAGTTGGGTTGCCGTGGTAACCATGCGGTTGTGTTGTTGTGGTAACCATGCGGTTGTGTTGCCATGGTAACCATGGGTTTGGGTTGCCATGGCAACCACGGGGTTTGGTTGCTATGGTAACCATGGGGTTCTGCTGCCATGGTAACCATGGGGTTGTGTTGCCATGGTAACCATGGCCTTTAGTTGCCATGGCAACTATGGGGTTTTGTTTCCATGGTAACCATGGGGTAGTGTTGCCATGGGAACCATGCGGTTGTGTTGCCATGGTAACCATGCGGTTAGGTTGCCATGGTAACCACGGGGTTTGGTTGCTATGGTAACCATGGGGTTATATTTCCATGTTAACCATGGGGTTGTGTTGCCATGGTAACCATGGCGTTTAGTTGCCATGGCAACTATGGGGTTCTGTTGCCATGGTAACCATGGGGTTGTGTTGCCATGGCAACCACTGGGTTGTGTTGCCATGGGAACCATTGGGTTGTGTTGCCATGGAAACTATGGGGCTGGGTTGCTACGGAAACTATGGGGTTTAGTTGCCATGGCAACCATGGGGTTGAGATGCCGTGGTAACCATGCAGTTGGGTTGCCGTGGTAACCATGGGTTTTGGTTGCCATGGCAACCACGGGGTTTGGTTGCTATGGTAGCCATGGGGTTCTGTTGCCATGGTAACCATGGGTTTGGGTTGCCATGGTAACCATGGGGTACTGTTGCCATGGCAACCATGGGGTTGTGTTGCCATGGTAACCATGGGGTTCGGTTGCCATGGCAACCACGGGGTTGTGTTGCCATGGGAACCATGGGGTTGTGTTGCCATGGTAACTATGTGGTTGGGTTGCTATGGTAACCATGCGGTTGTGTTGCCATGGTAGCCATGGCGTTTAGTTGCCATGACAACTATGGGGATCTGTTGCCATGGTAACCATGGGGAAGTGTTGCCATGGGAACCATGGGGAAGTGTTGCCATGGGAACCATGGGGAAGTGTTACCATGGCAACCATGGGGTTGTGTTGCCATGGTAACCATGGTGTAGTGTTGCCATGGCAACCATGGGGTTGTGTTGCCATGGTAACGATGGGGTTGTGTTGCCATGGTAACTATGGGGTTGGGTTGCTATGGAAACTATGGGGTTTAGTTGCCATGGCAACCATGGTGTTGAGATGCCGTGGTAACCATGCAGTTGGGTTGCCGTGGTAACCATGCGTTTTTGTTGTTGTGGTAACCATGCAGTTGTGTTGCCATGGTAACCATGGGGTTTGGTTGCCATGGCAACCACGGGGTTTGGTTGCTCTGGTAACCATGGGGTTCTGTTGCCATGGTAACCATGGGTTTGGGTTGCCATGGTAACCATGGGGTTCTGTTGCCATGGTAACCATGGGTTTGGGTTGCCATGGTAACCATGGGGGTACTGTTGCCATGGCAACCATGGGGTTGTGTTGCCATGGTAACCATGGGGTTCGGTTGCCATGGCAACCACGGGGTTTGGTTGCTATGGTAACCATGGGGTTCTGTTGCCATGGTAACCATCGGGTTGGGTTGCCATGGTAACAATTTGGTAGTGTTGCCAAGGCAACCATAGGGTCGTGTTGCCATGGTAACCATGGGGTTGGGTTGCCATGGCAACCACGGGATTTGGTTGCTATGGTAACCATGGGGTTCTGTTGCCATGGTAACCATGGGGTAGTGTTGCCATGGTAACCATGCGGTTGTGTTGCCATGGTAACCATGGGGTTTTGTTGCCATGGTAACTATGGGGTTTGGTTGCTATGGAAACTATGGGGTTTAGTTGCCATGGCAACCATGGTGTTGAGATGCCGTGGTAACCATGCAGTTGTGTTGCCGTGGTAACCATGCGGTTTTGTTGTTGTGGTAACCATCCGGTTGTGTTGCCATGGTAACCATGGTGTTGGGTTGCCATGGCAACCACGGGGTTTGGTTGCTATGGTAACCATGGGGTTCTGTTGCCATGGTAACCATGGGGTTGGGTTGCCATGGCAACCACGGGGTTTGGTTGCTATGGTAACCACGGCGTTCGGTTGCCATGGTAACCATGGGCTTGTGTTGCCATGGTAACCATGGCTTTTAGTTGCCATGGCAACTATGCGGTTCTGTTGCCATGGTAACCATGGGGTAGTGTTGCCATGGCAACCATGGGGTTGTGTTGCCATGGTAACTATGGCGTTGCGTTGCTATGGTTATCTGGCGGTTCTCTTGGAATAGCAACCATGGGGTAGTGTTGCCATGGTAACCATGCCGTTTAGTTGCCATGACAACAATGGGGTTCTGTTGCCATGGTAACCATGGGGTAGTGTTGCCATGGCAACCATGGGGTTCTATTGCGATGGTAATAATGGGGTTGGGTTGCCATGGTAACCAGGCAGTTCTCTTGGAATGGCAACTATGGGGTTGTGTTGCCATGGTAACCATGGCCTTTAGTTGCCATGGCAACTATGGGGTTCTGTTGCCATGGTAACCATGGGGTAGTGTTGCCATGGCAACCATGGGGTTGTGTTGCCATGGCAACCACGGGGTTTGGTTGCTATGGTAACCATGGGGTAGGGTTGCCATGGCAACCATGGGGTTGTGTTGCCATGGTAACCATGGCGTTTAGTTGCCATGGCAACTATGGGGTTCTGTTGCCATGGTAACCATGGGGTAGTGTTGCCATGGCAACCATGGGGTTGTGTTGCCATGGTAACGATGGGGTTGTGTTGCCATGGTAACTATGGGGTTGGATTGCTATGGAAACTATGGGGTTTAGTTGCCATGGCAACCATGGGGTTGAGATGCCGTGGTAACCATGCAGTTGGGTTGCCGTGGTAACCATGCGGTTGTGTTGTTGTGGTAACCATGCGGTTGTGTTGCCATGGTAATCATGGGTTTGCGTTGCCATGGCAACCACGGGGTTTGGTTGCTATGGTAACCATGGGGTTCTGTGTCCATGGCAACCATGGGGTTGTGTTGGCATGGTAACCATGGGGTTGGGTTGCCATGGCAACCACGGGGTTTGGTTGCTATGGTAACCATGTGGTTCTGTTGCCATGGTAACCATGGGGTTGAGTTGCCATGTTAACCGTGGCGTTTAGTTGCCACGGCAACTATGGGGTTCTGTTGCCATGGTAACCATGGGGTAGTGTTGCCATGGCAACCATGGGATTGTGTTGCCATGGTAACCATCCGGTTGTGTTGCCATGGTAACCATGGGGTTGGGTTGCCATGGCAACCACGGGGTTTGGTTGCTATGGTAACCACGGCGTTCGGTTGCCATGGTAACCATGGGCTTGTGTTGCCATGGTAACCATGGCTTTTAGTTGCCATGGCAACCACGGGGTTGTGTTGCCATGGGAACCATGGGGTTGGGTTGCCATGGCAACCATGGGGTTGTGTTGCCATGGTAGCCATGGCGTTTAGTTGCCATGGCAACTATGGGGTTCTGTTGTCATGGTAACCATGGGGTAGTGTTGCCATGGCAACCATGGGGTTGGGTTGCCATGGTAACGATGGGGTTGTGTTGCGATGGTAACTATGGGGTTGGGTTGCTATGGAAACTATGGGGTTTAGTTGCCATGGCAACCATGGGGTTGAGATGCCGTGGTAACCATGCAGTTGGGTTGCCGTGGTAACCATGCGGTTGTGTTGTTGTGGTAACCATGCGGTTGTGTTGCCATGGTAACCATGGGTTTGGGTTGCCATGGCAACCACGGGGTTTGGTTGCTATGGTAACCATGGGGTTCTGCTGCCATGGTAACCATGGGGTTGTGTTGCCATGGTAACCATGGCCTTTAGTTGCCATGGCAACTATGGGGTTCTGTTTCCATGGTAACCATGGGGTAGTGTTGCCATGGCAACCATGCGGTTGTGTTGCCATGGTAACCATGCGGTTAGGTTGCCATGGTAACCACGGGGTTTGGTTGCTATGGTAACCATGGGGTTATATTTCCATGTTAACCATGGGGTTGTGTTGCCATGGTAACCATGGCGTTTAGTTGCCATGGCAACTATGGGGTTCTGTTGCCATGGTAACCATGGGGTAGTGTTGCCATGGCAACCACTGGGTTGTGTTGCCATGGGAACCATTGGGTTGTGTTGCCATGGTAACTATGGGGCTGGGTTGCTACGGAAACTATGGGGTTTAGTTCCCATGGCAACCATGGGGTTGAGATGCCGTGGTAACCATGCAGTTGGGTTGCCGTGGTAACCATGGGTTTTGGTTGCCATGGCAACCACGGGGTTTGGTTTCTATGGTAACCATGGGGTTCTGTTGCCATGGTAACCATGGGGTAGTGTTGCCATGGGAACCATAGGTTTGTGTTGCCATGGTAACGATGAGGTTGTGTTTCCATGGCAACCACGGGGTTGTGTTGCCATGGGAACCATGGGGTTGTGTTGCCATGGTAACTATGTGGTTGGGTTGCTATGGTAACCATGCGGTTGTGTTGCCATGGTAGCCATGGCGTTTAGTTGCCATGACAACTATGGGGATCTGTTGCCATGGTAACCATGGGGAAGTGTTGCCATGGGAACCATGGGGAAGTGTTGCCATGGGAACCATGGGGAAGTGTTACCATGGCAACCATGGGGTTGTGTTGCCATGGTAACCATGGGGTAGTGTTGCCATGGCAACCATGGGGTTGTGTTGCCATGGTAACGATGGGGTTGTGTTGCCATGGTAACTATGGGGTTGGGTTGCTATGGAAACTATGGGGTTTAGTTGCCATGGCAACCATGGTGTTGAGATGCCGTGGTAACCATGCAGTTGGGTTGCCGTGGTAACCATGCGTTTTTGTTGTTGTGGTAACCATGCAGTTGTGTTGCCATGGTAACCATGGGGTTTGGTTGCCATGGCAACCACGGGGTTTGGTTGCTATGGTAACCATGGGGTTCTGTTGCCATGGTAACCATGGGTTTGGGTTGCCATGGTAACCATGGGGTTCTGTTGCCATGGTAACCATGGGTTTGGGTTGCCATGGTAACCATGGGGGTACTGTTGCCATGGCAACCATGGGGTTGTGTTGCCATGGTAACCATGGGGTTCGGTTGCCATGGCAACCACGGGGTTTGGTTGCTATGGTAACCATGGGGTTCTGTTGCCATGGTAACCATCGGGTTGGGTTGCCATGGTAACAATTTGGTAGTGTTGCCAAGGCAACCATAGGGTCGTGTTGCCATGGTAACCATGGGGTTGGGTTGCCATGGCAACCACGGGATTTGGTTGCTATGGTAACCATGGGGTTCTGTTGCCATGGTAACCATGGGGTAGTGTTGCCATGGTAACCATGCGGTTGTGTTGCCATGGTAACCATGGGGTTTTGTTGCCATGGTAACTATGGGGTTTGGTTGCTATGGAAACTATGGGGTTTAGTTGCCATGGCAACCATGGTGTTGAGATGCCGTGGTAACCATGCAGTTGTGTTGCCGTGGTAACCATGCGGTTTTGTTGTTGTGGTAACCATCCGGTTGTGTTGCCATGGTAACCATGGTGTTGGGTTGCCATGGCAACCACGGGGTTTGGTTGCTATGGTAACCATGGGGTTCTGTTGCCATGGTAACCATGGGGTTGGGTTGCCATGGCAACCACGGGGTTTGGTTGCTATGGTAACCACGGCGTTCGGTTGCCATGGTAACCATGGGCTTGTGTTGCCATGGTAACCATGGCTTTTAGTTGCCATGGCAACTATGCGGTTCTGTTGCCATGGTAACCATGGGGTAGTGTTGCCATGGCAACCATGGGGTTGTGTTGCCATGGTAACTATGGCGTTGCGTTGCTATGGTTATCTGGCGGTTCTCTTGGAATAGCAACCATGGGGTAGTGTTGCCATGGTAACCATGCCGTTTAGTTGCCATGACAACAATGGGGTTCTGTTGCCATGGTAACCATGGGGTAGTGTTGCCATGGCAACCATGGGGTTCTATTGCGATGGTAATAATGGGGTTGGGTTGCCATGGTAACCAGGCAGTTCTCTTGGAATGGCAACTATGGGGTTGTGTTGCCATGGTAACCATGGCCTTTAGTTGCCATGGCAACTATGGGGTTCTGTTGCCATGGTAACCATGGGGTAGTGTTGCCATGGCAACCATGGGGTTGTGTTGCCATGGCAACCACGGGGTTTGGTTGCTATGGTAACCATGGGGTAGGGTTGCCATGGCAACCATGGGGTTGTGTTGCCATGGTAACCATGGCGTTTAGTTGCCATGGCAACTATGGGGTTCTGTTGCCATGGTAACCATGGGGTAGTGTTGCCATGGCAACTATGGGGTTGTGTTGCCATGGTAACGATGGGGTTGTGTTGCCATGGTAACTATGGGGTTGGATTGCTATGGAAACTATGGGGTTTAGTTGCCATGGCAACCATGGGGTTGAGATGCCGTGGTAACCATGCAGTTGGGTTGCCGTGGTAACCATGCGGTTGTGTTGTTGTGGTAACCATGCGGTTGTGTTGCCATGGTAATCATGGGTTTGCGTTGCCATGGCAACCACGGGGTTTGGTTGCTATGGTAACCATGGGGTTCTGTGTCCATGGCAACCATGGGGTTGTGTTGGCATGGTAACCATGGGGTTGGGTTGCCATGGCAACCACGGGGTTTGGTTGCTATGGTAACCATGTGGTTCTGTTGCCATGGTAACCATGGGGTTGAGTTGCCATGGTAACCGTGGCGTTTAGTTGCCACGGCAACTATGGGGTTCTGTTGCCATGGTAACCATGGGGTAGTGTTGCCATGGCAACCATGGGATTGTGTTGCCATGGTAACCATGCGGTTGGGTTGCCATGGTAACTATGGGGTTTGGTTGCTATGGTAACCATGGGGTTATGTTGCCATGGTAACCATGGGGTTGTGTTGCCATGGTAACCATGGCGTTTAGTTGCCATGGCAACTATGGGGTTCTGTTGCCATGGTAACCATGGGGTAGTGTTGCCATGGCAACCACGGGGTTGTGTTGCCATGGGAACCATGGGGTTGTGTTGCCATGGTAACTATGGGGTTGGGTTGCTATGGAAACTATGGGGTTTAGTTGCCATGGCAACTTGGGGTTGAGATGCCGTGGTAACCATGCAGTTGGGTTGCCGTGGTAACCATGCGGTTGTGTTGTTGTGGTAGACATGCGGTTGTGTTACCATGGTAACCATGGGGTTGGGTTGCCATGGCAACCACGGGGTTTGGTTGCCATGGTAACCATGGCGATTAGTTGCCATGGCAACTATGGGGTTCTGTTGCCATGGTAACCATGGGGTAGTGTTGCCATGGCAACCATGGGGTTGTGTTGCCATGGTAAGGATGGGGTTGTGTTGCCATGGTAACTATGGGGTTGGGTTGCTATGGAAACTAGTGGGTTTAGATGCCATGGCAACCATGAGGTTGAGATGCCGTGGTAACCATGCAGTTGAGTTGCCGTGGTAACCATGCGGTTGTGTTGTTGTGGTAACCATGGGGTTGGGTTGCCATGGTAATAATGGGGTTGGGTTGCCAAGGAAACTATGGGGTTTATTTGCCATGGAAACCATGGGGTTGAGATGCCGTGGTAACCATGCGGTTGTGTTGCCATGGTAACGATGGGGTTGGGTTTCCATGGCAACCACGGGGTTGTGTTGCCATGGGAACCATGGGGTTGTTTTGCCATGGTAACTATGGGGTTGGGTTGCTATGGAAACTATGGGGTTTAGTTGCCATGGCAACCATGGTGTTGAGATGCCGTGGTAACCATGGGGTTGGGTTGCCATGGCAACCATGGGGTTGTGTTGCTATGGTAACCATGGCGTTTTGTTGCCATGGCAACTATGGGGTTCTCTTGCCATGGCAGCCATGGGGTAGTGTTTCCATGGCAACCATGGGGTTGGGTTGCCATGGTAACCACGGGGTTTGGTTGCCATGGTAACCCTGTAGTTCTGTGTCCATGGTAACCATGAGGTTGGGTTTGACATGGTAACCATGGCGTTTAGTTGCCATGGCAACTTTGGGGTTCTGTTGCCATGGTAACCATGGGGTTGTGTTGCCATGGTAACCATGCAGTTGGGTTGCCATGCCAACCACGGGGTTTGGTTGCTATGGTAACCGTGGCGTTCTGTTGCCATGGTAACCATGGGGTTGGTTGCCATGGTAACCATGGCGTTTAGTTGCCATGGCAACTATGGTGTTCTGTTGCCATGGTAACCATGGGGTAGTGTTGCCATGGCAACCATGGTGTTGTGTTGCCATGCTAACTATGGGGTTGGGTTGCAATGGTTATCAGGCAGTTCTTTTGGAATGGCAACCATGGGGTAGTGTTGCCATGGTAACCATTCGGTTGTGTTGCCATGGTTACCATGGGGTTGGGTTGCCATGGCAACCGCGGGGTTGTGTTGCCATGGGAATCATGGGGTTGGGTTGCCATGGCAACCACGGGGTTTGGTTGCTATGGTAACCATGGCGTTGTGTTGACATGGTAACCATGGGGTTGTGTTGCCATGGGAACCATGGGGTTGTGTTGCCATGGTAACGATGGGGTTGGGTTACCATGGCAACCACGGGGTTGTGTTGCAATGGGAACCAAGGGGTTGTGTTGCCATGGTAACCATGGGGTTGGGTTGCAATGGAAACTATGGCGTTTATTTGCCATGGCAACTCTGGGGTTCTCTTGCCATGGTAACCATGGGGTAGTGTTGCCATGGCAACCATGGGGTTGTGTTGCCATGGTAAATATGGGGTTGGGTTGCAATGGTTATCAGGCGGTTCTTTTGGAATGGCAACCATGGGGTAGTGTTGCCATGGTAACCATGGGGTTGTGTTGCCATGGTAACCATGGGGTAGTGTTGCCATGGTAACCATGCGGTTGTGTTGCCATGGTAACCATGGCGTTTAGTTGCCATGGCAACTATGGGGTTCTGTTGCCATGGTAACAATGCGTTTGGGTTGCCGTGGCAACCACGGGGTTGTGTTGCCATGGGAACCATGGGGTTGTGTTGCCATGGAAACTATGGGGTTGGGTTGCTATGGAAACTATGGGGTTTAGTTGCCATGGCAACCATGGGGTTGAGATGCCGTGGTGACCATGCAGTTGGGTTGCCGTGGTAACCATGCGGTTGTGTTGTTGTGGTAACCATGTGGTTGTGTTGCCGTGGTAACCATGGGGTTGGGTTGCCATGGTAACCATGGCGTTTAGTTGCCATGGAAACTATAGGGTTCTGTTGCCATGGTAACCATGGGGTAGTGTTGCCATGGCAACCATGGGATTGTGTTGCCGTGGTAACTATGGGTTTGGGTTGCAATGGTTATCAGGCGGTTCTTTTGGAATGGCAACCATGGGGTAGTGTTGCCATGGTAACCATGGGGTTGGGTTGCCATGGCAACCATGGGGTTGTGTTGCCATGGTAACCATGGCGTTTAGTGGCCATGGCAACTATGGTGTTCTGTTGCCATGGCAACTATTGGGTAGTGTTGCCATGGCAACCGTGGGGTTGTGTTGCCATGGTAACGATGGGGTTGTGTTGCCATGGTAACTATGGGATTGGGTTGCTATGGAAACTATGGGGTTTAGTTGCCATGGCAACCATGGGGTTGAGATGCCTTGGTAACCATGCAGATGGGTTGCCGTGGTAACCATGCGGTTGTGTTGTTGTGGTAACCATGCGGTTGTGTTGCCCTGGTAACCATGGGGTTGGGTTGCCATGGGAACCACGGGGTTTGGTTGCTATGGTAACCATGGGGTTCTGTGTCCATGGTAACCATGGGTTTGGGTTGCCATGGTAACCATTCCGTTTAGTTGCCATGGCAAGTATGGGGTTCTGTTGCCATGGTAACCATGGGGTAGTGTTGCCATGGTAACCATGCGGTTGTGTTTCCATGGTAACCATGCGGTTGTGTTACCATGGTAACCATGGGGTTGTGTTGCCATGGTAACCATGGCGTTTTGTTGCCATGACAACTATGGGGTTCTGTTGCCATGGTAACCATGGAGAAGTGTTGCCATGGCAACCATGGGGTTGTGTTGCCATGGTAACAATGGGGTTGTGTTGCAATAGTAACCAGGCAGTTCTCTTGGAATGGCAACTATGGGGTTGTGTTGCGATGGTAACCATGGGGTTGGGTTACCATGGTAACCATGGCGTTTAGTTGTCATGGGAACTATGGGGTTCTGTTGCCATGGTAACCATGGGGTAGTGTTGCCATGGCAACCATGGGGTTGTGTTGCCATGGTAAATATGTGGTTGGGTTGCAATGGTTATCAGGCGGTTCTTTTGGAATGGCAACCATGGGGTAGTGTTGCCATGGTAACCATGCGGTTGTGTTGCCATGGTAACAATGGCGTTTAGTTGCCATGGCAACTATGGGGTTGGGTTGCCATGGTAGCCATGGGTTTGGGTTGCCATGGCAACCACGGGGTTGTGTTGCCATGGGAACCATGGGGTTGGGTTGCCATGGCAACCACGGGGATTGGTTGCTATGGCAACTATGGGGTTCTGTTGCCATGGTAACCATGGGGTAGTGTTGCCATGGAAACCATGGGGTTGTGTTGCCATGGGAACAATGGGTTTGGGTTGCCATGGCAACCACGGGGTTGTGTTGCCATGGGAACCATGGGGTTGTGTTGCCATGGTAACCATGGGGTTGTGTTGCCATGGCAACCACTGGGTTGTGTTGCCATGGTAACCATGGCGTTTAGTTGCCATGGCAACTATGGGGTTCTGTTGCCATGGTAACCATGGGGTAGTGTTGCCATGGCAACCACGGGGTTGTGTTGCCATGGGAACCATGGGGTTGTGTTGCCCTGGTACCTATGGGGTTGGGTTGCTTTGGAAACTATGGGGTTTAGTTGCCATGGCAACCATGGAGTTGTGTTGCCATGGTAACCATGGCGTTTTGTTGCCATGGCAACTATGGGGTTCTGTTGCCATGGCAAAATTGGGGTAGTGTTTACATGGCAACCATGGGGTTGTGTTGCCTTGGTAACGATGGGGTTGGGTTGCCATGGGAACCACGGGGTTGTGTTGCCATGGGAACCATGGGGTTGTGTTGCCATGGTAACCATGGGGTTGGGTTGCCATGGCAACCACGGGGTTTGGTTTTGGTAACCATGTGGTTGGGTTCCAAGGCAACCATGGGGTTGTGTTGCCATGGGAACCATAGGGTTGTGTTGCCATGGTAACTATGGGGTTGGGTTGCTATGGAAACTATGGGGTTTAGCTGCCTTGACAACCATGGGTTTGAGATGCGTGGTAACCATGCAGTTGTGTTGCCGTGGTAACCATGCGGTTGTGTTGTTGTGGTAACCATGCGGTTGTGTTGCCATGGTAACCATGGGGTTGGGTTGCCATGGTAACCATGGCGTTTATTTGCCATAGCAACCATGGGGTTGTGTTGCCATGGTAACAATGGCGTTTAGTTGCCATGGCAACTATGGGGTTCTGTTGCCATGGTAACCATGGGTTTGGGTGGCCATGGCAACCACGGGGTTGTGTTTCCATGGGAACCAAGGGGTTGGGTTGCCATGGTAACAATGGCGTTTAGTTGTCATGGCAACTATGGGGTTCTGTTGCCATGATAACCATGGGTTTGGGTTGCCATGGCAACCACGTGGTTGTGTTTCCATGGGAACCATGGGGTTGGGTTGCCATGGCAACCACGGGGATTGGTTGCTATGGCAACTATGGGGTTCTGTTGCCATGGTAACCATGGGGTAGTGTTGCCATGGCAACCATGGGGTTGTGTTGCCATGGGAACGATGGGGTTGGGTTGCCATGGCAACCACGGGGTTGTGTTGCCATGGGAACCATGGGGTTGTGTTGCCATGGTAACCATGGGGTAGTGTTGCCATGGCAACCACTGGGTTGTGTTGCCATGGTAACCATGGCGTTTAGTTGCCATGGCAACTATGGGGTTGTGTTTCCATGGTAACGATGGGGTTGTGTTGCCATGGAAACCACGGGATTGTTTTGCCATGGTAACTATGGGGTTGAGTTGCTATGGTAACCATGCGGTTGTGTTGCCATGGTAACCATGGAGTTGGGTTGCCATGGCAACCATGGGGTTGTGTTGCCATGGTAACCATGGCGTTTAGTTGCCATGGCAACTATGGGGTTCTGTTGCCATGGCAAAAATGGGGTAGTGTTTACATGGCAACCATGGGGTTGTGTTGCCTTGGTAACGATGGGGTTGGGTTACCATGGCAACCACGGGGTTGTCTTGCCATGGGAACCATAGGGTTGTGTTGAAATGGTAACCATGGGGTTGGGTTGCCATGGCAACCACGGGGTTTGGTTTTGGTAACCATGGGGTTGGGTTCCAAGGCAACCATGGGGTTGTGTTGCCATGGGAACCATGGGGTTGTGTTGCCATGGTAACTATGGGGTTGGGTTGCTATGGAAACTTCTGGGGTTCTGTTGCCATGGTAACCATGGTTTTGGGTGGCCATGGCAACCACGGGGTTGTGTTGCCATGGGAACCATGGGGTTGTGTTGCCATGGTAACCATGGGGTAGTGTTGCCATGGCAACCACTGGGTTGTGTTGCCATGGTAACCATGGCGTTTAGTTGCCATGGCAACTATGGGGTTCTGTTGCCATGGTAACCATGGGGTAGTGTTGCCATGGCAACCACAGGGTTGTGTTGCCATGGGAACCATGGGGTTGTGTTGTCCTTGTACCTATGGGGTTGGGTTGCTTTGGAAACTATGGGGTTTAGTTGCCATGGTAACCATGCGGTTGTGTTGCCATGGTAACCACGGGGTTGGGTTGCCATGGTAACCATGGCGTTTAGTTGCCATGGCAACCATGGGGTTGTATTGCCATCGTAAATATGGGGTTGGGTTGCAATGGTTATCAGGCGGTTCTTTTGGAATGGCAACCATGGGGTAGTGTTGCCATGGTAACCATGCGGTTGTGTTGCCTTGGTAACCATGGGGTAGTGTTGCCATGGTAACCATGCGGTTGTGTTGCCATGGTAACCATGGCGTTTAGTTGCCATGGCAACTATGGGGTTCTGTTGCCATGGCAGCCATAGGGTTGTGTTTCAATGGTAAAGATGGGATTGGGTTGCCATGGCAACCGCGGGGTTGTGTTGCCATGGGAACCATGGGGTTGTGTTGCCATGGTAACTATGGGGTTGGGTTGCTATGGAAACTATGGGGTTTAATTGCCATGGCAATAATGGGGTTGAGATGCCGTCGTAACCATGCAGTTGGTTTGCCGTGGTAACCATGCGGTTGTGTAGTTGTGGTAACCATGCGGTTTTGTTGCCATGGTAACCATGGGGTTGTGTTGCCAGCGTAACCATGGCGTTTAGTTGCCATGATAACTATGGGGTTCTGTTGCCATGGTAACCATGGGGTAGTGTTGCCATGGCAGCCATGGGGTTGTGTTGCCATGGTAACAATGGGGTTGGGTTGCAATAGTAACCAGGCAGTTCTCTTGGAATGGCAACTATGGGGTTCTGTTGCCATGGTAACCATGGGGTAGTTTTGCCATGGCAACCACGGGGTTGTGTTGCCATGGGAACCATGGGGTTGTGTTGCCATGGTAACTATGGGGTTGGGTTGCTATGGAAACTATGGGGTTTAATTGCCATGGCAACAATGGGGTAGAGATGCCGTCGTAACCATGCAGTTGGGTTGCCGTGGTAACCATGCGGTTGTGTTGTTGTGGTAACCATGCGGTTGTGTTGCCATGGTAACCATGGGGTTGTGTTGCCAGCGTAACCATGGCGTTTAGTTGCCATGGCAACTATGGTGTTCTGTTGCCATGGTAACCATGGGGTAGTGTTTCCATGGCAACCATGGGGTTGTGTTGCCATGGTAACCATGGGGTTGGGTTGCCATGGCAACCACGGGGTTTGGTTGCTATGGTAACCATGGCGTTCTGTTGCCATGGTAACCATGGGGTTGTGTTGCCATGGTAACCATGGGGTAGTGTTGCCATGACAACTATGGGGTTCTGTTGCCATTGTAACCATGGGGAAGTGTTGCCATGGCAACCATGGGGTTTTGTTGCCATGGTAACAATGGGGTTGGGTTGCAATAGTAACCAGGCAGTTCTCTTGGAATGGCAACTATGGGGTTGTGTTGCCATGGTAACGATGGGGTTGGGTTACCATGGCAACCACGGGGTTGTGTTGCAATGGGAACCATGGGGTTGTGTTGCCATGGTAACTATGGTGTTGGGTTGCTTTGGAAACTATGGGGTTTAGTTGCCATGGCAACCATGGGGTTGTGTTGCCATGGTAACCATGGCGTTTAGTTGCCATGGCAACTATGGGGTTCTGTTGCCATGGCAAAAATGGGGTAGTGTTTACATGGCAACCATGGGGTTGTGTTGCCTTGGTAACGATGGGGTTGGGTTACCATGGCAACCACGGGGTTGTCTTGCCATGGGAACCATGGGGTTGTGTTGCCATGGCAACCACGGGGTTTGGTTTTGGTAACCATGGGGTTGGGTTCCAAGGCAACCATGGGGTTGTGTTGCCATGGGAACCATGGGGTTGTGTTGCCATGGTAACTATGGGGTTGGGTTGCTATGGAAACTTCTGGGGTTCTGTTGCCATGGTAACCATGGTTTTGGGTGGCCATGGCAACCATGGGGTTGTGTTGCCAAGGGAACCATGGGGTTGTGTTGCCATGGTAACCATGGGGTAGTGTTGCCATGGCAACCACTGGGTTGTGTTGCTATGGTAACCATGGCGTTTAGTTGCCATGGCAACTATGGGGTTCTGTTGCCATGGTAACCATGGGGTAGTGTTGCCATGGCAACCACAGGGTTGTGTTGCCATGGTAACCATGCGGTTGTGTTGCCATGGTAACCACGGGGTTGGGTTGCCATGGTAACCATGGCGTTTAGTTGCCATGGCAACCATGGGGTTGTATTGCCATGGTAACTATGGGGTTGGGTTGCAATGGTTATCAGGCGGTTCTTTTGGAATGGCAACCATGGGGTAGTGTTGCCATGGTAACCATGCGGTTGTGTTGCCTTGGTAACCATGGGGTAGTGTTGCCATGGTAACCATGCGGTTGTGTTGCCATGGTAACCATGGCGTTTAGTTGCCATGGCAACTATGGGGTTCTGTTGCCATGGCAACCATAGGGTTGTGTTTCAATGGTAAAGATGGGATTGGGTTGCCATGGCAACCGCGGGGTTGTGTTGCCATGGGAACCATGGGGTTGTGTTGCCATGGTAACTATGGGGTTGGGTTGCTATGGAAACTTCTGGGGTTCTGTTGCCATGGTAACCATGGTTTTGGGTGGCCATGGCAACCACGGGGTTGTGTTGCCATGGGAACCATGGGGTTGTGTTGCCATGGTAACCATGGGGTAGTGTTGCCATGGCAACCACTGGGTTGTGTTGCCATGGTAACCATGGCGTTTAGTTGCCATGGCAACTATGGGGTTCTGTTGCCATGGTAACCATGGGGTAGTGTTGCCATGGCAACCACAGGGTTGTGTTGCCATGGGAACCATGGGGTTGTGTTGTCCTTGTACCTATGGGGTTGGGTTGCTTTGGAAACTATGGGGTTTAGTTGCCATGGTAACCATGCGGTTGTGTTGCCATGGTAACCACGGGGTTGGGTTGCCATGGTAACCATGGCGTTTAGTTGCCATGGCAACCATGGGGTTGTATTGCCATCGTAAATATGGGGTTGGGTTGCAATGGTTATCAGGCGGTTCTTTTGGAATGGCAACCATGGGGTAGTGTTGCCATGGTAACCATGCGGTTGTGTTGCCTTGGTAACCATGGGGTAGTGTTGCCATGGTAACCATGCGGTTGTGTTGCCATGGTAACCATGGCGTTTAGTTGCCATGGCAACTATGGGGTTCTGTTGCCATGGCAGCCATAGGGTTGTGTTTCAATGGTAAAGATGGGATTGGGTTGCCATGGCAACCGCGGGGTTGTGTTGCCATGGGAACCATGGGGTTGTGTTGCCATGGTAACTATGGGGTTGGGTTGCTATGGAAACTATGGGGTTTAATTGCCATGGCAATAATGGGGTTGAGATGCCGTCGTAACCATGCAGTTGGTTTGCCGTGGTAACCATGCGGTTGTGTAGTTGTGGTAACCATGCGGTTTTGTTGCCATGGTAACCATGGGGTTGTGTTGCCAGCGTAACCATGGCGTTTAGTTGCCATGATAACTATGGGGTTCTGTTGCCATGGTAACCATGGGGTAGTGTTGCCATGGCAGCCATGGGGTTGTGTTGCCATGGTAACAATGGGGTTGGGTTGCAATAGTAACCAGGCAGTTCTCTTGGAATGGCAACTATGGGGTTCTGTTGCCATGGTAACCATGGGGTAGTGTTGCCATGGCAACCACGGGGTTGTGTTGCCATGGGAACCATGGGGTTGTGTTGCCATGGTAACTATGGGGTTGGGTTGCTATGGAAACTATGGGGTTTAATTGCCATGGCAACAATGGGGTAGAGATGCCGTCGTAACCATGCAGTTGGGTTGCCGTGGTAACCATGCGGTTGTGTTGTTGTGGTAACCATGCGGTTGTGTTGCCATGGTAACCATGGGGTTGTGTTGCCAGCGTAACCATGGCGTTTAGTTGCCATGGCAACTATGGTGTTCTGTTGCCATGGTAACCATGGGGTAGTGTTTCCATGGCAACCATGGGGTTGTGTTGCCATGGTAACCATGGGGTTGGGTTGCCATGGCAACCACGGGGTTTGGTTGCTATGGTAACCATGGCGTTCTGTTGCCATGGTAACCATGGGGTTGTGTTGCCATGGTAACCATGGGGTAGTGTTGCCATGACAACTATGGGGTTCTGTTGCCATTGTAACCATGGGGAAGTGTTGCCATGGCAACCATGGGGTTTTGTTGCCATGGTAACAATGGGGTTGGGTTGCAATAGTAACCAGGCAGTTCTCTTGGAATGGCAACTATGGGGTTGTGTTGCCATGGTAACGATGGGGTTGGGTTACCATGGCAACCACGGGGTTGTGTTGCAATGGGAACCATGGGGTTGTGTTGCCATGGTAACTATGGGGTTGGGTTGCTTTGGAAACTATGGGGTTTAGTTGCCATGGCAACCATGGGGTTGTGTTGCCATGGTAACCATGGCGTTTAGTTGCCATGGCAACTATGGGGTTCTGTTGCCATGGCAAAAATGGGGTAGTGTTTACATGGCAACCATGGGGTTGTGTTGCCTTGGTAACGATGGGGTTGGGTTACCATGGCAACCACGGGGTTGTCTTGCCATGGGAACCATGGGGTTGTGTTGCCATGGCAACCACGGGGTTTGGTTTTGGTAACCATGGGGTTGGGTTCCAAGGCAACCATGGGGTTGTGTTGCCATGGGAACCATGGGGTTGTGTTGCCATGGTAACTATGGGGTTGGGTTGCTATGGAAACTTCTGGGGTTCTGTTGCCATGGTAACCATGGTTTTGGGTGGCCATGGCAACCATGGGGTTGTGTTGCCAAGGGAACCATGGGGTTGTGTTGCCATGGTAACCATGGGGTAGTGTTGCCATGGCAACCACTGGGTTGTGTTGCCATGGTAACCATGGCGTTTAGTTGCCATGGCAACTATGGGGTTCTGTTGCCATGGTAACCATGGGGTAGTGTTGCCATGGCAACCACAGGGTTGTGTTGCCATGGTAACCATGCGGTTGTGTTGCCATGGTAACCACGGGGTTGGGTTGCCATGGTAACCATGGCGTTTAGTTGCCATGGCAACCATGGGGTTGTATTGCCATGGTAACTATGGGGTTGGGTTGCAATGGTTATCAGGCGGTTCTTTTGGAATGGCAACCATGGGGTAGTGTTGCCATGGTAACCATGCGGTTGTGTTGCCTTGGTAACCATGGGGTAGTGTTGCCATGGTAACCATGCGGTTGTGTTGCCATGGTAACCATGGCGTTTAGTTGCCATGGCAACTATGGGGTTCTGTTGCCATGGCAACCATAGGGTTGTGTTTCAATGGTAAAGATGGGATTGGGTTGCCATGGCAACCGCGGGGTTGTGTTGCCATGGGAACCATGGGGTTGTGTTGCCATGGTAACTATGGGGTTGGGTTGCTATGGAAACTATGGGGTTTAATTGCCATGGCAACAATGGGGTAGAGATGCCGTCGTAACCATGCAGTTGGGTTGCCGTGGTAACCATGCGGTTGTGTTGTTGTGGTAACCATGCGGTTGTGTTGCCATGGTAACCATGGGGTTGTGTTGCCAGCGTAACCATGGCGTTTAGTTGCCATGGCAACTATGGTGTTCTGTTGCCATGGTAACCATGGGGTAGTGTTTCCATGGCAACCATGGGGTTGTGTTGCCATGGTAACCATGGGGTTGGGTTGCCATGGCAACCACGGGGTTTGGTTGCTATGGTAACCATGGCGTTCTGTTGCCATGGTAACCATGGGGTTGTGTTGCCATGGTAACCATGGCGTCTAGTTGCCATGACAACTATGGGGTTCTGTTGCCATTGTAACCATGGGGAAGTGTTGCCATGGCAACCATGGGGTTTTGTTGCCATGGTAACAATGGGGTTGGGTTGCAATAGTAACCAGGCAGTTCTCTTGGAATGGCAACTATGGGGTTGTGTTGCCATGGTAACGATGGGGTTGGGTTACCATGGCAACCACGGGGTTGTGTTGCAATGGGAACCATGGGGTTGTGTTGCCATGGTAACTATGGGGTTGGGTTGCTTTGGAAACTATGGGGTTTAGTTGCCATGGCAACCATGGGGTTGAGATGCCGTGGTAACCATGCAGTTCGGTTGCCGTGGTAACCATGCGATTGTTTTGTTGTGGTAACCATGCGGTTGTGTTGCCATGGTAACCATGGGGTTGGGTTGCCATGGGAACCACGGGGTTTGGTTGCCATGGTAACCATGGGTTTCTGTTGCCATGGTAACCATGGAGTTGTGTTGCAATGGTAACCAGGTAGTTCTCTTGGAATGGCAACTATGGGGTTGTGTTGCCATGGTAACGATGGGGTTGTGTTGCCATGGCAACCATGGGGTTGTGTTGCCATGGGATCCATGGGGTTGTGTTGCCATGGCAACCATGGGGTTCTGTTGCCATGGTAACCATGGGGTAGTGTTGCCATGGCAACCACGGGGTTGTGTTGCCATGGGAACCATGGGGTTGTGTTGCCATGGTAACTATGGGGTTGGGTTGCTATGGAAACTATGGGGTTTAATTGCCATGGCAACAATGGGGTTGAGATGCCGTCGTAACCATGCAGTTGGGTTGCCGTGGTAACCATGCGGTTGTGTTGTTGTGGTAACCATGCGGTTGTGTTGCCATGGTAACCATGGGGTTGTGTTGCCAGCGTAACCATGGCGTTTAGTTGCCATGGCAACTATGGTGTTCTGTTGCCATGGTAACCATGGGGTAGTGTTGCCATGGCAACCATGGGGTTGTGTTGCCATGGTAACCATGGGGTTGGGTGTCCATGGCAACCACGGGGTTTGGTTGCTATGGTAACCATGGCGTTCTGTTGCCATGGTAACCATGGGGTTGTGTTGCCATGGTAACCATGGCGTTTATTTGCCATGACAACTATGGGGTTCTATTTCCATGGTAACCATGGGGAAGTGTTGCCATGGCAACCATGGGGTGTTGTTGCCATGGTAACAATGGGGTTGGGTTGAAATAGTAACCAGGCAGTTCTCTTGGAATGGCAACTATGGGGTTGTGTTGCCATGGTAACGATGGGGTTGGGTTACCATGGCAACCTCGGGGTTGTGTTGCAATGGGAACCATGGGGTTGTGTTGCCATGGTAACGATGGGGTTGGGTTGCTTTGGAAACTATGGGGTTTAGTTGCCATGGCAACCATGGGGTTGAGATGCCGTGGTAACCATGCAGTTGGGTTGCCGTGGTAACCATGCGGTTGTGTTGTTGTGGTAACCATGCGGTTGTGTTGCCATGGTAACCATGGGGTTGGGTTGCCATGGCAACCACGGGGTTTGGTTGCTATGGTAACCATGGGGTTCCGTTGCCATGGAAACCATGGGGTTGGGTTGCCATGGTAACCATGGCGTTTAGTTGCCATTGCAACTATGGGGTTCTGTTGCCATGGTAACCATGGGGTAGTGTTGCCATGGCAACCATGGGGTTGTGTTGCCATGGTAACTATGGGGTTGGGTTGCAATGGTTATCAGGCGGTTCTTTTGGAATGGCAACAATGGGGTAGTGTTGCCATGGTAACCATGCGGTTGTGTTGCCATGGTAACCATGGGGTTTGGTTAGCATGGCAACCATGGGGTTGTGTTGCCATGGTAACCATGGCGTTTAGTTGCCATGGCAACTATGGGGTTCTGTTGCCATGGTAACCATGGGGTTGTGTTACCATGGGAACCATGGGCTTGTGTTGCCATGGTAACTATGGGGTTGGGTTGCTATGGAAACTATGGGGTTGTGTTGCCATGGTAACCATGGCGTTTAGTTGCCATGGCAACTATGGGGTTCTGTTTCCATGGCAACCATAGGTTTGTGTTGCCATGGTAACGATAGGGTTGGGTTGCCATGGCAACCACGGGGTTGTGTTGCCATGGGAACCATGGCGTTTAGTTGCCATGGCAACTATGGGGTTCTTTTGCCATGGTAACCATGGGGTAGTGTTGCCATTGCAACCACGGGGTTTTGTTGCCATGGGAACCATGGGGTTGTGTTGCCATGGTAACTATGGGGTTGGGTTGCTTTGGAAACTATGGGGTTTAGTTGCCATGGCTACCATGGGTTTGAGATGCCGTGGTAACCATGCAGTTGGGTTGCCGTGGTAACCATGCGGTTGTGTTGCCATGGTAACCATGGGGTTGGGTTGCCATGGGAACCACGGGGTTTGGTTGCTATGGTAACCACGGGTTTCTGTTGCCATGGTAACCATGGAGTTGGGTTACAATGGTAACCAGGTAGTTCTCTTGGAATGGCAACTATGGGGTTGTGTTGCCATGGTAACGATGGGGTTGTGTTGCCATGGCAACCATGGGGTTGTGTTGCCATGGGATCCATGGGGTTGTGTTGCCATGGTAACTATGGGGTAGTGTTGCCATGGTAACCATGGGGTTGTGTTGCCATGGTAACAATGGGGTTGGGTTGCAATAGTAACCAGGCAGTTCTCTTGGAATGGCAACTATGGGGTTCTGTTGCCATGGTAACCATGGGGTAGTGTTGCCATGGCAACCACGGGGTTGTGTTTCCATGGTAACAATGGGGTTGGGTTGCAATAGTAACCAGGCAATTCTCTTGGAATGGCAACTATGGGGTTCTGTTGCCATGGTAACCATGGGGTTGTGTTGCCATGGCAACCATGGGGTTGTGTTGCCATGGCAACCACCGGGTTGTGTTGCCATTGTAACCATGGCGTTTAGTTGCCATGACAACTATGGGGTTCTGTTGCCATGGTAACCATGGGGCTGGGTTGCCATGGCAACCATGGGGTTGTGTTGTCATGGGAACCATGGGGTTGTGTTGCCATGGTAACTATGGGGTTGGGTTGCTATGGAAACTATGGGGTTTAGTTGCCTTGGCAACCATGGGTTTCAGATGCGTGGTAACCATGCAGTTGGGTTGCCGTGGTAACCATGCGATTGTGTTGTTGTGGTAACCATGCGGTTGTGTTGCCATGGTAACCATGCGGTTGTGTTGCTATGGTAACCATGGGGTTCGGTTACCATGGCAACCATGGGATTTGGTTGCAATGGTTATCAGGCGGTTCTTTTGGAATGGCAACCATGGGGTAGTGTTGCCATGGTACCCATGGGGTTGTGTTGCCATGGTAACCATGGTTTCGTGTTGCCATGGTAACCATGGGGTTGGGTTGCCATGGTAACCATGGGGTTTGGTTACCATGGTAACCATGCGGTTGTGTTGCCATGGTACCCATGGGGTTGTGTTGCCATGGCAACTATGGGGTTCTGTTGTCATGGTAACCATGGGGTAGTGTTGCCATGGCAACCACGGGGTTCTGTTGCCATGGGAACCATGGGGTTGTGTTTCCATGGTAACTATGGGGTTGGGTTGCTGTGGAAACTATGGGGTTTAGTTGCCATGGCACCATGGGGTTGAGACGCCGTGGTAACCATGCGGTTGTGTTGCCATGGTAACCATGGGGTTGGGTTTCCATGGCAACAACGGGGTTTGGTTGCTATGGTAACCATGGGGTTCTGTTGCCATGGTAATGATGGGGTTGGGTTTCCACGGCAACCACGGGGTTGTGTTGTCATGGGAACCATGGGGTTGTGTTGCCATGGTAACTATGGGGTTGGGTTGCTATGGAAACTATGGGGTTTAATTGCCATGGCAACCATGGGGTTGAGATGCCGTGGTAACCATGCAGTTGGTTTGCCGTGGTAACCATGCGGTTGTGTTGTTGTGGTAACCATGCGGTTGTGTTGCCATGGTAACCATGGGGTTGGGTTGCCATGGCAACCACGGGGTTTGGTTGCTACGGTAACCATGGGGTTCTGTATCCATGGTAACAATGGGGTTGGGTTGCCATGGTAACCATGGCGTTTAGTTGCCATGGCAACTATGGGGTTCTGTTGCCATGGTAACCACGGGGTTGGGTTGCCGTGGTAACCACGGGGTTTGGTTGCTATGGTAACCATGGCGTTCTGTTGCCATGGTAACCATGGGGTTGTGTTGCCATGGTAACCATGGCGTTTAGTTGCCATGACAACTATGGGGTTCTTTTGCCATGGTAACCATGGGGAAGTGTTACCATGGCAACGATGGGGTTTTGTTGCCATGGTAACAATGGGGTTGGGTTGCAATAGTAACCAGGCAGTTCTCTTGGAATGGCAACTATGGGGTTCTGTTGCCATGGCAACGACTGGGTTGTGTTGCAATGGGAACCATGGGGTTGTGTTGCCATGGTAACTATGGGGTTGGGTTGCTATGGAAACTATGGGGTTTAGTTGCCATGGCAACTATGGGGTTCTGTTGCCATGGCAACCATGGGGTTGAGATGCCGTGGTAACCATGCAGTTGGGTTGCCGTGGTAACCATGCGGTTGTGTTGTTGTGGTAACCATGCGGTTGTGTTGCCATGGTAACCATGGGGTTGGGTTGCCATGGCAACCACGGGGTTTGGTTGCTATGGTAACCATGGGTTTCTGTTGCCATGGTAACCATGGAGGTGTGTTGCCATGGTAACCATGGCGTTTATTTGCCATGGCAACTATGGGGTTCTGTTGCCATGGTAACCATGGGGTAGTGTTGCCATGGCAACCATGGGGTTGTGTTGCCATGGTAACCATGGGGTTGGGTTGCCATGGCAACCATGGGGTTGGGTTGCCATGGAAACCACGGGGTTTGGTTGCTATGGTAACCATTGGGTTGGGTTGCCATGGCAACCATGCGGTTCTGTTGCCATGGTAACCATGGGTTAGTGTTGCCATGGGAACGATAGGGTTGGGTTGCCATGGCAACCACGGGGTTGTGTTGCCATGGTAACCATGGCGTTTAGTTGCCATGGCAACTATGGGGTTCTGTTTCCATGGCAACTACAGGTTTGTGTTGCCATGGTAACGATAGGGTTGGGTTACCATGGCAACCAAGGGGTTGTGTTGCCATGGTAACCATGGCGTTTAGTTGCCATGGAAACTATGGGGTTCTCTTGCCATGGCAACCATATGTTTGTGTTGCCATGGTAACGATAGGGTTGGGTTTCCATGGCAACCACGGGGTTGTGTTGCCATGGTAACCATGGCGTTTAGTTTCCAAGGCAACTATGGGGTTCTGTTGCCATGGTAACCATGAGGTAGTGTTGCCATTGCAACCACGGGGTTTTGTTGCCATGGGAACCATGGGGTTGTGTTGCCATGGTAACTATGGGGTTGAGTTGCTTTGGAAACTATGGGGTTTAGTTGCCATGGCAACCATGGGGTTGAGATGCCGTGGTAACCATGCAGTTGGGTTGCCGTGGTAACCATGCGGTTGTGTTGTTGTGGTAACCATGCGGTTGTGTTGCCATGGTAACCATGGGGTTGGGTTGCCATGGCAACCACGGGGTTTGGTTGCTATGGTAACCATGGGTTTCTGTTGCCATGGTAACCATGGGGTTGGGTTGCCATGGTAACCATGGCGTTTAGTTGCCATGGCAACTATGGGGTTGTGTTGCCATGGTAACAATGGGGTTGGGTTACAATGGTAACCAGGTAGTTCTCTTGGAATTGCAACTATGGGGTTGTGTTGCCATGGTAACGATGGGGTTGTGTTGCCATGGCAACCACGGGGTTGTGTTGCCATGGGAACCATGGGGTAGTGTTGCCATGGTAACTATGGTGTTGGGTTGCTATGGTAACCATGCGGTTGTGTTGCCATGGTAACCATAGAGTTGGGTTCCCATTGCAACCATGGGGTTGTGTTGCCATGGTAACGATGGGGTTGGGTTGCCATGGCAACCACGGGGTTGTGTTGCCATGAGAACCATGGGGTTGTCTTGCCATGGTAAGCATGGGGTAGTGTTTCCATGGAAACCATGGGGTAGTGTTGCCATGGTAACCATGGCGTTTAGTTGCCATGGCAACTATGGGGTTCTGTTGCCATGGCAACCATAGGGTTGTGTTGCCATGGTAACGATGGGGTTGGGTTGCAATTGTTATCAGGCGCTTCTTTTGTAATGGCAACCATGGGGTAGTGTTGCCATGGTAACCATGCGGTTGTGTTGCCATGGTAACCATGTGGTTGTGTTGCCATGGCAACCACGGGGTTTGGTTGCTATGGTAACCATGGGGTTCTGTGTCCATGGTAACCATGGGGTTGGGTTGCCATGGTAACCATGGCGTTCTGTTGCCATGGCAACTATGGGGTTCTGTTGCCATGGTAACCATGGGGTAGTGTTGCCATGGCAACCACGGGGTTGTTTTGCCATGGTAACGATGGGGTTGGGTTGCCATGGCAACCACGGGGTAGTGTTGCCATGGGAACCATGGGGTTGTGTTGCCATGGTAACCACGGGGTTGTGTTGCCATGGCAACCACGGGGTTTGGTTGCTATGGTAACCATGGGGTTGGGTTTCCATGGCAACCACGAGGTTGTGTTTCCATGGAAACCATGGCGTTTAGTTGCCATGGCAAGTATGGGGTTCTGTTGCCATGGTAACCATGGGGTAGTGTTGCCATGGCAACCACGGGGTTGTGTTGCCATGGGAACCATGGGGTTGTGTTGCCATGGTAACTATGGGGTTGGGTTGCTATGGAAACTATTGGGTTTAGTTGCCATGGCAACCATGGGGTTGAGATGCCGTGGTAACCATGCAGTTGGGCTGCCGTGGTAACCATGCAGTTGTGTTGTTGTGGTAACCATGCGGTTGTGTTGCCATGGTAACCATGGGGTTGTGTTGCCATGGTAACCACGGGGTTGTGTTGCCATGGGAACCATGCGGTAGTGTTCCCATGGCAACCATGGGGTTGTGTTGACATGGTAACCATGGGTTTGGGTTGCCATGGTAACCACGGGGTAGTGTTGCCATGGCAACCATGGGGTTGTGTTGCCATGGTAACCATGGGGTTGGGTTGCCATGGGAACCATTGGGTTGTGTTGCCATGGCAACCATGGCGTTTAGTTGACATGGCAACTATGGGGTTATGTTGCCATGGTAACCATGGGGTAGTGTTGCCATGGCAACCACGGGGTTGTGTTGCCATGGTAACCATGGCGTTTTGTTGCCATGGCAACTATGGGGTTCTGTTGCCATGGCAACCATGGGGTAGTGTTTCCACGGGAACCACGGGGTTGTGTTGCCATGGTAACCATGGCGTTTAGTTGCCATGGCAACTATGGGGTTGTGTTGCCATGGTAACCATGGGGTAGTGTTGCCATTGCAACCACGGGGTTTTGTTGCCATGGGAACCATGGGGTTGTGTTGCCATGGTAACTATGGGGTTGGGTAGCTTTGGAAACTATGGGGTTTAGTTGCCATGGCAACCATGGGGTTGAGATGCCGTGGTAACCATGCAGTTGGGTTGCCGTGGTAACCATGCGGTTGTGTTGTTGTGGTAACCATGCGGTTGTGTTGCCATGGTAACCATGGGGTTGTGTTTCCATGGCAACCACGGGGTTTGGTTGCTATGGTAACCATGGGTTTCAGTGTCCATGGTAACCATAAGGTTGGGTTGCCATGGTAACCATGGCGTTTAGTTGCCATGGCAACTATGGGGTTCTGTTGCCATGGCAACCATGGGGTTGTGTTGCCATGATAACCATGGGGTTGGGTTGCCATGGTAACCGCGGGGTTTTGTTGCTATGGTAACCATGGGGTTGGGTTGCCATGGCAACCATGGTGTTGTGTTGCCATGGTAACCATGGCGTTTAGTTGCCATGGCAACTATGGGGTTCTGTTGCCATGGTAACCATGGGGTAGTGTTGCCATGGCAACCATGGGGTTGTGTTGCCATGGTAACGATGGGGTTGTGTTGCCATGGTAACTATGGGGTTGGGTTGCTATGGAAACTATGGGGTTTAGTTGCCATGGCAACCATGGGGTTGAGATGCCGTGGTAACCATGCAGTTGGGTTGCCGTGGTAACCATGCGGTTGTGTTGTTGTGGTAACTATGAGGTTGTGTTGCCATGGTAACCATGGCGTTTTGTTGCCATGGCAACTATGGGGTTCTGTTGCCATGGCAAACATGGGGTAGTGTTTCCATGGCAACCATGCGGTTGTGTTGCCATGGTAACCATGGGGTTGTGTTGCCATGGAAACCACGGGGTTTGGTTGCTATGGTAACCATGGGTTTCTGTGTCCATGGTAACCATAAGGTTGTGTTGCCATGGTAACGGTGGGGTTGTGTAGCCATGGCAACCACGGTGTTGTGTTGCCATGGGAACCATGGGGTTGTGTTGCCATGGTAACTATGGCGTTTGGTTGCTATGGTAACCATGCGGTTGTGTTGCCATGGTAACCATGGGGTTGGGTTGCCATGGCAACCATGGGGTTGTGTTGCCGTGGTAACCATGGCGTTTTGTTTCCATGGCAACTATGGGGTTCTCTTGCCATGGCAACCATGGGGTAGTGTTTCCATGGCAACCATGGGGTTGTGTTGCCATGGTAACGATGGGGTTGGGTTCCCATGGCAACCACGGGGTTGTGTTGCCATGGGAACCATGGGGTTGTGTTGCCATGGTAACTATGGGGTTGGGTTGCTATGGAAACTATGGGGTTTAGTTGCCATGGTAACCATGGAGGTGTGTTGCCATGGTAACCATGGCGTTTATTTGCCATGGCAACTATGGGGTTCTGTTGGCATGGTAACCATGGGGTAGTGTTGCCATGGAAACCATGGGGTTGTGTTGCCATGGTAACCATGGGGTTGGGTTGCCATGGCAACCATGGGGATGGGTTGCCATGGAAACCACGGGGTTCTGTTGCCATGGTAACAATGGGGTTGGGTTACAATGGTAACCAGGCAGTTCTCTTGGAATGGCAACTATGGGGTTGTGTTTCCATGGTAACGATGGGGTTGTGTTGCCATGGCAACCACGGGGTTGTGTTGCCATGGGAACCATGGGGTTGTGTTGCCATGGTAACCACGGGGTTGTGTTGCCATGGTAACGATGGGGTTGTGTTGTCATGGCAACCACGGGGTTGTGTTGCCATGGTAACCATGGGGTTGGGTTGCCATGGTAACCAAGGTGTTTGGTTGCTATGGTAACCAAGGGGTTGTGTTGCCATGGCAACGATGGGGTTGTGTTGCCATGGTAACCATGGCGTTTAGTTGCCATGGCAACTATGGGGTTCTGTTTCCATGGTAACCATGGGGTAGTGTTGCCATGGCACCCACGGGGTTCTTTTGCCATGGTAACGTTGGGGTTGGGTTGCCATGGCAACTACGGGGTTGTGTTGCCATGGGAACCATGGGGTTGTGTTGCCATGGTAACCACGGGGTTGTGTTGCCATGGCAACCACGGGGTTTGGTTGCCATGGTAACCATGGGGTTGGGTTGCCATGGCAACCATAGGGTTGTGTTTCCATGGTAACCATGGCGTTTAGTTGCCATGGCCACTATGGTGTTCTGTTGCCATGGTAACCAGGGGGTAGTGTTGCCATGGCAACCACGGGGTTGTTTTGCAATGGGAACCATGGGGTTGTGTTGCCATGGTAACTATGGGGTTGGGTTGCTATGGAAACTATTGGGTTTAGTTGCCACGGCAACCATGGGGTTGAGATGCCGTGGTAACCATGCAGTTGGGTTGCCTTGGTAACCATGCGTTTGTGTTGGCATGGTAACCATGGGGTTGGGTTGCCATGGTAACCACGGGGTTGTGTTGCCATGGGAACCATGGGGTAGTGTTCCCATGGCAACCATGGGGTTGTGTTGACATGGTAACCATGGGGTTGGTTTGCCATGGTAACCATGGGGTAGTGTTCCCATGGCAACCATGGGGTTGTGTTGCCATGGTAACCATGGGGTTGGGTTGCCATGGCAACCACGTGGTTTGGTTGCTGTGGTAACCATGGCGTTCCGTTGCCGTGGTAACCATGGGGTTGGGTTACCATGGTAACCATGGCGTTTAGCTGCCATGGCAACTATGGGGTTGTGTTGCCATGGTAACCATGGGGTAGTGTTGCCATGGCAACCACGGGGTTTTGTTGCCATGGCAACCATGGGCTTGTGTTGCCATGGTAACTATGGGGTTGGGTTGCTTTGGAAACTATGGGGTTTAGTTCCCATGGCAACCATGCGGTTGAGATGCCGTGGTAACCATGCAGTTGGGTTGCCGTGGTAACCATGCGGTTTTGTTGTTGTGGTAACCATGCAGTTGTGTTGCCATGGTAACCATGGGGTTGGGTTGCAATGGCAACCACGGGGTTTGGATGCAATGGTAACCATGGGGTTCTGCTGCCATGGTAACCATGGGGTAGTGTTGCCATGGCAACCATGGGGTTCTGTTGCCATGGTAACAATGGGGTTGGCTTACAATGGTAACCAGGCAGTTCTCTTGGAATGGCAACTATGGGGTTGTGTTTCCATGGTAACGATGTTGTTGTGTTGCCATGGCAACCACGGGGTTGTGTTGCCATGGGAACCATGGGGTTGTGTTGCCATGGTAACTATGGGGTTGGGTTGCTATGGTAACCATGCGGTTGTGTTGCCATGGTAACCATGGAGTTGGGTTGCCATGGCAGCCATGGGGTTGTGTTGCCATGGTAACCATGGCGTTTTGTTGCCATGGCAACTATGATGTTCTGTTGCCATGGAAACCATGGGGTAGTGTTTCCATGGCAACCATGGGGTTGTGTTGCCATGGTAACGATGGGGTTGGGTTGCCATGGCAACCACGGGGTTGTGTTGCCATGGTAACCATGGGGTTGGGTTGCCATGGTAACCACGGGGTTTGGTTGCTATGGTAACCATGGGGTTGGTTTGCCATGGCAACCATGGTGTTGTGTTGCCATGGTAACCATGGCGTTTAATTGCCATGGCAACTATGGGGTTCTGTTGCCATGGTAACCATGGGGTAGTGTTGCCATGGCAACCTAGGGGTTGTGTTGCCATGGGAACCATGGGGTTGTTTTGCCATGGTAACTATGGGGTTGGGTTGATATGGAAACTATGGGGTTTAGTTGCCATGGCAACCATGGGGTTGAGATGCCGTGGTAACCATGCAGTTGGGTTGCCGTGGTAACCATGCGGTTGTGTTGTGGTGGTAACTATGAGGTTGTGTTGCCATGGTAAACATGGCGTTTTGTTACCATGGCAACTATGGGGTTCTGTTGCCATGGCAACCATGGGGTAGTGTTTCCATGGCAACCATGGGGTTGTGTTGCCATGGGAACCATGGGTTTGGGTTGCCATGGCAAGCACGGGGTTTGGTTGCTATGGTAACCATGGGGTTGGTTTGCCAAGGCAGCCATTGGGTTGTGTTGCCATGGCAACCATGGCGTTTAGTTGCCATGGCAACTATGGGGTTCTGTTGCCATGGTAACCATGGGGTAGTGTTGACATGGCAACCATGGGGTTCGGTTGCCATGGGAACCATGGGGTTGGGTTGCCATTGTAACTATGGGTTTGGGTTGCTTTGGAAACTATGGCGTTTAGTTGCCATGGCAACCATGGGGTTGAGATGCCGTGGTAACCATGCAGTTGGGTTGCCGTGGTAACCATGCGGTTGTGTTGTTGTCGTAACCATGCGGTTGTGTTGCCATGGTAACCATGGGGTTGGGTTGCCATGGCAACCACGGGGTTTGGTTGCTATGGTAACCATGGGGTTCTGTTGACATGGTAACCATGGGGTTGGGTTGCCATGGTAACCATGGCGTTTAGTTGCCATGGCAACTATGGGGTTCTGTTGCCATGGTAACAATGGGGTAGTGTTGCCATGGCAACCACGGGGTTTTGTTGCCATGGGAACCATAGGGTTGTGTTGCCATGGTAACGATGGGTTTGGGTTGCCATGGAAACCACGGGGTTGTGTTGCTATGGTAACCATGCGGTTGGGTTGCCATTGCAACCACGGGGTTTGGTTGCCATGGTAACCATGGGGTTGGGTTGCCATGGCAACCATGGGGTTTTGTTGCCATGGTAACCATGGCGTTTAGTTGCCATGGCAACTATGGGGTTCTGTTGCCATGGTAACGATGGGGTTGTGTTGCAATGGCAACCACGGGGTTGTGTTGCCATGGGAACCATGGGATTGAGTGTGCCATGGTAACTATGGGGTTGGGTTGCTATGGAAACTATGGGGTTGTGTTGCCATGGTAACCATGGCGTTTAGTTTCCCTGGCAACTATGGGGTTCTGTTGCCATGGCAACCATAGGTTTGTTTTGCCATGGTAACGATAGGGTTGAGTTGCCATTGCAACCACGGGGTTGTGTTGCCATGGTAACCATGGCGTTTAGTTGCCATGGCAACTATGGGGTTCTGTTGCCATGGTAACTATGGGGTAGTGTTGACATGGCAACCATGGGGTTCGGTTGCCATGGTAACAATGGGGTTGGGTTACAATGGTAACCAGGCAGTTCTCTTGGAATGGCAACTATGGGGTTGTGTTTCCATGGTAACGATGGGGTTGTGTTGCCATGGCAACCACGGGGTTGTGTTGCCATGGGAACCATGGGGTTGTGTTGCCATGGTAACTATGGGGTTGGGTTGCTATGGTAACCATGCGGTTGTGTTGCCATGGTAACCATGGAGTAGGGTTGCCATGGCAACCATTGGGTTGTGATGCCATGGTAACCATGGCGTTTTGTTGCCATGGCAACTATGGGGTTCTGTTGCCATGGAAACCATGGGGTAGTGTTTCCATGGCAACCATGGGGTTGTGTTGCCATGGTAACGATGGGGTTGGGTTGCCATGGCAACCACGGGGCTGTTTTGCCATGGTAACCATGGGGTTGTGTTGCCATGGTAACCACGGGGTTTGGTTGCTATGGTAACCATGGGGTTGGGTTGCCATGGCAACCATGGTGTTGTGTTGCCATGGTAACCATGGCGTTTATTTGCCATGGCAACTATGGGGTTCTGTTGCCATGGACACAATGGGGTTGAGATGCCGTGGTAAGCATGCAGTTGGGTTGCCGTGGTAACCATTCAGTTGTGTTGTTGTGGTAACCATGAGGTTGTGTTGCCATGGTAACCATGGCGTTTTGTTGCCATGACAACTATGGGGTTCTGTTGCCATGGCAAACATGGGGTAGTGTTTCCATTGCAAACATGGGGTTGTGTTGCCATGGTAAAGATGGGGTTGGGTTGTCATGGGAACCATGGGGTTGGGTTGCCATGGCAACCACGGGGTTTGGTTGCTATGGTAACCATGGGGTTGGGTTTCCATGGCAACCATTGGGTTGTGTTGCCATGGCAACCATGGCGTTTAGTTGCCATGGCAACTATGGGGTTCTGTTGCCATGGTAACCGTGGGGTTGGGTTGCCATGGCAACCATGGGGTTGTGTTGCCATGGTAACGATGGGGTTGTGTTGCCATGGTAACTATGGGGTTGGGTTGATATGGAAACTATGGGGTTTAGTTGCCATGGCAACCATGGGGTTGAGATGCCGTGGTAACCATGCAGTTGGGTTGATGTGGTAACCATGCGCTTGTGTTGTTGTGGTAACCATGCGGTTGTGTTGCCATGGTAACCATGGGGTTGTGTTGCCATGATAACCATGGCGTTTAGTTGCCATGGCAACTATGGGGTTCTGTTGCCATGGTAACAATGGGGTTGGGTTACAATGATAACCAGGTAGTTCTCTTGGAATGGCAACTATGGGGTTGTGTTGCCATCGTAACGATGGGGTTGTGTTGCCATGGCAACCACGGGGTTGTGTTCCCATGGGAACCATGGGGTTGTGTTGCCATGGTAACCATGGGGTAGTGTTGCCATGGCAACCATGGGGTTGTGTTGCCGTGGTAACCATGGCGTTGTGTTGCCATGGCAACTATGGGGTTCTGTTGCCATGGCAACCATGGGGTAGTGTTTCCATGGCAACCATGGGGTTGTGTTGCCATGGCAACGATAGGGTTGGGTTGCCATGGCAACCACGGGGTTGTGTTGCCATGGTAACCATGGCGTTTAGTTGCCATGGCAACTATGGTGTTCTGTTGCCATGGTAACCATGGGGTAGTGTTGCCATTGCAACCACGGGGTTTTGTTGCCATGGGAACCATGGGGTTGTGTTGCCATGGTAACTATGGGGTTGGGTTGCTTTGGAAACTATGGGGTTTAGTTGCCATGGCAACCATGGGGTTGAGATGCCGTAGTAACCATGCAGTTGGGTTGCCGTGGTAAACATGCGGTTGTGTTGTTGTGGTAACCATGCTGTTGTGTTGCCATGGTAACGATGGGGTTGTGTTGCCATGGCAAACACGGGGTTGTGTTGCCATGGGAACCATGGATTTCTGTTGCCATGGTAACTATGGGATTGGGTTGCTATGGTAACCATGCGGTTGTGTTGCCATGGTAACCATGGAGTTGGGTTGCCATTGCAACCATGGGGTTGTGTTGCCATGGTAACCATGCGGTTTTGTTGCCATGGTAACGATGGGGTTGCGTTGCCATGGCAACCACGGGGTTGTGTTGCCATGGGAACCATGGCGTTTATTTGCCATGGTAACCATGGGGTAGTGTTGCCATGGCAACCATGGGGTAGTGTTGCCATGGTAACCATGGCGTTTAGTTGCCATGGCAACTATGGGGTTCTGTTGCCATGGCAACCATAGGGTTGTGTTGCCATGGTAACGATGGGGTTGGGTTGCAATGGTTATCAGGCGGTTCTCTTGGAATGGCAACCATGGGGTAGTGTTGCCACGGTAACCATGCGGTTGTGTTGCCATGGTAACCATGGGGTTTGGTTACCATGGCAACCACGGGGTTGTGTTGCCATGGTAACCATGGCGTTTAGTTGCCATGGCAACTATGGTGTTCTGTTGCCATGGTAACCATGGGGTAGTGTTGCCATTGCAACCACGGGGTTTTGTTGCCATGGGAACCATGGGGTTGTGTTGCCATGGTAACTATGGGGTTGGGTTGCTTTGGAAACTATGGGGTTTAGTTGCCATGGCAACCATGGGGTTGAGATGCCGTAGTAACCATGCAGTTGGGTTGCCGTGGTAAACATGCGGTTGTGTTGTTGTGGTAACCATGCTGTTGTGTTGCCATGGTAACGATGGGGTTGTGTTGCCATGGCAAACACGGGGTTGTGTTGCCATGGGAACCATGGATTTCTGTTGCCATGGTAACTATGGGATTGGGTTGCTATGGTAACCATGCGGTTGTGTTGCCATGGTAACCATGGAGTTGGGTTGCCATTGCAACCATGGGGTTGTGTTGCCATGGTAACCATGCGGTTTTGTTGCCATGGTAACGATGGGGTTGCGTTGCCATGGCAACCACGGGGTTGTGTTGCCATGGGAACCATGGCGTTTATTTGCCATGGTAACCATGGGGTAGTGTTGCCATGGCAACCATGGGGTAGTGTTGCCATGGTAACCATGGCGTTTAGTTGCCATGGCAACTATGGGGTTCTGTTGCCATGGCAACCATAGGGTTGTGTTGCCATGGTAACGATGGGGTTGGGTTGCAATGGTTATCAGGCGGTTCTCTTGGAATGGCAACCATGGGGTAGTGTTGCCACGGTAACCATGCGGTTGTGTTGCCATGGTAACCATGGGGTTTGGTTACCATGGCAACCACGGGGTTGTGTTGCCATGGTAACCATGGCGTTTAGTTGCCATGGCAACTATGGGGTTCTGTTGCCATGGTAACCATGGGGCAGTGTTGCCATGGAAACCACGGGGTTGTGTTGCCATGGCAACTATGGGGTTCCGTTGCCATGGCAACCATGGGGTTGTGTTGCCATGGTAACGATAGGGTTGGGTTGCCATGGCAACCACGGGGTTGTGTTGCCATGGTAACCATGGCGTTTAGTTGCCATGGCAACTATGGGGTTCTGTTGCCATGGCAACCATGGGGTAGTGTTTCCATTGCAACCATGGGGTTGTGTTGCCATGGTAACGATGTGGTTGGGTTGTCATGGCAACCACGGGGTTGTGTTGCCATGGGAACCATGGGGTTGTGTTTCCATGGGAACCATGGGGTTGGGTTGCCATGGGAACCATGGGGTAGTGTTGCCATGGCAACCATGGGGTTGTGTTGCCATGGTAACCATGGCGTTGTGTTGCCATGGCAACTATGGGGTTCTGTTGCCATGGCAACCATGGGGTAGTGTTTCCATGGCAACCATGGGGTTGTGTTGCCATGGCAACGATAGGGTTGGGTTGCCATGGCAACCACGGGGTTGTGTTGCCATGGTAACCATGGCGTTTAGTTGCCATGGCAACTATGGTGTTCTGTTGCCATGGTAACCATGGGGTAGTGTTGCCATTGCAACCACGGGGTTTTGTTGCCATGGGAACCATGGGGTTGTGTTGCCATGGTAACTATGGGGTTGGGTTGCTTTGGAAACTATGGGGTTTAGTTGCCATGGCAACCATGGGGTTGAGATGCCGTAGTAACCATGCAGTTGGGTTGCCGTGGTAAACATGCGGTTGTGTTGTTGTGGTAACCATGCTGTTGTGTTGCCATGGTAACGATGGGGTTGTGTTGCCATGGCAACCACGGGGTTGTGTTGCCATGGGAACCATGGATTTCTGTTGCCATGGTAACTATGGGATTGGGTTGCTATGGTAACCATGCGGTTGTGTTGCCATGGTAACCATGGAGTTGGGTTGCCATTGCAACCATGGGGTTGTGTTGCCATGGTAACCATGCGGTTTTGTTGCCATGGTAACGATGGGGTTGCGTTGCCATGGCAACCACGGGGTTGTGTTGCCATGGGAACCATGGCGTATATTTGCCATGGTAACCATGGGGTAGTGTTGCCATGGCAACCATGGGGTAGTGTTGCCATGGTAACCATGGCGTTTAGTTGCCATGGCAACTATGGGGTTCTGTTGCCATGGCAACCATAGGGTTGTGTTGCCATGGTAACGATGGGGTTGGGTTGCAATGGTTATCAGGCGGTTCTCTTGGAATGGCAACCATGGGGTAGTGTTGCCACAGTAACCATGCGTTTGTGTTGCCATGGTAACCATGGGGTTTGGTTACCATGGCAACCACGGGGTTGTGTTGCCATGGTAACCATGGCGTTTAGTTGCCATGGCAACTATGGGGTTCTGTTGCCATGGTAACCATGGGGCAGTGTTGCCATGGAAACCACGGGGTTGTGTTGCCATGGCAACTATGGGGTTCCGTTGCCATGGCAACCATGGGGTTGTGTTGCCATGGTAACGATAGGGTTGGGTTGCCATGGCAACCACGGGGTTGTGTTGCCATGGTAACCATGCCGTTTAGTTGCCATGGCAACTATGGGGTTCTGTTGCCATGGCAACCATGGGGTAGTGTTTCCATTGCAACCATGGGGTTGTGTTGCCATGGTAACGATGTGGTTGGGTTGTCATGGCAACCACGGGGTTGTGTTGCCATGGGAACCATGGGGTTGTGTTTCCATGGGAACCATGGGGTTGGGTTGCCATGGCAACCGCGGGGTTTGGTTGCTGTGTTAACCATGTGGTTGGGTTGCCATGGCAACCATGGGGTTGTGTTGCCATGGCAACCATGGCGTTTAGTTGCGATGGCAACCACGGGGTTGTGTTGCCATGGTAACCATGCAGTTGCGTTGCCATGGAAACCACGGGGTTTGGTTGCTATGGTAACCATGGGGTTGTGTTGCCATGGTAACTATGGGGTTGGGTTGTTATGGAAACTATGGGGTTTAGTTGCCATGGCAACCATGGGGTTGAGATGCCGTGGTAACCATGCAGTTGGGTTGCCGTGGTAACCATGCGGTTGTGTTGTTGTGGTAACCATGCGGTTGTGTTACCATGGTAACCATGGGGTTATGTTGCCATGGCAACCACGGGTTTGTGTTGCCATCGGAACAATGGCGTAGTGTTGCCATGGCAACCATGGTGTTGTGTTGCCATGGTAACCATGGTGTTGGGTTTCCATGGCAACCACGGTGTTGTGTTGCCATGGGAACTATGGGGTAGTGTTGCCATGGCAACCACGGGGTTGTGTTGCCATGGTAACCATGGCGTTTAGTTGCCATGGGAACTATGGGGTTCTGTTGCCATGGTAAAAATGTGGTAGTGTTGCCATGGGAACCACGGGGTTGTGTTGCCATGGGAACCATGGGGTAGTGTTGCCATGGCAAACATGGGGTTGTGTTGACATGGTAACCATGGGGTAGGGTTGCCATGGTAACCATGGGGTAGTGTTGCCATGGCAACCATGGGGTTGTGTTGCCATGGTAACCATGGGGTTGGTTTGCCATGGCAACCACGGGGTTTGGTTGCTATGGTAACCATGGCGTTCCGTTGCCATGGTAACCATGGGGTTGTGTTGCCATGGTAACCATAGCGTTTAGTTGCCATGGCAACAATGGGGTTCTTTTGCCATGGTAACCATGGGGTAGTGTTGCCATGGCAACCACGGGGTTTTGTTGCCATGGGAACCATGGGCTTGTGTTGCCATGGTAACTATGGGTTTGGGTGTCTTTAAAAACTATGGGGTTTAGTTGCCATGGCAACCATGGGGTAGTGTTTCCATGGCAACCATGGGGTTGTGTTGCCATGGTAACGATGGGGTTAGGTTGCCATGGAAACCACGGGGTTGTGTTGCCATGGTAACCATGCAGTTGGGTTGCCATGGCAACCACGGGGTTTGGTTGCTATGGTAACCATGGGGTTGGGTTGCCATGGCAAGCATGGAGTTGTGTTGCCATGGTAACTATGGGGTTGGGTTGCTATGGTAACTATGGTGTTGTGTTGCTATGGTAACCATGGCGTTTAGTTGCCATGGCAACTATGGGGTTCTGTTGCCATGGCAACCATAGGTTTGTGTTGCAATGGTAACCATAGGGTTGTGTTGCCATGGTAACCATGGCGTTTAGTTGCCATGGCAACTATGCGGTTCTGTTGCCATGGTAACAATGGGGTTGGGTTACAATGGTAACCAGGCAGTTCTCTTGGAATGGCAACTATGGGGTTGTGTTTCCATGGTAACGATGGGGTTTTGTTGCCATGGCAACCACGGGGTTGTGTTGCCATGGGAACCATGGGGTTGTGTTTCCATGGTAACTATGGGGTTGAGTTGCTATGGTAACCATGCGGTTGTGTTGCCATGGTAACCATGGCGTTTTGTTGCCATGGCAACTATGGGGTTCTGTTGCCATGGCAACCACGGGGTTGTGTTGCCATGGGAACCATGGGGTAGTGTTGCCATGGCAACCATGGGGTTGTGTTGCCATGGTAACCATGCAGTTGGGTTGCCATGGCAACCACGGGGTTTGGTTGCCATGGGAACCATGAGGTTGGGTTGCCATGGCAACCATGGCGTTTAGTTGCCATGGTAACCATGGCGTTTAGTTGCCATGGCAACTATGGTGTTCTCTTGCATGGTAACCATGGGGTAGTGTTGCCATGGCAACCACGGGGTTGTGTTGCCATGGGAACCATGGGGTTGTGTTGCCATGGTAACTATGGGGTTGGGTTGCAATGGAAACTATGGGGTTAAGTTGCCATGGCAACCATGGGGTTGAGATGCCGAGGTAACCATGCAGTTGGGTTGCCGTGGTAAACATGCGGTTGTGTTGTTGTGGTAACCATGCGGTTGTGTTGCCATGGTAACAATGGGGTCGGGTTGCCATGGCAACCACAGGGTTGTGTTGCCATGGGAACCATGGGGTAGTGTTGCCATGGCAACCATGGGGTTGGGTTGCCATGGCAACAACGGGGTTTGGTTGCTATGGTAACCATGGCGTTCCGTTGCCATGGTAATCATGGGGTTGGGTTGCCATGGTAACCATGGCGTTTAGTTCCCATGGCAACTATGGGGTTCTGTTGCCATGGTAACCATGGGGTAGTGTTGCCATGGCAACCACGGGGTTTTGTTGCCATGGGATCCATGGGCTTGTGTTGCCATGGTAACTATGGGGTTGGGTTGCTTTGGAAACTATGGGGTTTAGGTGCCATGGTAACCATGGGGTTGAGATGCCGTGGTAACCATGCAGTTGGGTTGCCGTGGTAACCATGCGGTTTTGTTGTTGTGTTAACAATGCCGTTGTGTTGCCATGGTAACAATGGTGTTGGGTTGCCATGGCAACAACGGGGTTTGGTTGCAATGGTAACCATGAGGTTCTCTTGCCATGGTAACCATGGGGTAGTGTTGCCATGGCAACCATGGGGTTCTGTTGCCATGGTAACAATGGGGTTGGGTTACAATGGTAACCAGGCAGATCTCTTGGTATGGCAACTATGGGGTTGTGTTTCCATGGTAACGATGGGGTTGTGTTGCCATGGTAACTATGGGGTTGAGTTGCTATGGTAACCATGCGGTTGTGTTGCCATGGTAACCATGGAGTTGGGTTGCCATGGCAACCATGGGGTTGTGTTGCCATGGTAACGATGGGGTTGGGTTGCCATGGCAACCACGGGGTTGTGTTTCCATGGGAACCATGGAGTTGTGTTGCCATGGGAACCATGGCGTTTTGTTACCATGGCAACTATGGGGTTCTGTTGCCATGGCAACCATGGTGTAGTGTTTCCATGGCAACCATGGGTTTGTGTTTCCATGGTAACGATGGGGTTGGGTTGCCATGGCAACCACGGGGTTGTGTTTCCATGGGAACCATGGAGTTGTGTTGCCATGGTAACCATGGCGTTTAGTTGCCATGGCAACTATGGGGTTCTGTTTCCATGGTAACCATGGGGTAGTGTTGCCATGGCAACCATGGGGTTGTGTTGCCATGGTAACCATGGGGTTGGGTTGCCATGGCAACCACGGGGTTGTGTTGCCATGGGAACCATGGGGTTGGGTTGCCATGGTAACCATGGCGTTTAGTTGCCATGGCAACGATGGCGTTCTGTTGCCATGGTAACCAGGAGGTAGTGTTGCCATGGCAACCATGGGGTTGTGTTGCCATGGTAACTATGGGGTTGTGTTGCCATGGCAACCATGGCGTTTAGTTGCCATGGCAACTATCGGGTTCTGTTGCCATGGTAACCATGGGGTAGTGTTGCCATGGTAACCATGCGGTTGTGTTGCCATGGTAACCATGCGGTTGTGTTGCCATGGTAACGATGGGGTTGGGTTGCCATGGCAACCACGGGGTTGTGTTGCCATGGGAACCATGGGGTTGTGTTGCCATGGTAACTATGGGTTTGGGTTGCTATGGAAACTATGGGGTTTAGTTGGCATGGCAACCATGGGGTTGAGATGCCGTGGTAACCATGCAGTTGGGTTGCCGTGGAAACCATGCGGTTGTGTTGTTGTGGTAACCATGTGGTTGTGTTGCCATGGTAACCATGGGGCTGGGTTGCCATGGTAACCATGGCGTTTATTTGCCATGGCAACTATGGGGTTCTGTTGCCATGGTAACCATGGGGTCGTGTTGCCGTGGCAACCATGGGGTTGTGTTGCCATGGTAACTATGGGGTTGGGTTGCAATGGTTATCAGGCGGTTCGTTTGGAATGGCAATCATGGGGTAGTGTTGCCATGGTAACCATGGGGTTGGGTTGCCATGGCAACCACGGTGTTTGGTTGCCATGGTAACCATGGCGTTTAGTTGCCATGACAACTATGGGGTTCTGTTGCCATGGTAACCATGGGGAAGTGTTTCCATGGCAACCATGGGGTTGTGTTGCCATGGTAACAATGGGGTTGGGTTGCAATGGTAACCAGGCAGTTCTCTTGGAGTGGCAACTATGGGGTTGTGTTGCCATGGTAACGATGGGGTTGTGTTGCCATGGTAACCACGGGGTTGTGTTGCCATGGGAACCATGGGCTTGTGTTGCCATGGTAACTATGGGGTTGGGTTGCTATGGAAACTATGGGTTTAGTTGCCTTGGCAACCATGGCTTTGAGATGCGTGGTAACAATGCAGTTGGGTTGCCGTGGTAACCATGCGGTTGTGTTGTTGTGGTAACCATGCGGTTGTGTTGCCATGGTAACCATGGGGTTGGGTTGCCATGGCAACCAAGGGGTTAGGTTGCTATGGAAACCATGGGGTTCTGTTGCCATGGTAACCATGGGGTTGTGTTGCCATGGTAGCTACGGGGTTGGGTTGCAATGGTAACCATGGGGTTCTCTTGCCATGGTAACCATGGGGTAGTGTTGCCATGGGAACCATGGGGTTGTGTTTCCATGGTAACTATGGGGTTGAGTTGCTATGGTAACCATGCGGTTGTGTTGCCATGGTAACCATGGCGTTTTGTTGCCATGGCAATTATGGGGTTCTGTTGCCATGGCAACCACGGGGTTGTGTTGCCATGGGAACCATGGGGTAGTGTTGCCATGGCAACCATGCGGTTGTGTTGCCATGGTAACCATGCAGTTGTGTTGCCATGGCAACCACGGGGTTTGGTTGCTATGGTAACCATGGGATTGGGTTGCCATGGCAACCATGGCGTTTAGTTGCCATGGTAACCATGGCGTTTAGTTGCCATGGCAACTATGGTGTTCTGTTGCCATGGTAACCATGGGGTAGTGTTGCCATGGCAACCACGGGGTTGTGTTGCCATGGGAACCATGGGGTTGTGTTGCCATGGTAACCTTGCAGTTGGGTTGCCATGGCAACCACGGGGTTTGGTAGCTACGGTAACCATGGAGTTGGGTTGCCATGGCAACCATGGCGTTTAGTTGCCTTAGCAACTATGGTGTTCTGTTGCCATGGTAACCATGGGGTAGTGTTGCCATGGCAACCACGGGGTTGTGTTGCCATGGGAACCATGGGGTTGTGTTGCCATGGTAACTATGGGGTTGGGTTGCTATGGAAACTATGGGGTTAAGTTGCCATGGCAACCATGGGGTTGAGATGCCGAGGTAACCATGCAGTTGGGTTGCCGTGGTAAACATGCGGTTGTGTTGTTCTGGTAACCATGCGGTTGTGTTGCCATGGGAACCATGGGGTAGTGTTGCCATGGCAACCATGGGGTTGGATTGCCATGGCAACCACGGGGTTTGGTTGCTATGGTAACCATGGGTTTCTGTTGCCATGGTAACCATGGGGTTGCGTTGCCATGTTAACCATGGCGTTTAGTTGCCATGGCAACTATGGGGTTCTGTTGCCATGGTAACCACGAGGTAGTGTTGCCATGGCAACCATGGGGTTGTGTTGCCATGGTAACTATGGGGTTGTGTTGCCATGGCAACCATGGCGTTTAGTTGCCATGGCAACTATCGGGTTCTGTTGCCATGGTAACCATGGGGTAGTGTTGCCATGGTAACCATGCGGTTGTGTTGCCATGGTAACCATGCGGTTGTGTTGCCATGGTAACGATGGGGTGGGGTTGCCATGGCAACCACGGGGTTGTGTTGCCATGGGAACCATGGGGTTGTGTTGCCATGGTAACTATGGGTTTGGGTTGCTATGGAAACTATGGGGTTTAGTTGGCATGGCAACCATGGGGTTGAGATGCCGTGGTAACCATGCAGTTGGGTTGCCGTGGAAACCATGCGGTTGTGTTGTTGTGGTAACCATGTGGTTCTGTTGCCATGGTAACCATGGGGTCGTGTTGCCGTGGCAACCATGGGGTTGTGTTGCCATGGTAACCACGGGGTTGTGTTGCCATGGCAACCATGGGGTTGTGTTGCCATGGTAACTATGGGGTTGTGTTGCCATGGCAACCATGGCGTTTAGTTGCCATGGCAACTATCGGGTTCTGTTGCCATGGTAACCATGGGGTAGTGTTGCCATGGTAACCATGCGGTTTTGTTGCCATGGTAACCATGCGGTTGTGTTGCCATGGTAACTATGGGGTAGTGTTTCCATGGCAACCACGGGGTTTGGTTGCTATGGTAACCATGGCGTTCTGTTGCCATGGTAACCATGGGGTTGGGTTGCCATGGTAACCATGGCGTTTAGTTGCCATGGCAACTATGGGGTTCTGTTGCCATGGTAACCATGGGGAAGTGTTGCCATGGCAACCATGGGGTTCTGTTGCCACGGTTACAATGGGGTTGGGTTGCAATAGTAACCAGGCAGTTGTCTTGGAATGGCAACTATGGTGTTGTGTTGCCATGGTAACGATGGGGTTGGGTTGCCATGGCAACCACGGTGTTGTGTTGCCATGGGAACCATGGGGTTGTGTTGCCATGGTAACGATGGGGTTGTGTTGCCATGGTAACCACGGGGTTGTGTTGCCATGGGAACCATGGGGTTGTGTTGCCATGGTAACTATGGGGTTGGGTTGCTATGGAAACTATTGGTTTAGTTGCCTTGGCAACCATGGCTTTGAGATGCGTGGTAACCATGCAGTTGGGTTGCCGTGGTAACCATGCGGTTGTGTTGTTGTGGTAACCATGCGGTTGTGTTGCCATGGTAACCATGGGGTTGGGTTGCCATGGCAACCAAGGGGTTAGGTTGCTATGGAAACCATGGGGTTCTGTTGCCATGGTAACCATGGGGTTGTGTTGCCATGGTAGCTACGGGGTTGGGTTGCAATGGTTATCAGGCGGTTCGTTTGGAATGGCAATCATGGGGTAGTGTTGCCATGGTAACCATGGGGTTGGGTTGCCATGGCAACCACGGTGTTTGGTTGCCATGGTAACCATGGCGTTTAGTTGCCATGACAACTATGGGGTTCTGTTGCCATGGTAACCATGGGGAAGTGTTGCCATGGCAACCATGGGGTTGTGTTGCCATGGTAACAATGGGGTTGGGTTGCAATGGTAACCAGGCAGTTGTCTTGGAATGGCAACTATGGGGTTGTGTTGCCATGGTAACGATGGGGTTGTGTTGCCATGGTAAGGACGGGGTTGTGTTGCCATGGGAACCATGGGGTTGTGTTGCCATGGTAACTATGGGTTTGGGTTGCTATGGAAACTATTGGTTTAGTTGCCTTGGCAACCATGGCTTTGAGATGCGTGGTAACCATGCAGTTGGGTTGCCGTGGTAACCATGCGGTTGTGTTGTTGTGGTAACCATGCGGTTGTGTTGCCATGGTAACCATGGGGTTGGGTTGCCATGGCAACCAAGGGGTTAGGTTGCTATGGAAACCATGGGGTTCTGTTGCCATGGTAACCATGGGGTTGTGTTGCCATGGTAGCTACGGGGTTGGGTTGCAATGGTAACTATGGGGTTGAGTTGCTATGGTAACCATGCGGTTGTGTTGCCATGGTAACCATGGCGTTTTGTTGCCATGGCAACTATGTGGTTCTGTTGCCATGGCAACCACGGGGTTGTTTTGCCATGGGAACCATGGGGTAGTGTTGCCATGGCAACCATGGGGTTGTGTTGCCATGGTAACCATGCAGTTGGGTTGCCATGGCAACCACGGGGTTTGGTTGCTATGGTAACCATGGGGTTGGGTTGCCATGGCAACCATGGCGTTTAGTTGCCATGGTAACCATGGCGTTTAGTTGCCATGGCAACTATGGTGTTCTGTTGCCATGGTAACCATGGGGTAGTGTTGCCATGGCAACCACGGGGTTGTGTTGCCTTGGGAACCATGGGGTTGTGTTGCCATGGTAACCGTGCAGTTGGGTTGCCATGGCAACCACGGGGTTTGGTAGCTACGGTAACCATGGGGTTGGGTTGCCATGGCAACCATGGCGTTTAGTTGCCTTGGCAACTATGGTGTTCTGTTGCCATGGTAACCATGGGGTAGTGTTGCCATGGCAACCACGGGGTTGTGTTGCCATGGGAACCATGGGGTTGTGTTGCCATGGTAACTATGGGGTTGGGTTGCTATGGAAACTATGGGGTTAAGTTGCCATGGCAACCATGGGGTTGAGATGCCGAGGTAACCATGCAGTTGGGTTGCCGTGGTAAACATGCGGTTGTGTTGTTGTGGTAACCATGCGGTTGTGTTGCCATGGGAACCATGGGGTAGTGTTGCCATGGCAACCATGGGGTTGGGTTGCCATGGCAACAACGGGGTTTGGTTGTTATGGTAACCATGGGTTTCTGTTGCCATGGTAACCATGGGGTTGCGTTGCCATGGTAACCATGGCGTTTAGTTGCCATGGCAACTATGGGGTTCTGTTTCCATGGTAACCACGAGGTAGTGTTGCCATGGCAACGATGGGGTTGTGTTGCCATGGTAACTATGGGGTTGTGTTGCCATGGCAACCATGGCGTTTAGTTGCCATGACAACTATGGGGTTCTGTTGCCATGGTAACCATGGGGTTGTGTTGCCATGGCAACCATGGGGTTGTGTTGCCATGGTAACAATGGGGTTGGGTTGCAATAGTAACCAGGCAGTTCTCTTGGAATGGCAACTATGGGGTTGTGTTGCCATGGTAACGATGGGGTTGTGTTGCCATGGTAACCACGGGGTTGTGTTGCCATGGGAACCATGGGGTTGTGTTGCCATGGTAACTATGGGGTTGGGTTGCTATGGAAACTATGGGTTTAGTTGCCTTGGCAACCATGGCTTTGAGATGCGTGGTAACCATGCAGTTGGGTTGCCGTGGTAACCATGCGGTTGTGTTGTTGTGGTAACCATGCGGTTGTGTTGCCATGGTAACCATGGGGTTGGGTTGCCATTGCAACCAAGGGGTTAGGTTGCTATGGAAACCATGGGGTTCTGTTGCCATGGTAACCATGGGGTTGTGTTGCCATGGTAGCTACGGGGTTGGGTTGCAATGGTAACCATGGGGTTCTCTTGCCATAGTAACCATGGGGTAGTGTTGCCATGGGAACCATGGGGTTGTGTTTCCATGGTAACTATGGGGTTGAGTTGCTATGGTAACCATGCGGTTGTGTTGCCATGGTAACCATGGCGTTTTGTTGCCATGGCAACTATGGGGTTCTGTTGCCATGGCAACCACGGGGTTGTGTTGCCATGGGAACCATGGGGTAGTGTTGCCATGGCAACCATGGGGTTGTGTTGCCATGGTAACCATGCAGTTGGGTTGCCATGGCAACCACGGGGTTTGGTTGCTATGGTAACCATGGGGTTGGGTTGCCATGGCAACCATGGCGTTTAGTTGCTATGGTAACCATGGCGTTTAGTTGCCATGGCAACTATGGTGTTCTGTTGCCATGGTAACCATGGGGTAGTGTTGCCATGGCAACCACGGGGTTGTGTTGCCATGGGAACCATGGGGTTGTGTTGCCATGGTAACTATGGGGTTGTGTTGCTATGGAAACTATGGGGTTAAGTTGCCATGGAAACCATGCGGTTGAGATGCCGAGGTAACCATGCAGTTGGGTTGCCGTGGTAAACATGCGGTTGTGTTGTGGTGGTAACCATGCGGTTGTGTTGCCATGGGAACCATGGGGTAGTGGTGCCATGGCAACCATGGGGTTGGGTTGCCATGGCAACAACGGGGTTTGGTTGCTATGGTAACCATGGCGTTCCGTTTGCATGGTAACCGTGGGGTTGGGTTGCCATGGTAACCATGGCGTTTAGTTGCCATGGCAACTATGGGGTTGAGTTGCCATGGTAACCATGGGGTAGTGTTGCCATGGCAACCACGGGGTTTTGTTGCCATGGTAACTATGGAGTTGTGTTTCCATGGTAACTATGGGGTTGGGTTGTTTTGGAAACTATGATGTTTAGTTGCCATGGCAACCATGGGGTTGAGATGCCGTGGTAACCATGCAGTTGGGTTGCCGTGGTAACCATGCGGTTTTGTTGTTGCGGTAACAATGCGGTCGTGTTGCCATGGTAACCATGGTGTTGGGTTGCCATGGCAACAACGGGGTTTGGTTGCAATGGTAACCATGAGGTTCTCTTGCCATGGTAACCATGGGGTAGTGTTGCCATGGCAACCATGGGGTTCTGTTGCCATGGTAACAATGGGGTTGGGTTACAATGGTAACCAGGCAGATCTCTTGGAATGGGAACAATGGGGTTGTGTTTCCATGGTAACGATGGGGTTGTGTTGCCATGGAAACCACGGGGTTGTGTTGCCATGGTAACTATGGGGTTGAGTTGCTATGGTAACCATGCGGTTGTGTTGCCATGGTAACCATGGAGTTGGGTTGCCATGGCAACCATGGGGTTGTGTTGCCATGGTAACCATGGCGTTTAGTTGCCATGGCAACTATGGGGTTCTGTTGCCATGGCAACCATGGGGTAGTGTTTCCATGGCAACTATGGGGTTGTGTTGCCATGGTAACGATGGGGTTGGGTTGCCATGGCAACCACGGGGTTGTGTTTCCATGGGAACCATGGAGTTGTGTTGCCATGGTAACCATGGCGTTTTGTTGCCATGGCAACTATGGGGTTCTGTTTCCATGGTATCCATGGGGTAGTGTTGCCATGGCAATCATGGGGTTGTGTTGCCATGGTAACCATGGGGTTGGGTTGCCATGGCAACCACGGGGTTGTGTTGCCATGGGAACCATGGGGTTGTGTTTCCATGGTAACTATGGGGTTGGGTTTCTATGGAAACTATAGGGTTTAGTTGCCTTGGCAACTATGGGGTTCTGTTGCCATGGTAACCACGGGGTTGTGTTGCCATGGCAACCATGGGGTTGTGTTGCCATGGTAACTATGGGGTTGTGTTGCCATGGCAACCATGGCGTTTAGTTGCCATGGCAACTATCGGGTTCTGTTGCCATGGTAACCATGGGGTAGTGTTGCCATGGTAACCATGCGGTTTTGTTGCCATGGTAACCATGCGGTTGTGTTGCCATGGTAACTATGGGGTAGTGTTTCCATGGCAACCACGGGGTTTGGTTGCTATGGTAACCATGGCGTTCTGTTGCCATGGTAACCATGGGGTTGGGTTGCCATGGTAACCATGGCGTTTAGTTGCCATGGCAACTATGGGGTTCTGTTGCCATGGTAACCATGGGGAAGTGTTGCCATGGCAACCATGGGGTTCTGTTGCCACGGTTACAATGGGGTTGGGTTGCAATAGTAACCAGGCAGTTGTCTTGGAATGGCAACTATGGGGTTGTGTTGCCATGGTAACGATGGGGTTGGGTTGCCATGGCAACCACGGTGTTGTGTTGCCATGGGAACCATGGGGTTGTGTTGCCATGGTAACGATGGGGTTGTGTTGCCATGGTAACCACGGGGTTGTGTTGCCATGGGAACCATGGGGTTGTGTTGCCATGGTAACTATGGGGTTGGGTTGCTATGGAAACTATTGGTTTAGTTGCCTTGGCAACCATGGCTTTGAGATGCGTGGTAACCATGCAGTTGGGTTGCCGTGGTAACCATGCGGTTGTGTTGTTGTGGTAACCATGCGGTTGTGTTGCCATGGGAACCATGGGGTAGTGTTGCCATGGCAACCATGGGGTTGTGTTGCCATGGTAACCATGCAGTTGGGTTGCCATGGCAACCACGGGGTTTGGTTGCTATGGTAACCATGGGGTTGGGTTGCCATGGCAACCATGGCGTTTAGTTGCTATGGTAACCATGGCGTTTAGTTGCCATGGCAACTATGGTGTTCTGTTGCCATGGTAACCATGGGGTAGTGTTGCCATGGCAACCACGGGGTTGTGTTGCCATGGGAACCATGGGGTTGTGTTGCCATGGTAACTATGGGGTTGTGTTGCTATGGAAACTATGGGGTTAAGTTGCCATGGAAACCATGCGGTTGAGATGCCGAGGTAACCATGCAGTTGGGTTGCCGTGGTAAACATGCGGTTGTGTTGTGGTGGTAACCATGCGGTTGTGTTGCCATGGGAACCATGGGGTAGTGGTGCCATGGCAACCATGGGGTTGGGTTGCCATGGCAACAACGGGGTTTGGTTGCTATGGTAACCATGGCGTTCCGTTTGCATGGTAACCGTGGGGTTGGGTTGCCATGGTAACCATGGCGTTTAGTTGCCATGGCAACTATGGGGTTGAGTTGCCATGGTAACCATGGGGTAGTGTTGCCATGGCAACCACGGGGTTTTGTTGCCATGGTAACTATGGAGTTGTGTTTCCATGGTAACTATGGGGTTGGGTTGTTTTGGAAACTATGATGTTTAGTTGCCATGGCAACCATGGGGTTGAGATGCCGTGGTAACCATGCAGTTGGGTTGCCGTGGTAACCATGCGGTTTTGTTGTTGCGGTAACAATGCGGTCGTGTTGCCATGGTAACCATGGTGTTGGGTTGCCATGGCAACAACGGGGTTTGGTTGCAATGGTAACCATGAGGTTCTCTTGCCATGGTAACCATGGGGTAGTGTTGCCATGGCAACCATGGGGTTCTGTTGCCATGGTAACAATGGGGTTGGGTTACAATGGTAACCAGGCAGATCTCTTGGAATGGGAACAATGGGGTTGTGTTTCCATGGTAACGATGGGGTTGTGTTGCCATGGAAACCACGGGGTTGTGTTGCCATGGTAACTATGGGGTTGAGTTGCTATGGTAACCATGCGGTTGTGTTGCCATGGTAACCATGGAGTTGGGTTGCCATGGCAACCATGGGGTTGTGTTGCCATGGTAACCATGGCGTTTAGTTGCCATGGCAACTATGGGGTTCTGTTGCCATGGCAACCATGGGGTAGTGTTTCCATGGCAACTATGGGGTTGTGTTGCCATGGTAACGATGGGGTTGGGTTGCCATGGCAACCACGGGGTTGTGTTTCCATGGGAACCATGGAGTTGTGTTGCCATGGTAACCATGGCGTTTTGTTGCCATGGCAACTATGGGGTTCTGTTTCCATGGTATCCATGGGGTAGTGTTGCCATGGCAATCATGGGGTTTTGTTGCCATGGTAACCATGGGGTTGGGTTGCCATGGCAACCACGGGGTTGTGTTGCCATGGGAACCATGGGGTTGTGTTTCCATGGTAACTATGGGGTTGGGTTTCTATGGAAACTATAGGGTTTAGTTGCCTTGGCAACTATGGGGTTCTGTTGCCATGGTAACCACGGGGTTGTGTTGCCATGGCAACCATGGGGTTGTGTTGCCATGGTAACTATGGGGTTGTGTTGCCATGGCAACCATGGCGTTTAGTTGCCATGGCAACTATCGGGTTCTGTTGCCATGGTAACCATGGGGTAGTGTTGCCATGGTAACCATGCGGTTTTGTTGCCATGGTAACCATGCGGTTGTGTTGCCATGGTAACTATGGGGTAGTGTTTCCATGGCAACCACGGGGTTTGGTTGCTATGGTAACCATGGCGTTCTGTTGCCATGGTAACCATGGGGTTGGGTTGCCATGGTAACCATGGCGTTTAGTTGCCATGGCAACTATGGGGTTCTGTTGCCATGGTAACCATGGGGAAGTGTTGCCATGGCAACCATGGGGTTCTGTTGCCACGGTTACAATGGGGTTGGGTTGCAATAGTAACCAGGCAGTTGTCTTGGAATGGCAACTATGGGGTTGTGTTGCCATGGTAACGATGGGGTTGGGTTGCCATGGCAACCACGGTGTTGTGTTGCCATGGGAACCATGGGGTTGTGTTGCCATGGTAACGATGGGGTTGTGTTGCCATGGTAACCACGGGGTTGTGTTGCCATGGGAACCATGGGGTTGTGTTGCCATGGTAACTATGGGGTTGGGTTGCTATGGAAACTATTGGTTTAGTTGCCTTGGCAACCATGGCTTTGAGATGCGTGGTAACCATGCAGTTGGGTTGCCGTGGTAACCATGCGGTTGTGTTGTTGTGGTAACCATGCGGTTGTGTTGCCATGGTAACCATGGGGTTGGGTTGCCATGGCAACCAAGGGGTTAGGTTGCTATGGAAACCATGGGGTTCTGTTGCCATGGTAACCATGGGGTTGTGTTGCCATGGTAGCTACGGGGTTGTGTTGCAATGGTAACTATGGGGTTGAGTTGCTATGGTAACCATGCGGTTGTGTTGCCATGGTAACCATGGCGTTTTGTTGCCATGGCAACTATGGGGTTCTGTTGCCATGGCAACCACGGGGTTGTGTTGCCATGGGAACCATGGGGTAGTGTTGCCATGGCAACCATGGGGTTGTGTTGCCATGGTAACCATGCAGTTGGGTTGCCATGGCAACCACGGGGTTTGGTTGCTATGGTAACCATGGGGTTGGGTTGCCATGGCAACCATGGCGTTTAGTTGCCATGGTAACCATGGCGTTTAGTTGCCATGGCAACTATGGTGTTCTGTTGCCATGGTAACCATGGGGTAGTGTTGCCATGGCAACCACGGGGTTGTGTTGCCTTGGGAACCATGGGGTTGTGTTGCCATGGTAACCGTGCAGTTGGGTTGCCATGGCAACCACGGGGTTTGGTAGCTACGGTAACCATGGGGTTGGGTTGCCATGGCAACCATGGCGTTTAGTTGCCATGGCAACTATGGTGTTCTGTTGCCATGGTAACCATGGGGTAGTGTTGCCATGGCAACCACGGGGTTGTGTTGCCATGGGAACCATGGGGTTGTGTTGCCATGGTAACTATGGGGTTGGGTTGCTATGGAAACTATGGGGTTAAGTTGCCATGGCAACCATGGGGTTGAGATGCCGAGGTAACCATGCAGTTGGGTTGCCGTGGTAAACATGCGGTTGTGTTGTTGTGGTAACCATGCGGTTGTGTTGCCATGGGAACCATGGGGTAGTGTTGCCATGGCAACCATGGGGTTGGGTTGCCATGGCAACAACGGGGTTTGGTTGCTATGGTAACCATGGGTTTCTGTTGCCATGGTAACCATGGGGTTGCGTTGCCATGGTAACCATGGCGTTTAGTTGCCATGGCAACTATGGGGTTCTGTTGCCATGGTAAACACGAGGTAGTGTTGCCATGGCAACGATGGGGTTGTGTTGCCATAGTAACTATGGGGTTGTGTTGCCATGGCAACCATGGCGTTTAGTTGCCATGACAACTATGGGGTTCTGTTGCCATGGTAACCATGGGGTTGTGTTGCCATGGCAACCATGGGGTTGTGTTGCCATGGTAACAATGGGGTTGGGTTGCAATAGTAACCAGGCAGTTCTCTTGGAATGGCAACTATGGGGTTGTGTTGCCATGGTAACGATGGGGTTGTGTTGCCATGGTAACCACGGGGTTGTGTTGCCATGGGAACCATGGGGTTGTGTTGCCATGGTAACTATGGGGTTGGGTTGCTATGGAAACTATGGGTTTAGTTGCCTTGGCAACCATGGCTTTGAGATGCGTGGTAACCATGCAGTTGGGTTGCCGTGGTAACCATGCGGTTGTGTTGTTGTGGTAACCATGCGGTTGTGTTGCCATGGTAACCATGGGGTTGGGTTGCCATTGCAACCAAGGGGTTAGGTTGCTATGGAAACCATGGGGTTCTGTTGCCATGGTAACCATGGGGTTGTGTTGCCATGGTAGCTACGGGGTTGGGTTGCAATGGTAACCATGGGGTTCTCTTGCCATGGTAACCATGGGGTAGTGTTGCCATGGTAACCATGCGGTTGTGTTGCCATGGTAACCATGGGGTTTTGTTGCCATGGTAACTATGGGGTTTGGTTGCTATGGAAACTATGGGGTTTAGTTGCCATGGAAACCATGCGGTTGAGATGCCGAGGTAACCATGCAGTTGGGTTGCCGTGGTAAACATGCGGTTGTGTTGTTGTGGTAACCATGCGGTTGTGTTGCCATGGGAACCATGGGGTAGTGTTGCCATGGCAACCATGGGGTTGGGTTGCCATGGCAACAACGGGGTTTGGTTGCTATGGTAACCATGGCGTTCCGTTTGCATGGTAACCGTGGGGTTGGGTTGCCATGGTAACCATGGCGTTTAGTTGCCATGGCAACTATGGGGTTGAGTTGCCATGGTAACCATGGGGTAGTGTTGCCATGGCAACCACGGGGTTTTGTTGCCATGGTAACTATGGGGTTGTGTTTCCATGGTAACTATGGGGTTGGGTTGTTTTGGAAACTATGATGTTTAGTTGCCATGGCAACCATGGGGTTGAGATGCCGTGGTAACCATGCAGTTGGGTTGCCGTGGTAACCATGCGGTTTTGTTGTTGCGGTAACAATGCGGTCGTGTTGCCATGGTAACCATGGTGTTGGGTTGCCATGGCAACAACGGGGTTTGGTTGCAATGGTAACCATGAGGTTCTCTTGCCATGGTAACCATGGGGTAGTGTTGCCATGGCAACCATGGGGTTCTGTTGCCATGGTAACAATGGGGTTGGGTTACAATGGTAACCAGGCAGATCTCTTGGAATGGGAACAATGGGGTTGTGTTTCCATGGTAACGATGGGGTTGTGTTGCCATGGAAACCACGGGGTTGTGTTGCCATGGTAACTATGGGGTTGAGTTGCTATGGTAAACATGCGGTTGTGTTGCCATGGTAACCATGGAGTTGGGTTGCCATGGCAACCATGGGGTTGTGTTGCCATGGTAACCATGGCGTTTAGTTGCCATGGCAACTATGGGGTTCTGTTGCCATGGCAACCATGGGGTAGTGTTTCCATGGCAACTATGGGGTTGTGTTGCCATGGTAACGATGGGGTAGGGTTGCCATGGCAACCACGGGGTTGTGTTTCCATGGGAACCATGGAGTTGTGTTGCCATGGTAACCATGGCGTTTTGTTGCCATGGCAACTATGGGGTTCTGTTTCCATGGTATCCATGGGGTAGTGTTGCCATGGCAACCATGGGGTTGTGTTGCCATGGTAACCATGGGGTTGGGTTGCCATGGCAACCACGGGGTTGTGTTGCCATGGTAACTATGGGGTTGTGTTGCCATGGCAACCATGGCGTTTAGTTGCCATGGCAACTATCGGGTTCTGTTGCCATGGTAACCATGGGGTAGTGTTGCCATGGTAACCATGCGGTTGTGTTGCCATGGTAACCATGCGGTTGTGTTGCCATGGTAACTATGGGGTAGTGTTTCCATGGCAACCACGGGGTTTGGTTGCTATGGTAACCATGGCGTTCTGTTGCCATGGTAACCATGGGGTTGGGTTGCCATGGTAACCATGGCGTTTAGTTGCCATGGCAACTATGGGGTTCTGTTGCCATGGTAACCATGGGGAAGTGTTGCCATGGCAACCATGGGGTTCTGTTGCCACGGTTACAATGGGGTTGGGTTGCAATAGTAACCAGGCAGTTGTCTTGGAATGGCAACTATGGGGTTGTGTTGCCATGGTAACTATGGGGTTGGGTTGCTATGGAAACTATGGGGTTTAGTTGCCTTGGCAACCATGGGGTTTGAGATGCGTGCTAACCATGCAGTTGGGTTGCCGTGGTAACCATGCGGTTGTTTTGTTGTGTTAACCATGCGGTTGTGTTGCCATGGTAACCATGGGGTTGGGTTGCAATGGCAACCACGGGGTTTGGTTGCTATGGTAACCATGGGGTTCTGTGTCGATGGTAACCATGGGGTTGCGTTGCCATGGTAACCATGGCGTTTAGTTGCCATGGCAACTATGGGTTTCTGTTGCCATGGTAACCACGGGGTAGTGTTGCCATGGCAACCATGGGGTTGTGTTGCCATGGTAACGATGGGGTTGGGTTGCCATGGCAACCACGGGGTTGTGTTGCGATGGGAACCATGGGGTTGTTTTGCCATGGTAACCATGGGGTAGTGTTGCCATGGCAACCATGGGGTAGTGTTGCCATGGTAACCATGGCGTTTAGTTGCCATGGCAACTATGGCGTTCTGTTGCCATGGTAACCATGGAGTAGTGTTGCCATTGCAACCATGGGGTTGTTTTGCCATGGTAACTACGGGGTTGGGTTGCAATGGTTATCAGGCGGTTCTTTTGGAATGGCAACCATGGGGTAGTGTTTCCATGGTAACCATGCGGTTGTGTTGCCATGGTAACCATGGGGTTGGGTTACCATGGCAACCATGGGGTTGTGTTGCCATGGTAACCATGGCGTTTAGTTGCCATGGCAACTATGGGTTTCTGTTGCCATGGTAACAATAGGGTAGTGTTGCCATGGCAACCACGGGGTTGTGTTGCCATGGGAACCATGCGGTTGTGTTGCCATCGTAACTATGGGGTTGGGTTGCTACGGAAACTATGTGGCTTTGTTGCCATGGTAACCAAGGCGTTTAGTTGTCATGGCAACTATGGGGTAGTGTTGCCATGGCAACCATAGGGTTGTGTTGCCATGGTAACGATTGGGTTGGGTTGCCATGGCAACCACGGGGTTATGTTGCCATGGGAACCATGGGGTGTGTTGCCATGGTAACTATGGGGTTGGGTTGCTATGGAAACCATGGGGTTTAGTTGCCATGGCAACCATGGGGTTGAGATGCCGTGGTAACCATGCAGTTGGGTTGCCGTGGTAACCATGCGGTTGTGTTGTTGTTGTAACCATGCGGTTGTGTTGCCATGGTAACCATGGGGTTGGGTTGCCATGGCAACCACGGGGTTTGGTTGCTATGGTAAGCATATGGTTCTGTGTCCATGGTAACCATGGGGTTGGATTGCCATGGTAAACATGGGGGCGTTTAGTTGCCATGGCAACTATGGGGTTCTGTTGCCATGGTAACCATGGGGTAGTGTTGCCATGGCAACCATGGGGTTGTGTTGCCATGGTAACCATGGGGTTGGGTTGCCATGGCAACCACGGTGTTTGGTTGCTATGGTAACCATGGCGTTCTGTTGCCATGGTAACCATGGGGTTGGGTTGCCATGGTAACCATGGCGTTTAGTTGCCATGACAACTATGGGGTTCTGTTGCCATGGTAACCATGGGGAAATGTTGCCATGGCAACCATGGGGTTGTGTTGCCATGGTAACAATGGGGTTGGGTTGCAATAGTAACCAGGCAGTTCTCTTGGAATGGAAACCATGGGGTTGTGTTTCCATGGTAACCATGGGGTTGGGTTGCCATGGCAACCACGGGGTTGTGTTGCCATGGGAACCATGGGGTTGTGTTTCCATGGTAACTATGGGGTTGGGTTGCTATGGAAACTATGAGGTTTAGTTGCCTTGGCAACCACGGATTTGAGATGCGTGGTAACAATGCTGTTGGGTTGCCGTGGTAACCATGCGGTTGTGTTGTTGTGGTAACCATGCGGTTGTGTTGCCATGGTAACCATTGGGTTGGGTTGCCGTGGCAACCACGGGATTTGGTTGCTATGGTAACCATGGGGTTTGGTTGCCATGGTAACCATGGGGTTGGGTTGCCATGGTAACCATGGCGTTTAGTTGCCATGGCAACTATGGGGTTCTGTTGCCATGGTAACCATGGGGTAGTGTTGCCATGGCAACCATGGGGTTGTGTTGCCATGGTAAATATGGGGTTGGGTTGCAATGGTTATCAGGCGGTTCATTTGGAATGGCAACCGTGGGGTAGTGTTGCCATGGTAACCATGCGGTTGTGTTGCCATGGTAACCATGGGGTTGTGTTGTCATGGTAACCATGGGGTTGGGTTGCCATGGGAACTATGGGGTTTAGTTGCCTTGGCAACCATGGGTTTGACATGCGTGGTAACCATGCAGTTGGGTTGCCGTGGTAACCATGGGGTTGGGTTGCCATGGCAACCACGGGGTTTGGTTGCTATGGTAACCATGGGGTTCAGTTGCCATGGTAACCATGGGGTTGCGTTGCCATGGTAACCATGTCGTTTAGTTGCAATGGCAACTATGGGGTTCTGTTGCTATGGTAACCATGGGATAGTGTTGCCATGGCAACCATGGGGTTGTGTTGCCATGGTGACTATGGGATTGTGTTGCCATGGCAACCACGGGGTTGTGTTGCCATGGGAACCATGGGGTTGTGTTGCCATGGTAACCATGGGGTAGTGTTGCCATGGCAACCGCGGGTTTGTGTTGCCATGGTAACCATGGTGTTTAGTTGCCATGGCAACTATGGGGTAGTGTTGCCATGGTAACCATGGGGTAGTGTTGCCATGGCAACCACGGGGTTGTGTTGCCATGGGAACCATGGGGTTGTGTTTCCATGGTAACTATGGGGTTGGGTTGGTATGGAAACTATGGGGTTTAGTTGCCATGGCAACCATGGGGTTGAGATGCCGTGGTAACCATGCAGTTGGGTTGCCGTGATAACCATGCGGTTGTGTTGTTGTGGTAACCACGGTGTTTGGTTGCCATGGGAACCATTGGGTTTGGTTGCCATGGTAACCACGGGGTTGTGTTGCCATGGGAACCATGGGGTTGTGTTGCCATGGTAACAATGGGGTTGGGTTGCTATGGAAACTATGGGGTTTAGTTGCCTTGGCAACCACGGGTTTGAGATGCGTCGTAACCATGCAGTTGGGTTGCCGTGGTAACCATGCGGTTGTGTTGTTGTGGTAACCATGCTGTTGTGTTGCCATTGTAACCATGGGGTTTGGTTGCCATGGCAACCACGGGGTTTGGTTGCTATGGTAACCATGGGGTTCTGTTGCCATGGTAACCATGGGGTTGGGTTGCCATGGTAACCATGGCGTTTAGTTGCCATGGTAACTATGGGGTTCTGTTGCCATGGTAACCATGGGGTTGGGTTGCCATGGCAACCATGGGGTTGTGTTGCCATGGTAACTATGGGGTTGGGTTGCAATGGTTATCAGGCGGTTCTTTTGGAATGGTAACCATGGGGTAGTGTTGCCATGGTAACCATGGGGTAGTGTTGCCATGGCAACCATGCGGTTCTGTTGCCATGGTAATGATGGGGATGGGTTACAATGGAAACCATGGGGTTGTGTTGCCATGGTTACCATGGCGTTTAGTTGCCATGGCAACTATGGGGTTCTGTTGTCATGGTAACCATGGAGTAGTGTTGCCATGGCAACCACGGGGTTGTGTTGCCATGGGAACCATGGGGTTGTGTTGCCATGGTAACTATGGGGTTGGGTTGCTATGGAAACTATGGGGTTTAGTTGCCATGGCAACCATGGGGTTGAGATGCCGTGGTAACCATGCAGTTGGGTTGCCGTGGTAAACATGCGGTTGTGTTGTTGTGGTAACCATGCGGTTGTGTTGCCATGGTAACCATGGGGTTGGGTTGCCATGGTAACCATGGGGTTCTGTTGCCATGGTAACCATGGGGTTGGGTTGCCATGGTAACCATGGCGTTTAGTTGCCATGGCAACTATGGGGTTCTGTTGCCATGGTAACCATGGGGTAGTGTTGCCATGGCAACTATGGGGTTCTGTTTCCATGGTAACCATGCGGTTGTGTTGCCATGGCAACCACGGGGTTTGGTTGCTATGGTAACCATGGGGTTCTGTTGCCATGTAACCATGGGGTTGGGTTGCCATGGTAACCATGGCGTTTAGTTGCAATGGCAACTATGGCGTTCTGTTGCCATGGTAACCATGGGGTAGTGTTGCCATGGCAACCATGGGGTTGTGTTGCCGTGGTAACAATGGGGTTGGGTTGCAATAGTAACCAGGCAGTTCTCTTGGAATGGCAACCATGGGGTTGTGTTGCCATGGTAACGATGGGGTTGGGTTGCCATGGCAACCACGGGGTTGTGTTGCCAAGGGAACCATGGGGTTGTGTTGCCATGGTAAGTATGGGATTGGGTTGCTATGGAAACTATGAGGTTTAATTGCCTTGGCAACCATGGGTTTGAGATGCGTGGTAACCATGCTGTTGGGTTGCCGTGGTAACCATGCGGTTGTGTTGTTGTGGTAACCATGCGGTTGTGTTACCATGGCAACCATGGGGTTGTGTTGCCATGGTAACCATGGGGTAGTGTTGCCATGGCAACCACGGGGTTGTGTTGCCATGTTAACTATGGGGTTTGGTTGCTATGGAAACTATGGGATTTTGTTGCCATGGCAACCATGGGGTTGAGATGCCGTGGTAACCATGCAGTTGGGTTGCCGTGGTAACCATGCGGTTGTGTTGTTGTGGTAACCACGGGGTTTGGTTGCCATGGGAACCATTGGGTTTGGTTGCCATGGTAACCACGGGGTTGTGTTGCCATGGGAACCATGGGGTTGTTTTGCCATGGTAACTATGGGGTTGGGTTGCTATGGAAACTATGGGGTTTAGTTGCCTTGGCAACCATGGGTTTGAGATGTGTGGTAACCATGCAGTTGGGTTTCCGTGGTAACCATGTGGTTGTGTTGCCATGGCAACCATGCCGTTGTATTGCCATGGTAACCATGCGGTTGGGTTGCCATGGCAACAACGGGGTTTGGTTGCTATGGTATTCATGGGGTTCTGTTGCCATGGTAACCATGGGGTTGCGTTGCCATGGTAACCATGGCGTTTAGTTGCCATGGCAACTATGGGGTTCTGTTGCCATGGTAACCATGGGGTAGTGTTGCCATGGCAACCATGGGGTTGTGTTGCCATGGTAACCATTAGGTAGTGTTGCCATGGCAACCATGGGGTAGTGTTGCCATGGTAACCATGGCGTTTAGTTGCCATGGCAACTATGGGGTTCTGTTCCAATGGCAACCATAGGGTTGTGTTGCCATGGTAACGATGGGGTTGTGTTGCCATGGCAACCACGGTGTTGTGTTACCATGGGAACCATGGGGTTGGGTTGCCACGGCAACCACGGGGTTGTGTTGCCATGGGAACCATGGGGTTGTGTTGCCATGGTAACTATGGGGTTGGGTTGGTATGGAAACTATGGGGTTTAGTTGCCATGGCAATCATGGGGTTGAGATGCCGTGGTAACCATGCAGTTGGGTTGCCGTTGTAACCATGTGGTTGTGTTGTTGTGGTAACCATGCGGTTGTGTTGCCATGGTAACCATGGGGTTGGGTTGCCATGGCAACCACGGGGTTTGGTTGCTATGGTAACCATGGGGATCTGTGTCCATGGTAACCATGGGGTTGGGTTGCCATGGTAACCATGGGGGCGTTTAGTTGCCATGGCAACTATGGGGTTCTGTTGCCATGGTAACAATGGGGTAGTGTTGCCATGGCAACCATGGGGTTGTGTTGCCATGGTGACCATGGGGTTGGGTTGCCATGGCAACCACGGGGTTTGGTTGCTATGGTAAACATGGCGTTCTGTTGCCATGGTAACCATGGGGTTGGGTTGCCATGGTAACCATGGCGTTTAGTTGCCATGACAACTATGGGGTTCTTTTGCCATGGTAGCCATGGGGAAGTGTTGCCTTGGCAACCATGAGTTTGAGATGCGTGGTAACCATGCTGTTGGGTTGCTGTGGTAACCATGCGGTTGTGTTGTTGTGGTAACCATGCGGTTGTGTTGCCATGGTAACCATGGGGTGGGTTACCATGGTAACTATGGGGTTGGGTTGCTATGGAAACTATGGGGTTTAGTTGCCATGGCAACCATGGGGTTGAGATGCCGTGGTAACCATGCAGTTGGGTTGCCGTGGTAACCATGCGGTTGTGTTGTTGTGGTAACCATTCGGTTTTGTTGCCATGGTAACCATGGGGTTGGATTGCCATGGTAACCATGGCGTTTAGTTGCCATGGCAACTATGGCGTTCTGTTGCCATGGTAACCATGGGGAAGTGTTGCCATGGCAACCATGGGGTTCTGTTGCCACGGTTACAATGGGGTTGGGTTGCAATAGTAACCAGGCAGTTGTCTTGGAATGGCAACTATGGGGTTGTGTTGCCATGGTAACGATGGGGTTTGGTTGCCATGGCAACCACGGGGTTGTGTTGCCATGGGAACCATGGGGTTGTGTTGCCATGGTAACTATGGGGTTGGGTTGCTATGGAAACTATGGGGTTTCGTTGCCTTGGCAACCATGGGTTTGAGATGCGTGCTAACCATGCAGTTGGGTTCCCGTTGTAACCATGAGGTTGTGTTGTTGTGGTAACCATGCGGTTGTTTTGCCATGGTAACCATGGGGTTGGGTTGCCATGGCAACCACGGGGTTGGGTTGCCATGGTAACAATGGCGTTTAGTTGCCATGGCAACTATGGGGTTCTGTTGCCATGGTAACCATGGGGTAGTGTTGCCATGGCAACCATGGGGTTGGGTTGCCATGGGAACCATGGGGTTGTGTTTCCATGGTAACCATGGTGTTGGGTTGCCGTGGTAACAATGGGGTTGGGTTGCAATAGTAACCAGGCAGTTCTCTTGGAATGGCAACCATGGGGTTGTGTTGCCATGGTAACGATGGGGTTGGGTTGCCATGGCAACCACGGGGTTGTGTTGCCAGGGGAACCATGGGGTTGTGTTGCCATGGTAACTATGGGATTGGGTTGCTATGGAAACTATGAGGTTTAATTGCCTTGGCAACCATGGGCTTGAGATGCGTGGTAACCATGCTGTTGGGTTGCCGTGGTAACCATGCGGTTGTGTTGTTGTGGTAACCATGCGGTTGTGTTACCATGGTAACCATGGGGTTGTGTTGCCATGGTAACCATGGCGTTTAGTTGCCATGGCAACTATGGGGTTCTGTTTCCATGGTAACCATGGGGTAGTGTTGCCATGGCAACCACGGCGTTGTGTTGCCATGTTAACTATGGGGTTTGGTTGCTATGGAAACTATGGGATTTAGTTGCCATGGCAACCATGGGGTTGAGATGCCGTGGTAACCATGCAGTTGGGTTGCCGTGGTAACCATGCGGTTGTGTTGTTGTGGTAACCACGGGGTTTGGTTGCCATGGGAACCATTGGGTGTGGTTGCCATGGTAACCACGGGGTTGTGTTGCCATGGGAACCATGGGGTTGTTTTGCCATGGTAACTATGGGGTTGGGTTGCTATGGAAACTATGGGGTTTAGTTGCCTTGGCAACCATGGGTTTGAGATGTGTGGTAACCATGCAGTTGGGTTTCCGTGGTAACCATGCAGTTGTGTTGCCATGGCAACCATGCCGTTGTGTTGTCATGGTAACCATGCGGTTGGGTTGCCATGGCAACAACGGGGTTTGGTTGCTATGGTAACCATGGGGTTCTCTTGCCATGGTAACCATGGGGTTGCGTTGCCATGGTAACCATGGCGTTTAGTTGCCTGGTAACTATGGGGTTCTGTTGCCATGGTAACCATGGGGTAGTGTTGCCATGGCAACCATGGGGTTGTGTTGCCATGGTAACCATTAGGTAGTGTTGCCATGGCAACCATGGGGTAGTGTTGCCATGGTAACCATGGCGTTTAGTTGCCATGGCAACTATGGGGTTCTGTTGCAATGGCAACCATAGGGTTGTGTTGCCATGGTAACGATGGGGTTGTGTTGCCATGGCAACCACGGTGTTGTGTTACCATGGGAACCATGGGGTTGGGTTGTCATGGCAACCACGGGGTTGTGTTGCCATGGGAACCATGGGGTTGTGTTGCCATGGTAACTATGGGGTTGGGTTGGTATGGAAACTATGGGGTTTAGTTGCCATGGCAATCATGGGGTTGAGATGCCGTGGTAACCATGCAGTTGGGTTGCCGTTGTAACCATGTGGTTGTGTTGTTGTGGTAACCATGCGGTTGTGTTGCCATGGTAACCATGGGGTTGGGTTGCCATGGCAACCACGGGGTTTGTTTGCTATGGTAACCATGGGGATCTGTGTCCATGGTAACCATGGGGTTGGGTTGCCATGGTAACCATGGGGGCGTTTAGTTGCCATGGCAACTATGGGGTTCTGTTGCCATGGTAACAATGGGGTAGTGTTGCCATGGCAACCATGGGGTTGTGTTGCCATGGTAACCATGGGGTTGGGTTGCCATGGCAACCACGGGGTTTGGTTGCTATGGTAACCATGGCGTTCTGTTGCCATGGTAACCATGGGGTTTGGTTGCCATGGTAACCATGGCATTAGTTGCCATCACAACTATGGGGTTCTTTTGCCATGGTAGCCATGGGGAAGTGTTGCCTTGGCAACCATGGGTTTGAGATGCGTGGTAACCATGCTGTTGGGTTGCTGTGGTAACCATGCGGTTGTGTTGTTGTGGTAACCATGCGGTTGTGTTGCCATGGTAACCATGGGGTGGGTTACCATGGCAACCACGGGGTTTAATTGCTATGGTAACCATGCGGTTGTGTTGCCATGGGAACAATGGGGTTGGGTTGCCATGGTAACTATGGGGTTGGGTTGCTATGGAAACTATGGGGTTTAGTTGCCATGGCAACCATGGGGTTGAGATGCCATGGTAACCATGCATTTGGGTTGCCGTGGTAACCATGCGGTTGTGTTGTTGTGGTAACCATGCGGTTGTGTTGCCATGGTAACCATGGGGTTGGGTTGCCATGGCAACCACGGGGTTTGGTTGCTATGGTAACCATGGGGATCTGTGTCCATGGTAACCATGGGGTTGGGTTGCCATTGTAACCATTGGGGCGTTTAGATGCCATGGTAACTATGGGGTTCTGTTGCCATGGTAACAATGGGGTAGTGTTGCCATGGCAACCATGGGGTTGGGTTGCCATGGTAACCATGGGGTTGGGTTGCCATGGCAACCACGGGGTTTGGTTGCTATGGTAACCATGGCGTTCTGTTGCCATGGTAACCATGGGGTTGGGTTGCCATGGTAACCATGGCGTTTAGTTGCCATGACAACTATGGGGTTCTTTTGCCATGGTAGCCATGGGGAAGTGTTGCCTTGGCAACCATGGGTTTGAGATGCGTGGTAACCATGCTGTTGGGTTGCTGTGGTAACCATGCGGTTGTGTTGTTGTGGTAACCATGCGGTTGTGTTGCCATGGTAACCATGGGGTGGGTTACCATGGCAACCACGGGGTTTAATTGCTATGGTAACCATGCGGTTGTGTTGCCATGGGAACAATGGGGTTGGGTTGCCATGGTAACTATGGGGTTTGGTTGCTATGGAAACTATGGGTTTTAGTTGCCATGGCAACCATGGGGTTGAGATGCCGTGGTAACCATGCAGTTGGGTTGCCGTGGTAACCATGCATTGTGTTGTTGTGGTAACCATGCGGTTGTGTTGCCATGGTAACCATGGGGTTGGGTTGCAATGGTAACCATGGCGCTTAGTTGCCATGGCAACTATGGCGTTCTGTTGCCATGGTAACCATGGGGAAGTGTTGCCATGGCAACCATGGGTTTGAGATGCGTGGTAACCATGCTGTTGGGTTGCTGTGGTAACCATGCGGTTGTGTTGTTGTGGTAACCATGCGGTTGTGTTGCCATGGTAACCATGGGGTGGGTTACCATGGCAACCACGGGGTTTAATTGCTATGGTAACCATGCGGTTGTGTTGCCATGGGAACAATGGGGTTGGGTTGCCATGGTAACTATGGGGTTTGGTTGCTATGGAAACTATGGGTTTTAGTTGCCATGGCAACCATGGGGTTGAGATGCCGTGGTAACCATGCAGTTGGGTTGCCGTGGTAACCATGCGGTTGTGTTGTTATGGTAACCATGCGGTTGTGTTGCCATGCAAACCATGGGGTTGGGTTGCAATGGTAACCATGGCGTTTAGTTGCCATGGCAACTATGGCGTTCTGTTGCCATGGTAACCATGGGGAAGTGTTGCCATGGCAACCATGGGGTTCTGTTGCCACGGTTACAATGGGGTTGGGTTGCAATAGTAACCAGGCAGTTGTCTTGGAATGGCAACTATGGGGTTGTGTTGCCATGGTAACGATGGGGTTGGGTTGCCATGGCAACCACGGGGTTGTGTTGCCATGGGAACCATGGGGTTGTGTTGCCATGGTAACTATGGTGTTGGGTTGCTATGGAAACTATGGGGTTTAGTTGCCTTGGCAACCATGGGTTTGAGATGCGTGCTAACCATGCAGTTGGGTTCCCGTGGTAACCATGAGGTTGTGTTGTTGTGGTAACCATGCGGTTGTTTTGCCATGGTAACCATGGGGTTGGGTTGCCATGGCAACCACGGGGTTGGGTTGCCATGGTAACAATGGCGTTTAGTTGCCATGGCAACTATGGGGTTCTGTTGCCATGGTAACCATGGGGTAGTGTTGCCATGGCAACCATGGGGTAGTGTGGCCATGGTAACTATGGGGTTGGGTTGCAATGGTTATCAGGCGGTTCTTTTGGAATGGCAACCATGGGGTAGTGTTGCCATGGTAACCATGCGGTTGTGTTGTCATGGTAACCATGGCGTAGTGTTGCCATGGTAACCATGCGGTTGTGTTGCCATGGTAACCATGGGGTTGGGTTGCCATGGTAACCATGGCGTTTAGTTGCCATGGAAACTATGGGGTTCCGTTGCCATGGGAACCATGGGGTTGTGTTGCCATGGTAACCATGGCATTTAGTTGCCATGGCAACTATGGGCTACTGTTGCCATGGTAACCATGGGGTAGTGTTGCCATGGCAACCATGGGTTTGTGTTGCCATGGTAACGATGGGGTTGGGTTGCCATGGCAACCACGGGGTTGTGTTGCCATGGGAACCATGGGGTTGTGTTGCCATGGTAACTATGGGTTTGGGTTGCTATGGAAACTATGGGGTTTAGTTGCCTTGGCAACCATGGGTTTGAGATGCGTGGTAACCATGCAGTTGGGTTGCCGTGGTAACCATGCGGTTGTTTTGTTGTGGTAACCATGTGGTTGTGTTGCCATGGTAACCATGGGGTTGGGTTGCAATGGCAACCACGGGGTTTGGTTGCTATGGTAACCATGTTGTTCTGTTGCCATGGTAACCATGGGGTTGCGTTGCCATGGTAACCATGGCGTTTAGTTGCCATGGCAACTATGGGGTTCTATTGCCATGGTAACCACGGGGTAGTGTTGCCATGGCAACCATGGGGTTGTGTTGCCATGGTAACGATGGGGTTGGGTTGCCATGGTAACCACGGGGTTGTGTTGCCATGGGAACCATGGGGTTGTTTTGCCATGGTAACCATGGGGTAGTGTTGCCATGGCAACCATGTTGTAGTGTTGCCATGGTAACCATGGCGTTTAGTTGCCATGGCAACTATGGCGTTCTGTTGCCATGGTAACCATGGGGTAGTGTTGCCATGGCAACCATGGAGTTGTGTTGCCATGGTAACTATGGGGTTGGGTTGCAATGGTTATCAGGCGGTTCTTTTGGAATGGCAACCATGGGGTAGTGTTTCCATGGCAACCATGCGGTTGTGTTGCCATGGTAACCATGGGGTTGGGTTACCATTGCAACCATGGGGTTGTGTTGCCATGGTAACCATGGCGTTTAGTTGCCATGGCAACTATGGGTTTCGGTTGCCATGGTAACCATGCGGTTGTGTTGCCATGGCAACCACGGGGTTGTGTTGCCATGGGAACCATGCGGTTGTGTTGCCATCGTAACCATGGGGTTGGGTTGCTACGGAAACTATGTGGTTGTGTTGCCATGGTAACCAAGGCGTTTATTTGTCATGGCAACTATGGGGTTCTCTTGCCATGGCAACCATAGGGTTGTGTTGCCATGGTAACGATAGGGTTGGGTTGCCATGGCAACCACGGGGTTATGTTGCCATGGGATCCATGGGGTTGTGTTGCCATGGTAACTATGGGGTTGGGTTGCTATGGAAACTATGGGGTTTAGTTGCCATGGCAAACATGGGGTTGAGATGCCGTGGTAACCATGCGGTTGTGTTGTTGTTGTAACCATGCGGTTGTGTTGCCATGGTAACCCTGGGGTTGGGTTGCCATGGCAACCACGGGGTTTGGTTGCTATGGTAAGCATGGGGTTCTGTGTCCATGGTAACCATGGGGTTGGGTTGCCATGGTAACCATGGCGTTTAGTTGCCATGGCAACTATGGGGTTCTGTTGCCATGGTAACCATGGGGTAGTGTTGCCATGGCAACCATGGGGTTGTGTTGCCATGGTAACCATGGGTTTGGGTTGCCATGGCAACCACGGGGTTTGGTTGCTATGGTAACCATGGCGTTCTGTTGCCATGGTAACCATGGGGTTGGGTTGCCATGGTATCCATGGCGTTTAGTTGCCATGACAACTATGGGGTTCTGTTGCCATGGTAACCATGGGGAAATGTTGCCATGGCAACCATGGGGTTGTGTTGCCATGGTAACAATGGGGTTGGGTTGCAATAGTAACCAGGCAATTCTCTTGGAATGGAAACCATGGGGTTGTGTTGCCATGGTAACGATGGGGTTGGGTTGCCATGGCAACCACGGGGTTGTGTTGCCATGGGAACCATGGGGTTGTGTTGCCATGGTAACTATGGGGTTGGGTTGCTATGGAAACTATGGGGTTTAGTTGCCTTGGCAACCACGGATTTGAGATGCGTGGTAACCATGCTGTTGGGTTGCAGTGGTAACCATGCGGTTGTGTTGTTGTGGTAACCATGCGGTTGTGTTGCCATGGTAACCATGGGGTTGGGTTGCCATGGCAACCATGGGGTCTAGTTGCTATGGTAACCATGGGGTTCTGTTGCCATGGTAACCATGGGGTTGGGTTTCCATGGTAACCATGGCGTTTAGTTGCCATGGCAACTATGGGGTTCTGTTGCCATAGTAACCATGGGGTAGTGTTGCCATGGCAACCATGGGGTTGTGTTGCCATGGTAAATATGGGGTTGGGTTGCAATGGTTATCAGGCGGTTCATTTGGAATGGCAACCGTGGGGTAGTGTTGCCGTGGTAACCATGCGGTTGTGTTGCCATGGTAACCATGGGGAAGTGTTGCCATGGTATCCATGCGGTTGTGTTGCCATGGTAACCATGGGGTTTGGTTACCATGGCAACCATGGGGTTCTGTTGCCATGGCAACCATGGGGTTGTGTTGCCATGGTAACCATGGGGTTGGGTTGCCATGGGAACCACGGGGTTGTGTTGCCATGGGAACCATGGAGTTGTGTTGCCATGGTAACTATGGGGTTGGGTTGCTATGGAAACTATGGGGTTTAGTTGCCTTGGCAACCATGGGTTTGAGATGCGTGGTAAACATGCAGTTGCGTTGCCGTGGTAACCATGGGGTTGGGTTGCCATGGCAACCACGGGGTTTGGTTGCTATGGTAACCATGAGGTTCAGTTGCCATGGTAACCATGGGGTTGCGTTGCCATGGTAACCATGGCGTTTAGTTGCCATGGCAACTATGGGGTTCTGTTGCCATGGTAACCATGGGGTAGGGTTGCCATGGCAACCACGGGATTGTGTTGCAATGGGAACCATGCGGTTGTGTTGCCATGGTATCCACGGCGTTTGGTTGCCATGGCAATCATGGGGTTCTCTTGCCATGGTAACAATTTGGTTGGGTTACAATGGCATACAGGCAGTTCTCCTGGAATGGCAACTATGGGGTTGTGTTGCCATGGTAACCATGGGGTTGTGTTGCCATGGCAACCACGGGGTTGTGTTGCCATGGGAAACATGGGGTTGTGTTGCCATGGTAACTATGGGGTTGGGTTGCTATGGAAACTATGGGGTTTAGTTGCCTTGGCAACCTTGGGTTTGAGATGCGTGGTAACCATGCGGTTGGGTTGCCGTGGTAACCATGCGGTTGTGTTGTTGTGTTAACCATGCGGTTGTGTTGCCATGGTAACCATGGGGTTGGGTTGCCATGGCAAACACGGGGTTTGGTTGCTATGGAAACCATGGGGTTCTGTTGCCATTGTAACTATGGGGTTGGGTTGCCATGGTAACCATGGCGTTTAGTTGCCATGGCAACTATGGGTTTCTGTTGCCATGGTAACCATGGGGTAGTGTTGCCATGGCAACCATGGGGTTGTGTTGCCATGGTAACTATGGGGTTGGGTTGCAATGGTTATCAGGCGGTTCTTTGGGAATGGCAACCATGGGGTAGTGTTGCCATGGTAACCATGCGGTTGTGTTGCCATGGTAACCATGGGGCAGTGTTGCCATGGTAACCATGCGGTTCTGTTGCCATGGTAACCATGGGGTTGGTTTACCATGGCAACCATGGCGTTGTGTTGCCATGGTAACCATGGCGTTTAGTTGCCATGGCAACTATGGGGTTCTGTTGCCATGGTATCCATGGGGTAGTGTTGCCATGGCAACCAAGGGGTTGTGTTGCCATGGGAACCATGGGGTTGTGTTGCCATGGTAACTATGGGGTTGGGTTGCTATGGAAACTATGGGGTTTAGTTGCCATGGCAACCATGGGGTTGAGATGCCGTGGTAACCATGCAGTTGGGTTGCCGTGGTAACCATGCGGTTGTGTTGTTGTGGTAACCATGCAGTTCTGTTGCCATGGTAACCATGGGGTTGCGTTGCGATGGCAACCTCGGGGTTTGGTTGCTCTGGTAACCATGGGGATCTGTGTCCATGGTAACCATGGGGTTGGGTTGCCATGGTAACCATGGCGTTTAGTTGCCATGGCAACTATGGGGTTGTGTTGCCATGGTAACCATGGGGTAGTGTTGCCATGGCAACCACGGGGTTGTTTTGCCATGGGAACCATGGGGTTGTGTTTCCATGGTAACTATGGGGTTGGGCTGCTATGGAAACTATGAGGGTTAATTGCCTTGGCAACCATGGGTTTGAGATGCGTGGTAACCATGCTGTTGGGTTGCCGTGGTAACCATGCGGTTGTGTTGTTGTGGTAACCATGCGGTTGTGTTACCATGGCAACCATGGGGTTGTGTTGCCATGGTAACCATGGCGTTTAGTTGCCATGACAACTATGGGGTTCTGTTGCCATGGTAACCATTGGATAGTGTTGCCATGGCAACCACGGGGTTGTGTTGCCATGTTAACTATGGGGTTTGGTTGCTATGGAAACTATGGGATTTAGTTGCCATGGCAACCATGGGGTTGAGATGCCGTGGTAACCATGCAGTTGGGTTGCCGTGGTAACCATGCGGTTGTGTTGTTGTGGTAACCACGGGGTTTGGTTGCCATGGGAACCATTGGGTTTGGTTGCCATGGTAACCACGGGGTTGTGTTGCCATGGGAACCATGGGGTTGTTTTGCCATGGTAACTATGGGGTTGGGTTGCTATGGAAACTATGGGGTTTAGTTGCCTTGGCAACCATGGGTTTGAGATGTGTTGTAACCATGCAGTTGGGTTGCCGTGGTAACCATGCGGTTGTGTTGCCATGGTAACCATGCCGTTGTGTTGCCATGGTAACCATGCGTTTGGGTTGCCATGGCATCCACGGGTTTGGTTGGTATGGTAACCATGGGGTTCTCTTGCCATGGTAACCATGGGGTTGCGTTGCCATGGTAACCATGGCGTTTAGTTGCCATGGTAACTATGGGGTTCTGTTGCCATGGTAACCATGGGGTAGTGTTGCCATGGCAACCATGGGTATGTGTTGCCATGGTAACCATGGGGTAGTGTTGCCATGGCAACCATGGGGTAGTGTTGCCATGGTAACCATGGCGTTTAGTTGCCAAGGCAACTATGGGGTTCTGTTGCCATGGCAACCATAGGGTTGTGTTGCCATGGTAACCATGGGGTTGTGTTGCCATGGCAACCACGGTGTTGTGTTACCATGGGAACCATGGGGTTGGGTTGCCATGGGAACCACGGGGTTGTGTTGCCATGGCAACCATGGGGTTGTGTTGCCGTGGTAACTATGGGGTTGGGTTGCTATGGAAACTATGGGGTTTAGTTGCCATGGCAACCATGGGGTTGAGATGCCGTGGTAACCATGCAGTTGGGTTGCCGTGGTAACCATGCGGTTGTGTTGTTGTGGTAACCATGCGGTTGTGTTGCCATGGTAACCATGGGGTTGGGTTGCCATGGTAACCATGGCGTTTAGTTGCCATGGCAACTATGGGGTTCTGTTGCCATGGTAACCATGGGGTAGTGTTGCCATGGCAACCATGGGGTTGTGTTGCCATGGTAACTATGGGGTTGGGTTGCAATGGTTATCAGGCGGTTCTTTTGGAATGGCAACCATGGGGTAGTGTTGCCATGGTAACCATGCGGTTGTGTTGCCATGGTAACCATGGGGTAGTGTTGCCATGGTAACCATGCGGTTCTGTTGCCATGGTAACCATGGGGTAGTGTTGCCATGGCAACCACGGGGTTGTGTTGCCATGGGAACCATGGGGTTGTGTTGCCATGGTAACTATGGGGTTGGGTTGCTATGGAAACTATGGGGTTTAGTTGCCATGGCAACCATGGGGTTGAGATGCTTGGTAACCATGCAGTTGGGATGCCGTGGTAACCATGCGGTTGTGTTGTTGTGGTAACCATGCGGTTGTGTTGCCATGGTAACCATGGGGTTGCGTTGCCATGGCAACCACGGGGTTTGGTTGCTATGGTAACCTTGGGGTTCTGTTGCCATGGTAACCATGGGGTTGCGTTGCCATGGTAACCATGGCGTTTAGTTGCCATGGCAACTATGGGGTTCTCTTGCCATGGTAACCATGGGGTAGTGTTGCCATGGCAACGATGGGGTTGTGTTGCCATGGTAACTATGGTGTTGGGTTGCTATGGAAACTGTGGGGTTTAGATGCCATGGCAACCATGGGGTTGAGATGCCGTGGTAACCATGCAGTTGGGTTGCCGTGGTAACCATGGGGTTGTGTTGTTGTGGTAACCATGCGGTTGTGTTGCCATGGTAACCATGGGGTTGTGTTGCAATGGCAACCACGGGGTTTGGTTGCTATGGTAACCATGGGGTTCTGTGTCCATGGTAACCATGGGGTTGGGTTGCCATGGAAACCATGGCGTTCTGTTGCCATGGCAACTATGGTGTTCTGTTTCCATGGTAACCATCGGGTAGTGTTGCCATGGCAACCATGGGGTTGTGTTGCCATGGTAACGATGGCGTTGTGTTGCCATGGCAACCACGGGGTTGTGTTGCCATGGGAACCATGGGGTTCTGTTCCCATGGTAACCATGGGGTAGTGTTGCCATGGCAACCATGGGCTAGTGTTGCCATGGTAACCATGGCGTTTAGTTGCCATGGCAACTATGGGGTTCTGTTGCCATGCCAACCATAGGGTTGTGTTGCCATGGTAACGATGGGGTTGTGTTGCCATGGCAACCACGGGGTTGTGTTGCCATGGGAACCATGGGGTTGGGTTGCCATGGGAACCAAGGGGTTGTGTTGCCATGGTAAGCCTGGGGTTGTGTTGCCATGGTAACTATGGGGTTTGGTTGCTTTGGAAACTATGGGGTTTAGTTGCCATGGCAACCATGGGGTTGAGATGCCGTGGTAACCATGCAGTTGGGTTGCCGTGGTAACCATGCGGTTGTGTTGTTGTGGTAACCATGCGGTTGTGTTGCCGTGGTAACCATGGGGTTGTGTTGCCATGGCAACCACGGGGTTTGGTTGCTATGGTAACCATGGGGTTCTTTGTCCATGGTAACCATGGGGTTGTGTTGCCATGGTAACCATGGCGTTTAGTTGCCATGGCAACTATGGGGTTCTGTTGCCATGGTAACCATGGTGTAGTGTTGCCATGGCAACCACGGTGTTGTGTTGCCATGGGAACCATGGGGTTGTGTTGCCATGGTAACCATGGGGTTGGGTTGCAATGGAAACTATGGGGTTTAGTTGCCATCGCAACCATGGGGTTGAGATGCGTGGTAACCATGCAGTTGGGTTGCCGTGGTAACCATGCGGTTGTGTTGTTGTGGAACCATGGGGTTGCGTTGCCATGGTAACCATGGCGTTTAGTTCCCATGGCAGCTATGGGGTTCTGTTGCCATGGTAACCATAGCGTAGTGTTGCCATGGCAACCATGGGGTTGTGTTGCCATGGTAACTATGGGGTTGGGTTTCCATGGCAACCACGGGTTTGTGTTGCCATGGGAACCATGGGGTTGTGTTGCCATGGTAACCATGGGGTTGTGTTGCCATGGCAACCATGGGGTAGTGTTGCCATCGTAACCATGGCGTTTAGTTGCCATGGCAACTATGGGGTTCTGTTGCCATGGTAACCATGGGGTAGTGTTGCCATGGCAACCATGCGGTTCTGTTGCCATGGTAACTATGGGGTTGGGTTGCAATGGTTATCAGGCGGTTCTTTTGGAATGGCAACCATGGGGTAGTGTTGCCATGGTAACCATGCTGTTGTGTTGCCATGGTAACCATGGGGATGGGTTACCATGGCAACCATGGGGTTGTGTTGCCATGGTAACCATGGCGTTTAGTTGCCATGGCAACTATGGGTTTCTGTTGCCATGGCAACCACGGGGTTGTGTTGCCATGGTAACCATGGCGTTTAGTTGCCATGGCAACTATGGGGTTCTGTTGCCATGGTAACCATGGGGTTGTGTTGCCATGGTAACTATGGGGTTGGGTTGCTATGGAACTATGGGGTTTAGTTGCCTTGGCAACCATGGGTTTGAGATGCGTGGTAACCATGCAGTTGGGTTGCCGTGGTAACCATGCGGTTGTGTTGTTGTGGTAACCATGCGGTTGTGTTGCCATGGTAACCATGGGGTTGGGTTGCCATGGCAACCACGGGGTTTGGTTGCTATGGTAACCATGGGGTTCTGTTGCCATGGTAACCATGGGGTTAAGTTGCCATGGTAACCATGGCGTTTAGTTGCCATGGCAACTATGGGGTTGTGTTGCCATGGTAACGATGGGGTTGTGTTGCCATGGCAACCACGGGGTTGTGTTGCCATGGCAACCATTGGGTAGTGTTTCCATGGCAACCATGGGGTTGTGTTGCCATGGTATCGATGGGGTTGTGTTGCTATGGAAACTATGTGGTTTAGTTGCCTTGGAAACCATGGGGTTGGGTTGCCATGGTTATCAGGCGGTTCTTTTGGAATGGCAACCATGGGGTAGTGTTGCCATGGTAAACATGCGGTTGTGTTGCCATGGTAACCATGGGGTAGTGTTGCCATGGTAACCATGCGGTTCTGTTGCCATGGTAACCATGGGGTTGGGTTACCATGGCAACCATGGGGTTTTGTTGCCATGGTAACCATGGCGTTTAGTTGCCACGGCAACTATGGGGTTCTGTTGCCATGGTAACCATGGGGTAGTGTTGCCATGGCAACCACGGCGTTGTGTTGCCATGGGAACCATGGGGTTGTGTTGCCATGGTAACTATGGGGTTGGGTTGCTATGGAAACTGTAGGGTTTAGATGCCATGGCAACCATGGGGTTGAGATGCCGTGGTAACCATGCAGTTGGGTTGCCGTGGTAACCATGCGGTTGTGTTGTTGTGGTAACCATGCGGTTGTGTTGCCATGGTAACCATGGGGTTGGGTTGCAATGGCCACCACGGGGTTTGGTTGCTATGGTAACCATGTGGTTCTGTGTCCATGGTAACCATGGGGTTGGGTTTCCATGGTAACCATGGCGTTCTGTTGCCATGGCAACTATGGTGTTCTGTTGCCATGGTAACCATGGGGTCGTGTTGCCATGGCAACCTTGGGGTTGTGTTGCCATGGTAACCATGGGGTTGTGTTGCCATGGCAACCACGGGGTTGTGTTGCCATGGGAACCATGGGGTTGTGTTGCCATGGTAACCATGGGGTAGTGTTGCCATGGCAACCATGGGCTAGTGTTGCCATGGTAACCATGGCGTTTAGTTGCCATGGCAACTATGGGGTTCTGTTGCCATGGCAACCATAGGGTTGTGTTGCCATGGTAACGATGGGGTTGTGTTGCCATGGCAACCACGGGGTTGTATTGCCATGGGAACCATGGGGTTGGGTTGCCATGGGAACCACGGGGTTGTGTTGCCATGGGAACCATGGGGTTGTGTTGCCATGGTAACTTTGGGGTTGGGTTGCTATGGAAACTATGGGGTTTAGTTGCCATGGCAACCATGGGGTTGAGATGCCGTGGTAACCATGCAGTTGGGTTGCCGTGGTAACCATGCTGTTGTGTTGTTGTGGTAACCATGCGGTTGTGTTGCCATGGTAACCATGGAATTGTGTTGCCATGGCAACCACGGGGTTGGGTTGCCATGGTAACCATGGCGTTTAGTTGCCACGGCAACTATGGGGTTCTGTTGCCATGGTAACCATGGTGTAGTGTTTCCATGGCAACCACGGGGTTGTGTTGCCATGGGAACCATGGGGTTGTGTTGCCATGGTAACTATGGGGTTGGGTTGCTATGGAAACTATGGGGTTTAGTTGCCATGGCAACCATGGGGTTGAGATGCGTGGTAACCATGCAGTTGGGTTGCCGTGGTAACCATGCGGTTGTGTTGTTGTGGTAACCATGCGGTTGTGTTGCCATGGTAACCATGGGGTTGGGTTGGTATGGTAACCATGGGTTTCTGTTGCCATGGTAACCATGGGGTTGCGTTGCCATGGTAACCATGGCGTTTAGTTGCCATGGCAACTATGGGGTTCTGTTGCCATGGTAACCATGGGGTAGTGTTGCCATGGCAACGATGGGGTTGTGTTGCCATGGTAACTATGGGGTTGGGTTTCCATGGCAACCACGGGGTTGTGTTGCCATGGGAACCATGGGGTAGTGTTGCCATGGTAACCATGGGGTTGTGTTGCCATGGCAACCATGGGGTAGTGTTGCCATCGTAACCATGGCGTTTAGTTGCCATGGCAACTATGGGGTTCTGTTGCCATGGTAACCATGGGGTAGTGTTGCCATGGCAACCATGCGGTTCTGTTGCCATGGTAACTATGGGGTTGGGTTGCAATGGTTATCAGGCGGTTCTTTTGGAATGGCAACCATGGGGTAGTGTTGCCATGGTAACCATGCGGTTGTGTTGCCATGGTAACCATGGGGATGGGTTACCATGGCAACCATGGGGTTGTGTTGCCATGGTAACCATGGCGTTTAGTTGCCATGGCAACTATGGGTTTCTGTTGCCATGGTAACCATGGGGTAGTGTTGCCATGGCAACCATGGGGTTGTGTTGCCATGGGAACCATGGGGTTCTGTTGCCATGGTAACTATGGGGTTGGGTTGCTACGGAAACTATGGGGTTGTGTTGCCATGGTAACCATGGCGTCTAGTTGCCATGGCAACTATGGGGTTCTGTTTCCATGGCAACCACGGGGTTGTGTTGCCATGGTAACCATGGCGTTTAGTTGCCATGGCAACTATGGGGTTCTGTTGCCATGGTAACCTTGGGGTAGTGTTGCTATGGCAAGCACGGGGTTGTGTTGCAATGGGAACCATGGGGTTTTGTTGCCATGGTAACCACGGGGTTTGGTTGCTATGGTAACCATGGGGTTCTGTGTCCATGGTAGCCATGGGGTTGGGTTGCCATGGTAACCATGGCGTTTAGTTGCCATGGCAACTATGGGGTTCTGTTGCCGTGGTAACCATGCTGTTGTGTTGTTTTGGTAACCATGCGGTTGTGTTGCCGTGGTAACCATGGGGTTGTGTTGCCATGGCAATCACGGGGTTCGGTTGCTATGGTAACCATGGGGTTCTGTGTCCATGGTAACCATGGGGTTGGGTTGCCATGGCAACTATTGGGTTTGGTTGCTATGGTAACCATGGGGTTCTGTTGCCATGGTAACCATGGGGTTGGGTTGCCATGGTAAGCAAGGCGTTTAGTTGCCATGGCAGCTATGGGGTTCTGTTGCTATGGTAACCCTGGGGTAGTGTTGCCATGGCAACCATGGGGTTGTGTTGCCATGGTAACTATGGGCTTGTGTTGCCATGGCAACCACGGGGTTGTGTTGCCATGGGAACCATGGGGTTGTGTTGCCATGGTAACCATGGGGTAGTGTTGCCATGGCAACCATGGGGTAGTGTTGCCATGGTAACCATGGCGTTTAGTTGCCATGGCAACTCTGGGGTTCTGTTGCGATGGCAACCATAGGGTTGTGTTGCCATGGTAACGATGGGGTTGGGTTCCCATGGCAACCACGGGGTTGTGTTGCCATGGGAACCATGGGGTTGCGTTGCCATGGTAACTATGGGGTTGGGTTGCTATGGAAACTATGGGGTTTAGTTTCCATGGCAACCATGGGGTTGAGATGCCGTGGTAACCATGCAGTTGGGTTGCCGTGGTAACCATGCGGTTTTGTTGTTGTGGTAACCATGCGGTTGTGTTGCCATGGTAACCATGGGGTTGGGTTTCCATGGCAACTACGGGTTTTGGTTGCTATGGTAACCATGGGGTTCTGTGTCCATGGTAACCATGGGGTTGTGTTGCCATGGCAACCACGGGGTTTGGTTACCATGGCAACCATGGAGTTGTGTTGCCACGGGAACCATGGGGTTGTGTGGCCACGGTAACTATGGGGTTGGGTTGCTATGGAAACTATGGGGTTTAATTGCCTTGGCAACCATGGGGTTGTGTTTCCATGGCCACCATGGGGTTGTGTTGCCATGGGAACCATGGGGTTGTGTGGCCATGGTAACTATGGGGTTGGGTTGCCATGGTAACCATGGGGTTTGGTTACCATGGCAACCATGGGGTTGTGTTGCCATGGTAACCATGGGGTTGGGTTGCCATGGTAACTATGGGGTTGGGTTGCTATGGAACTATCGGGTTTAGTTGCCTTGGCAACCATGGTTTGAGATGCGTGGTAACCATGCAGTTGGGTTGCCGTGGTAACCATGCGGTTGTGTTGTTGTGGTAACCATGGCGTTCTGTTGCCATGGTAACCATGGGGTTGGGTTGCCATGGTAACCATGGCGTTTAGTTGCCATGGCAACTATGGGGTTGTGTTGCCATGGTAACGATGGGGTTGTGTTGCCATGGCAACCTCGTGGTTGTGTTGCCATGGCAACCATTGGGTAGTGTTTCCATGGCAACCATGGGGTTTTGTTGCCATGGGAACCATGGCGTTTAGTTGCCATGGCAACTATGGGGTTCTGTTGCCATGGTAACCATGGGGTTGGGTTGCCATGGCAACCACGGGGTTGTGTTGCCATGGGAACCATGGGGTTGTGTTGCCATGGTAACCATGGGGTAGTGTTGCCATGGCAACCACTTGGTAGTGTTGCCATGGTAACCATGGCGTTTAGTTGCCATGGCAACTATGGGGTTCTGTTGCCATGGTAACCATGGGGTAGTGTTGCCATGGCAACCATGGGGTTGTGTTGCCATGCTAACTATGGGGTTCTGTTGCAATGGTTATCAGGCGGTTCTTTTGGAATGGCAACCATGGGGTAGTGTTGCCATGGTAACCATGCGGTTGTGTTGCCATGGTAACCATGGGGTTTGGTTACCATGGCAACCATGGGGTTGTGTTGCCATGGGAACCATGGGGTTGTGTGGCCATGGTAACTATGGGGTTGGGTTGCTATGGAAACTATGGGGTTTAATTGCCTTGGCAACCATGGGGTTGGGTTGCCATGGGAACCTCGGGGTTGTGTTGCCATGGGAACCATGGGGTTGGGTTGCTATGGAACTATCGGGTTTAGTTGCCTTGGCAACCATGGGTTTGAGATGCGTGGTAACCATGCAGTTGGGTTGCCGTGGTAACCATGCGGTTGTGTTGTTGTGGTAACCATGCGGTTGTGTTGCCATGGTAACCATGGGGTTGGGTTGCCATGGCAACCACGGGGTTTGGTTGCTATGGTAACCATGGGGTTCTGTGTCCATGGTAACCATGGGGTTGGGTTGCCATGGCAACCATGGCGTTTAGTTGCCACGGCAAGTATGGGGTTGTGTTGCCATGGTAACGATGGGGTTGTGTTGCCATGGCAACCACGGGGTTGTGTTGCCATGGCAACCATTGGGTAGTGTTTCCATGGCAACCATGGGGTTGTGTTGTTATGGTAACTATGGGGTTGGGTTGCTATGGAAACTATGTAGTTTAGTTGCCTTGGCAACCATGGGGTTGGGTTGCCATGGGAACCATGGGGTTGTGTTGCCATGGTAACCATGGCGTTTTGTTGCCATGGTCTCTATGGGGTTCTGTTGCCATGGCAACCATGGGGTAGTGTTTCCATGGCAACCATGGGGTTATGTTGCCATGGTAACCATGGGGTTGTGTTGCCATGGCAACCACGGGGTTGTGTTGCCATGGGAACCATGGGGTTGTGTTGCCATGGTAACCATGGGGTAGTGTTGCCATGGCAACCACTTGGTAGTGTTGCCATGGTAACCATGGCGTTTAGTTGCCATGGCAACTATGGGGTTCTGTTGCCATGGTAACCATGGGGTAGTGTTGCAATGGCAACCATGGGGTTGTGTTGCCATGGTAACTATGGGGTTGTGTTGCAATGGTTATCAGGCGGTTCTTTTGGAATGGCAACCATGGGGTACTGTTGCCATGGTAACCATGCGGTTGTGTTGCCATGGGAACCATGGGGTAGTGTTGCCATGGTAACCATGCGGTTGTGTTGCCATGGTAACCATGGGGTTTGGTTACCATGGCAACCATGGGGTTGTGTTGCCATGGTAACCATGGCGTTTAGTTGCCATGGCAACTATGGTGTTCTGTTGCCAAGGTAACCATGGGGTTGGGTTGCCATTGCAACCACGGGGTTGTGTTGCGATGGGAACCATGGGGTTGGGTTGCAATGGGAACCTCGGGGTTGTGTTGCCATGGCAACCACGGGGTTTTGTTGCCATGGGAACCATGGGGTTGTGTTGCCATGGTAACTATGGGGTTGGGTTGCTATGGAAACTATGGTGTTTAGTTGCCATGGCAACCATGGGGTTGAGATGCCGTGGTATCCATGCAGTTCGGTTGCCGTGGTAACCATGCGGTTGTGTTGTTGTGGTAACCATGCGGTTGTGTTGCCATGGTAACCATGGGGTTGGGTTGCCATGGCAACCACGGGGTTTGGTTGCTATGGTAACCATGGGGTTCTGTGTCCATGGTAACCATGGGGTTGGGTTGCCATGGCAACCATGGCGTTTAGTTGCCACGGCAAGTATGGGGTTGTGTTGCCATGGTAACCATGGGGTTGGGTTGCCATGGCAACCATGGGGTTGGGTTGCCATGGCAACCGTGGGGTTGTGTTGCCATGGTAACCATGGGGTTGGGTTGCCATGGCAACCATGGGGTTGTGTTGCCATTGGAACCATGGGGTTGGGTTGCCATGGCATCCACGGGGTTGGGTTGCCATGGCAACCACGGGGTTGGGTTGCCATGGCAACCATGGAGTTCTGTGTCCATGGTAACCATGGGGTTGTGTTGCCATGGTAACTATGGCGTTTTGTTGCCATGGCAACTATGGGGTTCTGTTGCCATGGCAACCATGGGGTTGGGTTGCCATGGTAACGATGGGGTTGGCTTGCCATGGCAACCACGGGGTTGTGTTCTCATGGGAACCATGGGGTTGTGTTGCCATGGCAACCATGGGGTTGGGTTGCCATGGCAACCATGGGGTTGTGTTGCCATGGTAACCATGGCGTTTAGTTGCCATGGCAACTATGGGGTTCTGTTGCCATGGTAGCCATGGGGTTGGGTTGCCATGGCAACCATGGTGTTGTGTTGCCATGAGAACCATGGGGTTGGGTTGCCATGGCATCCTCGGAGTTGGGTTGCCATGGCAACCACGGGGTTTGGTTGCCATGGCAACCATGGGGTTCTGTGTCCATGGTAACCATGGGGTTGTGTTGCCATGGTAACTATGGCGTTTTGTTGCCATGGCAACTATGGGGTTCTGTTGCGATGGCAAGCATGGGGTAGTGTTTCCATGGCAACCACGGGGTTTGGTTGCCATGGTAACCATGGGGTTGGGTTGCCATGGCAACCATGGGGTTGGGTTGCCATGGCAACCATGGGGTTGTGTTGCCATGGTAACCATGGCGTTTAGTTGCCATGGAAACTATGGGGTTCTGTTGCCATGGTAACCATGGGGTTGAGTTGCCATGGGAACCATGGGGTTGGGTTCCCATGGCATCCACGGGGTTTGGTTGCCATGGCAACCACGGGGTTTGGTTGCCATGGCAACCATGGGGTTCTGTGTCCATGGTAACCATGGGGTTGTGTTGCCATGGTAACTATGGCGTTTTGTTGCCATGGCAACTATGGGGTTCTGTTGCCATGGCAACCATGGGGTAGTGTTTCCATGGCAACCATGGGGTAGTGTTGCCATGGTAACGATGGGGTTGGCTTGCCATGGCAACCACGGGGTTGTGTTCTCATGGGAACCATGGGGTTGTGTTGTCATGGCAACCATGGGGTTGGGTTGCCATGGCAACCATGGGGTTGTGTTGCCATGGTAACCATGGCGTTTAGTTGCCATGGCAACTATGGGGTTCTGTTGCCATGGTAACCATGGGGTTGGGTTGCCATGGCAACCATGTTGTAGTGTTTCCATGGCAACCACGGGGTTTGGTTGCCATGGTAACCATGGGGTTGGGTTGCCATGGCAACCACGGGGTTTGGTTGCTATGGTAACCATGGGGTTTGGTTGCCATGGCAACCATAGGGTTGTGTTGCCATGGTAACCATGGCGTTTAGTTGCCATGGCAACCACGGGGTTTAGTTGCCATGGGAACCATGGGGTTGGGTTGCCATTGCAACCACGGGGTTGTGTTGCCATGGGAACCATGGGGTTGGGTTGCAATGGGAACCTCGGGGTTGTGTTGCCATGGCAACCACGGGGTTGTGTTGCCATGGGAACCGTGGGGTTGTGTTGCCATGGTAACCATGGCGTTTAGTTGCCATGGCAACCACGGGGTTTGGTTGCCATGGTAACCATGGGGTTGGGTTGCCATGGCAACCATGGGGTTGGGTTCCCATGGTAACCATGGGGTTGGGTTGCCATGGCAACCATCGGGTTGTGTTGCCATGGGAACCATGGGGTTGGGTTGCCATGGCATCCACGGGGTTGGGTTGCCATGGCAACCACGGGGTTTGGTTGCCATGGCAACCATGGGGTTCTGTGTCCATGGTAACCATGGGGTTGTGTTGCCATGGTAACCATGGCGTTTTGTTGCCATGGCAACTATGGGGTTCTGTTGCCATGGCAACCATGGGGTAGTGTTTCCATGGCAACCACGGGGTTTTGTTGCCATGGTAACCGTGGGGTTGGGTTGCCATGGCAACCATGGGGTTGGGTTGCCATGGCAACCATGGGGTTGTGTTGCCATGGTAACCATGGGGTTGGGTTGCCATGGCAACCATGGGGTTGTGTTGCCATGGTAACCATGGCGTTTAGTTGCCATGGCAACTATGGGGTTGTGTTGCCATGGTAACCATGGGGTTGGGTTGCCATGGCAACCATGGTGTTGTGTTGCCATGGGAACCATGGGGTTGGGTTGCCATGGCATCCACGGGGTTGGGTTGCCATGGCAACCACGGGGTTTGGTTGCCATGGCAACCATGGGGTTGTGTTGCCATGGTAACCATGGCGTTTAGTTGCCATGGCACCTATGGGGTTCTGTTGCCATGGTAACCATGGGGTTGGGTTGCCATGGCAACCATGGGGTTGTGTTGCCATGGCAACCATGGGGTTGGGTTGCCATGGCAACCATGGGGTTGTGTTGCCATGGTAACCGTGGCGTTTAGTTGCCATGGCAACCACGGGGTTTGGTTGCCATGGTAACCATGGGGTTGGGTTGCCATGGCAACCATGGGGTTGGGTTGCCATGGCAACCATGCGGTTGGGTTCCCATGGTAACCACGGGGTTGGGTTGCCATGGCAACCATGGGGTTGGCTTGCCATGGCAACCACGGGGTTGTGTTCTCATGGGAACCATGGGGTTGTGTTGCCATGGTAACAATGGGGTTGGGTTGCCATGGCAACCACGGGGTTTGGTTGCTATGGTAACCATGGGGTTGGGTTGCCATGGCAACCATGGGGTTGTGTTGCCATGGTAACCATGGCGTTTAGTTGCCATGGCAACCACGGGGTTTGGTTGCCATGGTAACCATGGGGTTGGGTTGCCATGGCAACCATGGGGTTGTGTTGCCATGGTAACCATGGCGTTTTGTTGCGATGGCAACTATGGGGTTCTGTTGCCATGGCAACCATGGGGTAGTGTTTCCATGGCAACCATGGGGTTGTGTTGCCATGGTAACTATGGGGTTGGGTTGCTATGGAAACCATGGGGTTTAGTTGCCCTGGCAACCATGGGGTTGGGTTGCCATGGCAACCATGGGGTTGTGTTGCCATGGCAACCATGGGGTTGTGTTGCCATGGTAACCATGGCGTTTTGTTGCCATGGCAACTATGGGGTTCTGTTGCCATGGCAACCATGGGGTAGTGCTTCCATGGCAACCATGGGGATGTGTTGCCATGGTAACGATGGGGTTGGGTTGCTATGGTAACCATGCGGTTGTGTTGCCATGGTAACCATGGGGTTGGGTAGCCATGGCAACCACGGGGTTTGGTTGCTATGGTAACCAAGGGGTTGGGTTGCCATGGCAACCATGGGGTTGTGTTGCCATGGTAACCATGGCGTTTATTTGCCATGGCAACCACGGGGTTTGTTGCCATGGTAACCATGGGGTTGGGTTGCCATGGCAACCATGGGGTTGTGTTGCCATGGTAACCATGGCGTTTTGTTGCGATGGCAACTATGGGGTTCTGTTGCAATGGCAACCATGGGGTAGTGTTTCCATGGCAACCATGGGGTTGTGTTGCCATGGTAACTATGGGGTTGGGTTGCTATGGAAACTATGGGGTTTGGTTGCTATGGTAACCATGGGGTTCTGTGTCCATGGTAACCATGGGGTTTTGTTGCCATGGTAACCATGGCGTTTTCTTGCCATGGCAACTATGGGGTTCTGTTGCCATGGCAACCATGGGGTAGTGTTTCCATGGCAACCATGAAGTAGTGTTGCCATGGTAACGATGGGGTTGGCTTCCCATGGCAACCACGGGGTTCTGTTCTCATGGGAACCATGGGGTTGGGTTACCATGGTAACCATGGGGTTGGGTTGCCATGGCAACCACGGGGTTTGGTTGCTATGGTAACCATGGGGTTGGGTTGCCATGGCAACCATGGGGTTGTGTTGCCATGGTAACCATGGCGTTTAGTTGCCATGGCAACCACGGGGTTTGGTTGCCATGGTAACCATGGGGTTGGGCTGCCATGGCAACCATGGGGTAGTGTTTCCATGGCAACCATGGGGTTGTGTTGCCATGGTAACTATGGGGTTGGGTTGCTATGGAAACTATGGGGTTTATTTGCCTTGGAAACCATGGGGTTGGGTTGCCATGGCAACCATGGGGTTGTGTTGCCATGGTAACCATGGCGTTTTCTTGCCATGGCAACTATGGGGTTCTGTTGCCATGGCAACCATGGGGTAGTGCTTCCATGGCAACCATGGGGAGGTGTTGCCATGGTAACGATGGGGTTGGGTTGCTATGGTAACCATGCGGTTGTGTTGCCATGGTAACCATGGGGTTGGGTTGCCATGGCAACCACGGGGTTTGGTTGCTATGGTAACCATGGGGTTGGGTTGCCATGGCAACCATGGGGTTGTGTTGCCATGGTAACCATGGCGTTGGGTTGCCATGGAAACCATGGGGTTGTGTTGCCATGGTAACCATGGCGTTTAGTTGCCATGGCAACCACGGGGTTTGGTTGCCATGGTAACCATGGGGTTGGGTTGCTATGGTAACCATGCGGTTGTGTTGCCATGGTAACCATGGGGTTGGGTTGCCATGGCAACCACGGGGTTTGCTTGCTATGGTAACCATGGGGTTGGGTTGCCATGGCAACCATGGGGTTGTGTTGCCATGGTAACCATGGCGTTTAGTTGCCATGGCAACCACGGGGTTTGGTTGCCATGGTAACCATGGGGTTGGGTTGCCATGGCAACCATGGGGTTGGGTTGCCATGGCAACCATGGGGTAGTGTTTCCATGGCAACCATGGGGTTGTGTTGCCATGGTAACTATGGGGTTGGGTTGCTATGGAAACTATGGGGTTTAGTTGCCTTGGCAACCATGGGGTTGGGTTGCCATGGCAACCATGGGGTTGTGTTGCCATGGTAACCATGGCGTTTTGTTGCCATGGCAAATATGGGGTTCTGTTGCCATGGCAACCATGGGGTAGTGCTTCCATGGCAACCATGGGGTTGTGTTGCCATGGTAACTATTGGGTTGTGTTTCCATGGGAACCATGGGGTTGGGTTGCCATGGCATCCACGGGGTTGGGTTGCCATGGTAACCATGGAGTTTAGTTGCCATGGAAACCACGGGGTTTGGTTGCCATGGTAACCATGGGGTTGGGTTGCCATGGCAACCATGGGGTTGTGTTGCCATGGTAACCATGGAGTTTAGTTGCCATGGAAACCACGGGGTTTGGTTGCCATGGTAACCATGGGGTTGGGTTGCCATGGCAACCATGGGGTTGGGTTGCCATGGCAACCATGGGGTTGGGTTCCCATGGTAACCATGGGGTTGGGTTGCCATGGCAACCATGGGGTTGTGTTGCCATGGGAACCATGGGGTTGGGTTGCCATGGAATCCACGGGGTTGGGTTGCCATGGCAACCACGAGGTTTGGTTGCCATGGCAACCATGGGGTTCTGTTGCCATGGTAACCATGGGGTTGTGTTGCCATGGTAACCATGGCGTTTTGTTGCCATGGCAACTATGGGGTTCTGTTGCCATGGCAACCATGGGGTAGTGTTTCCATGGCAACCACGGGGTTTTGTTGCCATGGTAACCGTGGGGTTGGGTTGCCATGGCAACCATGGGGTTGGGTTGCCATGGCAACCATGGGGTTGTGTTGCCATGGTAACCATGGGGTTGGGTTGCCATGGCAACCATGGGGTTGTGTTGCCATGGTAACCATGGCGTTTAGTTGCCATGGCAACTATGGGGTTCTGTTGCCATGGCAACCATGGGGTTGGGTTGCCATGGCAACCATGGTGTTGTGTTGCCATGGGAACCATGGGGTTGGGTTGCCATGGCATCCACGGGGTTGGGTTGCCATGGCAACCACGGGGTTTGGTTGCCATGGCAACCATGGGGTTGTGTTGCCATGGTAACCATGGCGTTTAGTTGCCATGGCAACTATGGGGTTCTGTTGCCATGGTAACCATGGGGTTGGGTTGCCATGGCAACCATGGGGTTGTGTTGCCATGGCAACCATGGGGTTGGGTTGCCATGGCAACCATGGGGTTGTGTTGCCATGGTAACCGTGGCCTTTAGTTGCCATGGCAACCACGGGGTTTGGTTGCCATGGTAACCATGGGGTTGGGTTGCCATGGCAACCATGGGGTTGGGTTGCCATGGCAACCATGCGGTTGGGTTCCCATGGTAACCACGGGGTTGGGTTGCCATGGCAACCATGGGGTTGGCTTGCCATGGCAACCACGGGGTTGTGTTCTCATGGGAACCATGGGGTTGTGTTGCCATGGTAACAATGGGGTTGGGTTGCCATGGCAACCACGGGGTTTGGTTGCTATGGTAACCATGGGGTTGGGTTGCCATGGCAACCATGGGGTTGTGTTGCCATGGTAACCATGGCGTTTAGTTGCCATGGCAACCACGGGGTTTGGTTGCCATGGTAACCATGGGGTTGGGTTGCCATGGCAACCATGGGGTTGTGTTGCCATGGTAACCATGGCGTTTTGTTGCGATGGCAACTATGGGGTTCTGTTGCCATGGCAACCATGGGGTAGTATTTCCATGGCAACCATGGGGTTGTGTTGCCATGGTAACTATGGGGTTGGGTTGCTATGGAAACCATGGGGTTTAGTTGCCCTGGCAACCATGGGGTTGGGTTGCCATGGCAACCATGGGGTTGTGTTGCCATGGTAACCATGGCGTTTTGTTGCCATGGCAACTATGGGGTTCTGTTGCCATGGCAACCATGGGGTAGTGCTTCCATGGCAACCATGGGGATGTGTTGCCATGGTAACGATGGGGTTGGGTTGCTATGGTAACCATGCGGTTGTGTTGCCATGGTAACCATGGGGTTGGGTAGCCATGGCAACCACGGGGTTTGGTTGCTATGGTAACCAAGGGGTTGGGTTGCCATGGCAACCATGGGGTTGTGTTGCCATGGTAACCATGGCGTTTATTTGCCATGGCAACCACGGGGTTTGTTGCCATGGTAACCATGGGGTTGTGTTGCCATGGCAACCATGGGGTTGTGTTGCCATGGTAACCATGGCGTTTTGTTGCGATGGCAACTATGGGGTTCTGTTGCAATGGCAACCATGGGGTAGTGTTTCCATGGCAACCATGGGGTTGTGTTGCCATGGTAACTATGGGGTTGGGTTGCTATGGAAACTATGGGGTTTGGTTGCTATGGTAACCATGGGGTTCTGTGTCCATGGTAACCATGGGGTTTTGTTGCCATGGTAACCATGGCGTTTTCTTGCCATGGCAACTATGGGGTTCTGTTGCCATGGCAACCATGGGGTAGTGTTTCCATGGCAACCATGAAGTAGTGTTGCCATGGTAACGATGGGGTTGGCTTCCCATGGCAACCACGGGGTTCTGTTCTCATGGGAACCATGGGGTTGGATTACCATGGTAACCATGGGGTTGGGTTGCCATGGCAACCACGGGGTTTGGTTGCTATGGTAACCATGGGGTTGGGTTGCCATGGCAACCATGGGGTTGTGTTGCCATGGTAACCATGGCGTTTAGTTGCCATGGCAACCACGGGGTTTGGTTGCCATGGTAACCATGGGGTTGGGCTGCCATGGCAACCATGGGGTAGTGTTTCCATGGCAACCATGGGGTTGTGTTGCCATGGTAACTATGGGGTTGGGTTGCTATGGAAACTATGGGGTTTATTTGCCTTGGAAACCATGGGGTTGGGTTGCCATGGCAACCATGGGGTTGTGTTGCCATGGTAACCATGGCGTTTTCTTGCCATGGCAACTATGGGGTTCTGTTGCCATGGCAACCATGGGGTAGTGCTTCCATGGCAACCATGGGGAGGTGTTGCCATGGTAACGATGGGGTTGGGTTGCTATGGTAACCATGCGGTTGTGTTGCCATGGTAACCATGGGGTTGGGTTGCCATGGCAACCACGGGGTTTGGTTGCTATGGTAACCATGGGGTTGGGTTGCCATGGCAACCATGGGGTTGTGTTGCCATGGTAACCATGGCGTTGGGTTGCCATGGCAACCATGGGGTTGTGTTGCCATGGTAACCATGGCGTTTAGTTGCCATGGCAACCACGGGGTTTGGTTGCCATGGTAACCATGGGGTTGGGTTGCTATGGTAACCATGCGGTTGTGTTGCCATGGTAACCATGGGGTTGGGTTGCCATGGCAACCACGGGGTTTGCTTGCTATGGTAACCATGGGGTTGGGTTGCCATGGCAACCATGGGGTTGTGTTGCCATGGTAACCATGGCGTTTAGTTGCCATGGCAACCACGGGGTTTGGTTGCCATGGTAACCATGGGGTTGGGTTGCCATGGCAACCATGGGGTTGGGTTGCCATGGCAACCATGGGGTAGTGTTTCCATGGCAACCATGGGGTTGTGTTGCCATGGTAACTATGGGGTTGGGTTGCTATGGAAACTATGGGGTTTAGTTGCCTTGGCAACCATGGGGTTGGGTTGCCATGGCAACCATGGGGTTGTGTTGCCATGGTAACCATGGCGTTTTGTTGCCATGGCAAATATGGGGTTCTGTTGCCATGGCAACCATGGGGTAGTGCTTCCATGGCAACCATGGGGTTGTGTTGCCATGGTAACTATTGGGTTGTGTTTCCATGGGAACCATGGGGTTGGGTTGCCATGGCATCCACGGGGTTGGGTTGCCATGGTAACCATGAAGTTTAGTTGCCATGGAAACCACGGGGTTTGGTTGCCATGGTAACCATGGGGTTGGGTTGCCATGGCAACCATGGGGTTGTGTTGCCATGGTAACCATGGAGTTTAGTTGCCATGGAAACCACGGGGTTTGGTTGCCATGGTAACCATGGGGTTGGGTTGCCATGGCAACCATGGGGTTGGGTTGCCATGGCAACCATGGGGTTGGGTTCCCATGGTAACCATGGGGTTGGGTTGCCATGGCAACCATGGGGTTGTGTTGCCATGGGAACCATGGGGTTGGGTTGCCATGGAATCCACGGGGTTGGGTTGCCATGGCAACCACGAGGTTTGGTGGCCATGGCAACCATGGGGTTCTGTTGCCATGGTAACCATGGGGTTGTGTTGCCATGGTAACCATGGCGTTTTGTTGCCATGGCAACTATGGGGTTCTGTTGCCATGGCAACCATGGGGTAGTGTTTCCATGGCAACCACGGGGTTTGGTTGCCATGGTAACCGTGGGGTTGGGTTGCCATGGCAACCGCGGGGTTGGGTTGCCATGGCAACCATGGGGTTGTGTTGCCATGGTAACCATGGGGTTGGGTTGCCATGGCAACCATGGGCTTGTGTTGCCATGGTAACCGTGGCGTTTAGTTGCCATGGCAACTATGGGGTTCTGTTGCCATGGTAACCATGGGGTTGGGTTGCCATGGCAACCATGGGGTTGTGTTGCCATGGGAACCATGGGGTTTGGTTGCCATGGCAACCATGGGGTTGGGTTGCCATGGCAACCATGGGGTTGTGTTGCCATGGTAACCGTGGCGTTTAGTTGCCATGGCAACCACGGGGTTTGGTTGCCATAGTAAGCATGGGGTTGGGTTGCCATGGCAACCATGGGGTTGGGTTGCCATGGCAACCATGCGGTTGGGTTCCCATGGTAACCATGGGGTTGGGTTGCCATGGCAACCATAGGGTTGGCTTGCCATGGAAACCACGGGGTTGTGTTCTCATGGGAACCATGGGGTTGTGTTGCTATGGTAACCATGGGGTTGGGTTGCCATGGTAACCACGGGGTTTGGTTGCTATGGCAACCATGGGATTGGGTTGCCATGGCAACCATGGGGTTGTGTTGCCATGGTAACCATGGCGTTTAGTTGCCATGGCAACCACGGTGTTTGGTTGCCATGGTAACCATGTTGTTGGGTTGCCATGGCAACCATGGGGTTGTGTTGCCATGGTAACCATGGCGTTTTGTTGCCATGGCAACTATGGGGTTCTGTTGCCATGGCAACCATGGGGTAGTGCTTCCATGGCAACCATGGGGATGTGTTGCCATGGTAATGATGGGGTTGGGTTGCTATGGTAACCATGCGGTTTTGTTGCCATGGTAACCATGGGGTTGGGTAGCCATGGCAACCACGGGGTTTGGTTGCTATGGTAACCAAGGGGTTGGGTTGCCATGGCAACCATGGGGTTGTGTTGCCATGGTAACCATTGCGTTTAGTTGCCATGGCAACCACGGGGTTTGGTTGCCATGGTAACCATGGGGTTGGGTTGCCATGGCAACCATGGGGTTGTGTTGCCATGGTAACCATGGCGTTTTGTTGCGATGGCAACTATGGGGTTCTGTTGCCATGGCAACCATGGGGTAGTGTTTCCATGGCAACCATGGGGTTGTGTTGCCATGGTAACTATGGGGTTGGGTTGCTATGGAAACTATGGGGTTTGGTTGCTATGGTAACCATGGGGTTCTGTGTCCATGGTAACCATGGGGTTGTGTTGCCATGGTAACCATGGCGTTTTGTTGCCGTGGCAACTATGGGGTTCTCTTGCCATGGCAACCATGGGGTAGTGTTTCCATGGCAACCATGGGGTAGTGTTGCCATGGTAACGATGGGGTTGGCTTGCCATGGCAACCACGGGGTTGTGTTCTCATGGGAACCATGGGGTTGTGTTACCATGGTAACCATGGGGTTGGGTTGCCATGGCAACCACGGGGTTTGGTTGCTATGGTAACCATGGGGTTGGGTTGCCATGGCAACCATGGGGTTGTGTTGCCATGGTAACCACGGCGTTTAGTTGCCATGGCAACCACGGGGTTTGGTTGCCATGGTAACCATGGTGTTGGGTTGCCATGGCAACAATGGGGTAGTGTTTCCATGGCAACCATGGGGTTGTGTTGCCATGGTAACTATGGGGTTGGGTTGCTATGGAAACTATGGGGTTTATTTGCCTTGGAAACCATGGGGTTGGGTTGCCATGGCAACCACGGGGTTGTGTTGCCATGGTAACCATGGCGTTTAGTTGCCATGGCAACTATGGGGTTCTGTTGCCATGGTAACCATGGGGTTGGGTTGCCATGGCAACCATGGGGTTGGGTTCCCATGGCAACCATGGGGTTGTGTTGCCATGGTAACCGTGGCGTTTAGTTGCCATGGCAACCACGGGGTTTGGTTGCCATGGTAACCATGGGGTTGGGTTGCCATGGCAACCATGGGGTTGGGTTGCCATGGCAACCATGCGGTTGGGTTCCCATGGTAACCATGGGGTTGGGTTGCCATGGCAACCATGGGGTTGGCTTGCCATGGCAACCACGGGGTTGTGTTCTCATGGGAACCATGGGGTTGTGTTGCCATGGTAATCATGGGGTTGGGTTGCCATGGCAACCACGGGGTTTGGTTGATATGGTAACCATGGGGTTGGGTTGCCATGGCAACCATGGGGTTGTGTTGCCATGGTAACCATGGCGTTTAGTTGCCATGGCAACCACGGGGTTTGGTTGCCATGGTAACCATGGGGTTGGGTTGCCATGGCAACCATGGGGTTGTGTTGCCATGGTAACCATGGCGTTTTGTTGCGATGGCAACTATGGGGTTCTGTTGCCATGGCAACCATGGGGTAGTGTTTCCATGGCAACCATGGGGTTGTGTTGCCATGGTAACTATGGGGTTGGGTTGCTATGGAAACCATCTGGTTTAGTTGCCTTGGCAACCATGGGGTTGGGTTGCCATGGCAACCATGGGGTTGTGTTGCCATGGTAACCATGGCGTTTTGTTACCATGGCAACTATGGGGTTCTGTTGCCATCGCAACCATGGGGTAGTGCTTCCATGGCAACCATGGGGATGTGTTGCCATGGGAACGATGGGGTTGGGTTGCTATGGTAACCATGCGGTTGTGTTGCCATGGTAACCATGGGGTTGGGTAACCATTCCAACCGCGGCGTTTGGTTGCTATGGTAACCAAGGGGTTGGGTTGCCATGGCAACCATGGGGTTGTGTTGCCATGGTAACCATGGCGTTTAGTTGCCATGGCAACCACGGGGTTTGGTTGCCATGGTAACCATGGGGTAGGGTTGCCATCGCAACCATGGGGTTGTGTTGCCATGGTAACCATGGCGTTTTGTTGCGATGGCAACTATGGGGTTCTGTTGCCATGGCAACCATGGGGTAGTGTTTCCATGGCAACCATGGGGTAGTGTTGCCATGGTAACCATGGCGTTTAGTTGCCATGGCAACCACGGGGTTTGGTTGCCATGGTAACCATGGGGTTGGTTTGCCATGGCAACCATGGGGTAGTGTTTCCATGACAACCATGGGGTTGTGTTGCCATGGTAACCATGGCGTTTTGTTGCCATGGCAACTATGGGGTTCTGTTGCCATGGTAACCATGGGGTTGGGTTGCCATGGCAACCACGGGGTTTGGTTGCTATGGTAACCATGGGGTTGTGTTGCCATGGCAACCATGGGGTTGTGTTGCCATGGTAACCATGGCGTTGGGTTGCCATGTAAACCATGGGGTTTGGTTGCCATGGTAACCATGGCGTTTAGTTGCCATGGCAACCACGGGGTTTGGTTGCCATGGTAACCATGGGGTTGGGTTGCTATGGTAACCATGCGGTTGTGTTGCCATGGTAACCATGGAGTTGGGTTGCCATGGCAACCACGGGGTTTGGTTGCTATGGTAACCATGGGGTTGGGTTGCCATGGCAACCATGGGGTTGTGTTGCCATGGTAACCATGGCGTTTAGTTGCCATGGCAACCACGGGGTTTGGTTGCCATGGTAACCATGGGGTTGGGTTGCCATGGCAACCATGGGGTTGGGTTGCCATGGCAACCATGGGGTAGTGTTTCCATGGCAACCATGGGGTTTTGTTGCCATGGTAACTATGGGGTTGGGTTGCTATGGAAACTATGGGGTTTAGTTGCCTTGGCAACCATGGGGTTGGGTTGCCATGGCAACCATGGGGTTGTGTTGCCATGGTAACCATGGCGTTTTGTTGCCATGGCAACTATGGGGTTCTGTTGCCATGGCAACCATGGGGTAGTGCTTCCATGGCAACCATGGGGTTGGCTTGCCATGGCAACCACGGGGTTGTGTTCTCATGGGAACCATGGGGTTGTGTTGCCATGGTAACCATGGGGTTGGGTTGCCATGGCAACCACGGGGTTTGGTTGCTATGGTAACCATGGGGTTGGGTTGCCATGGCAACCATGGGTTGCGTTGCCATGGTAACCATGGCGTTTAGTTGCCATGGCAACCACGGGGTTTGGTTGCCATGGTAACCATGGGGTTGGGTTGCCATGGCAACCATGGGGTTGTGTTGCCATGGTAACCATGGCGTTTTGTTGCGATGGAAACTATGGGGTTCTGTTGCCATGGCAACCATGGGGTAGTGTTCCCATGGCAACCATGGGGTTGTGTTGCCATGGTAACTATCGGGTTGGGTTGCTATGGAAACTATGGGGTTTAGTTGCCTTGGCAACCATGGGGTTGGGTTGCCATGGCAACCATGGGGTTGTGTTGCCATGGGAACCATGGGGTTGGGTTGCCATGGCATCCACGGGGTTAGGTTGCCATGGCAACCACGGGGTTTGGTTGCCATGGCAACCATGGGGTAGTGTTGCCATGGTAACGATGGGGTTGGCTTGCCATGGCAACCACGGGGTTGTGTTCTCATTGGAACCATGGGGTTGGGTTGCCATGGTAACCATGGGGTTGGGTTGCCATGGCAACCACGGGGTTCGGTTGCCATGGTAACCATGGGGTTGGATTGCCATGGCAACCATGGGGTTGTGTTGCCATGGTAACTATGGGGTTGGGTTGCTATGGAAACTATGGGGTTTAGTTGCCTTGGCAACCATGGGGTTGGGTTGCCATGGTAACCATGGCGTTTAGTTGCCATGGCAACTATGGGGTTCTGTTGCCATGGTAACCATGGGGTTGGGTTGCCATGGCATCCACGGGGTTGGGTTGCCATGGCAACCACGGGGTTGTGTTGCTATGGTTACCCTGGGGTTGGGTTGCTATGGAAACTATGGGGTTTAGTTGCCTTGGCAACCATGGGGTTGGGTTCCCATAGCAACCATGGGGTTGTGTTGCCATGGTAACTATCGGGTTGGGTTGCTATGGAAACTATGGGGTTTAGTTGCCTTGGCAACCATGGGGTTGGTTTGCCATGGCAACCATGGGGTTGGGTTGCCATGGGAACCATGGGGTTGGGTTGCCATGGTATCCACGGGGTTGGGTTGCCATGGCAACCACGGGGTTTGGTTGCCATGGCAACCATGGGGTAGTGTTGCCATGGTAACGATGGGGTTGGCTTGCAATGGCAACCACGGGGTTGTGTTCTCATGGGAACCATGGGGTTAGGTTGCCATGGTAACCATGGGGTTGGGTTGCCATGGCAACCACGGGGTTTGGTTGCTATGGTAACCATGGGGTTGGGTTGCCATGGCAACCATGGGGTTGTGTTGCCATGGTAACCATGGCGTTTTGTTGCGATGGCAACTATGGGGTTCTGTTGCCGTGGCAACCATGGGGTAGTGTTTCCATGGCAACCATGGGGTTGTGTTGCCATGGTAACTATGGGGTTGGGTTGCTATGGAAACTATGGGGTTTAGTTGCCTTGGCAACCATGGGGTTGGGTTGCCATGGCAACCATGGGGTTGTGTTGCCATGGTAACCATGGCGTTTAGTTGCCATGGCAACTATGGGGTTCTGTTGCCATGGTAACGATGGGGTTGGCTTGCCATGGCAACCATGGGGTTGTGTTGCCATGGGAACCATGGGGTTGGGTTGCCATGGCATCCACGGGGTTGGGTTGCCATGGCAACCACGGGGTTTGGTTGCCATGGCAACCATGGGGTTCTGTGTCCATGGTAACCATGGGGTTGTGTTGCCATGGCAACCATGGGGTTGTGTTGCTATGGTAACTATGGGGTTGGGTTGCTATGGAAACTATGGGGTTTAGTTGCCTTGGCAACCATGGGGTTGGGTTGCCATGGCAACCATGGGGTTGTGTTGCCATGGTAACCATGGCGTTTTGTTGCCATGGCAACTATGGGGTTCTGTTGCCATGGCAACCATGGGGTAGTGCTTCCATGGCAACCATGGGGATGTGTTGCCATGGTAACGATGGGGTTTGGTTGCTATGGTAACCATGCGGTTGTTTTGCCATGGTAACCATGGGGTTGGGTTGCCATGGCAACCACGGGGTTTGGTTGCTATGGTAACCATGGGGTTGGGTTGCCATGGCAACCATGGGGTTGTGTTGCCATGGTAACCATGGCGTTTAGTTGCCATGGCAACCACGGGGTTTGGTTGCCATGGTAACCATGGGGTTGGGTTGCCATGGCAACCATGGGGTTGTGTTGCCATGGTAACCATGGCGTTTTGTTGCGATGGCAACTATGGGGTTCTGTTGCCATGGCAACCATGGGGTAGTGTTTCCATGGCAACCATGGGGTTGTGTTGCCATGGTAACTATGGGGTTGGGTTGCTATGGGGTTTAGTTGCCTTGGCAACCATATGGTTGGGTTGCCATGGCAACCACGGGGTTGTGTTGCCATGGTAAGCATGGCGTTTTGTTGCCATGGCAAGTATGGGGTTCTGTTGCCATGGGAACCATGGGGTTGGGTTGCCATGGTAACGATGGGGTTGGGTTGCTATGGTAACCATGCGGTTGTGTTGCCATGGTAACCATGGGGTTGGGTTGCCATGGCAACCACGGGGTTTGGTTGCCATGGAACCATGGGGTAGTGTTTCCATGGCAACCACGGGGTTTAGTTGCCATGGTAACCATGGGGTTGAGTTTCCATGACAACCATGGGGTTGGGTTGCCATGGCAACCATGGGGTTGTGTTGCCATGGTAACCATGGGGTTGGGTTGCCATGGCAACCATGGGGTAGTGCTTCCATGGCAACCATGGGGATGTGTTGCCATGGTAACGATGGGGTTGGCTTGCTATGATAACCATGGGGTTGTGTTGCCATGGTAACCATGGCGTTTTGTTGCCATGGCAACTATGGGGTTCTGTTGCCGTGGCAACCATGGGGTAGTGTTTCCATGGTAACGACGGGGTTTGGTTGCCATGGTAACCATGGGGTTGTGTTGCCATGGCAACCATGGGGTTGTGTTGCCATGGTAACCATGGGGTTGGGTTGCCATGGCAACCATGGCGTTTAGTTGCCATGGTAACCATGGCGTTTAATTGCCATGGCAACTATGGGTTTCTGTTGCCATGGTAACCATGGGGTTGGGTTGCCATGGCAACCATGGGGTTGTGTTTCCATGGGAACCATGGGGTTGGGTTGCCATGGCATCCACGGGGTTGGGTTGCCATGGTAACCACGGGGTTTGGTTGCCATGGCAACCATGGGGTTGGGTTGCCATGGTAACCATGGCGTTTAGTTGCCATGGCAACTATGGGGTTCTGTTGCCATGGTAACCATGGGGTTGTGTTGCCATGGTAACGATGGTGTGGCTTGCCATGGAAACCACGGGGTTGTGTTCTCATGGTAACCATGGGGTTGGGTTGCCATGGCAACCACGGGGTTTGGTTGCCATGGTAACCATGGGGTTGGGTTGCCATGGCAACAATGGGGTTGGGTTGCCATGGCAACCATGGGGTTGTGTTGCCATGGTAACCATGGGGTTGGGTTCCCATGGGAACCATGGGGTTGGGTTACCATGGCAACCATGGGGTTGGGTTTCCATGGCAATCATGGGGTTGTGTTGCCATGGTAACCATGGCGTTTAGTTGCCATGGCAACCACGGGGATTGGTTGCCATGGTAACCATGGGGTTGGGTTGCCATGGCAACCATGGGGTTGGGTTTCCATGGCGACCATGGGGTTGGGTTCCCATGGTAACCATGGGGTTGGGTTGCCATGGCAACCATGGGGTTGTGTTGCCATGGTAACCATGGCGTTTAGTTGCCATGGCAACTATGGGGTTCTGTTGCCATGGTAACCATGGGGTTGGGTTGCCATGGCAACCATGGGGTTGTGTTGCCATGGGAACCATGGGGTTGGGTTGCCATGACATCCACGGGGCTGGGTTGCCATGGCAACCACGGGGTTTGGTTGCCATGGCAACCATGGGGTTCTGTGTCCATGGTAACCATGGGGTTGTGTTGCCATGGTAAACATGGCGTTTTGTTGCCATGGCAACTATGGGGTTGTGTTGCCATGGCAACCATGGGGTAGTGTTTCCATGGCAACCACGGGGTTTGGTTGCCATGGTAACCATGGGGTTGGGTTGTCATGGCAACCATGGGGTTGTGTTGCCATGGTAACCATGGGGTTGGGTTGCCATGGCAACCATGGGGTTGTGTTGCCATGGGAACCATGGGGTTGGGTTGCCATGGCATCCACGGGGTTGGGTTGCCATGGCAACCACGGGGTTTGGTTGCCATGGCAACCATGGGGTTGTGTTGCCATGGTAACCATGGCGTTTAGTTGCCATGGCAACTATGGGGTTCTGTTGCCATGGTAACCATGGGGTTGGGTTGCCATGGCAACCATGGGGTTGTGTTGCCATGGGAACCATGGGGTTGGGTTGCCATGGCAACCATGGGGTTGGGTTGCCATGGCAACCATGGGGTTGTGTTGCCATGGTAACCACGGCGTTTAGTTGCCATGGCAACCACGGGGTTTGGTTACCATGGTAACCATGGGGTTGTGTTGCCATGGCAACCATGGGGTTGGGTTGCCATGGCAACCATGGTGTTGGGTTGCCATGGCACCCACGGTGTTGGGTTGCCATGGCAACCACGGGGTTTGGTTGCCATGGTAACCATGGTGTTGGGTTGCCATGGCAGCCATGGGGTTGGGTTGCCATGGCAACCATGGGGTTGGGTTCCCATGGTAACCATGGGGTTGGGTTGCCATGGCAACCATGGGGTTGTGTTGCCATGGTAACCATGGCGTTTAGTTGCCATGGCAACTATGGGGTTCTGTTGCCATGGTAACCATGGGGTTGGGTTGCCATGGCAACCATGGTGTTGTGTTGCCATGGGAACCATGGGGTTGGGTTGCCATGGCATCCACGGTGTTGGGTTGCCATGGCAACCACGGGGTTCTGTGTCCATGGTAACCATGGGGTTGTGTTGCCATGGTAACCATGGCGTTTTGTTGCCATGGCAACCACGGGGTTTCGTTGCCATGGTAACCATGGGGTTGGGTTGCCATGGCAACCATGGGGTTGGGTTGCCATGGCAACCATGGGGTTGTGTTGCCATGGTAACCATGGCGTTTAGTTGCCATGGCAACCACGGGGTTTGGTTGCCATGGTAAACATGGGGTTGGGTTGCCATCGCAACCATGGGGTAGTGCTTCCATGGCAACCATGGGGATGTGTTGCCATGGTAACGATGGGGTTGGGTTGCTATGGTAACCATGCGGTTGTGTTGCCATGGTAACCATGGGGTTGGGTAGCCATGGCAACCGCGGCGTTTGGTTGCTATGGTAACCAAGGGGTTGGGTTGCCATGGCAACCATGGGGTTGTGTTGCCATGGTAACCATGGCGTTTAGTTGCCATGGCAACCACGGCGTTTGGTTGCCATGGTAACCATGGGGTAGGGTTGCCATCGCAACCATGGGGTTGTGTTGCCATGGTAACCATGGCGTTTTGTTGCGATGGCAGCTATGGGGTTCTGTTGCCATGGCAACCATGGGGTAGTGTTTCCATGGCAACCATGGGGTAGTGTTGCCATGGTAACCATGGCGTTTAGTTGCCATGGCAACCACGGGGTTTCGTTGCCATGGTAACCATGGGGTTGGTTTGCCATGGCAACCATGGGGTTCTGTTGCCATGGCAACCATGGGGTAGTGCTTCCATGGCAACCATGGGGTTGGCTTGCCATGGCAACCACGGGGTTGTGTTCTCATGGGAACCATGGGGTTGTGTTGCCATGGTAACCATGGGGTTGGGTTGCCATGGCAACCACGGGGTTTGGTTGCTATGGTAACCATGGGGTTGGGTTGCCATGGCAACCATGGGTTGCGTTGCCATGGTAACCATGGCGTTTAGTTGCCATGGCAACCACGGGGTTTGGTTGCCATGGTAACCATGGGGTTGGGTTGCCATGGCAACCATGGGGTTGTGTTGCCATGGTAACCATGGCGTTTTGTTGCGATGGCAACTATGGGGTTCTGTTGCCATGGCAACCATGGGGTAGTGTTCCCATGGCAACCATGGGGTTGTGTTGCCATGGTAACTATCGGGTTGGGTTGCTATGGAAACTATGGGGTTTAGTTGCCTTGGAAACCATGGGGTTGGGTTGCCATGGCAACCATGGGGTTGTGTTGCCATGGGAACCATGGGGTTGGGTTGCCATGGCATCCACGGGGTTGGGTTGCCATGGCAACCACGGGGTTTGGTTGCCATGGCAACCATGGGGTAGTGTTTCCATGGTAACGATGGGGTTGGCTTGCCATGGCAACCACGGGGTTGTGTTCTCATGGGAACCATGGGGTTGGGTTGCCATGGTAACCATGGGGTTGGGTTGCCATGGCAACCACGGGGTTTGGTTGCTATGGTAACCATGGGGTTGGGTTGCCATGGCAACCATGGGGTTGTGTTGCCATGGTAACCATGGCGTTTAGTTGCCATGGCAACCACGGGGTTCGGTTGCCATGGTAACCATGGGGTTGGATTGCCATGGCAACCATCTGGTTGTGTTGCCATGGTAACCATGGCGTTTTGTTGCGATGGCAACTATGGGGTTCTGTTGCCATGGCAACCATGGGGTAGTGTTTCCATGGCAACCATGGGGTTGTGTTGCCATGGTAACTATGGGGTTGGGTTGCTATGGAAACTATGGGGTTTAGTTGTCTTGGCAACCATGGGGTTGGGTTGCCATGGCAACCATGGGGTTGTGTTGCCATGGTAACCATGGCGTTTAGTTGCCATGGCAACTATGGGGTTCTGTTGCCATGGTAACCATGGGGTTGGGTTGCCATGGCATCCACGTGGTTGGGTTGCCATGGCAACCACGGGGTTTGGTTGCCATGGCAACCATGGGGTTCTGTGTCCATGGTAACCATGGGGTTGTGTTGCCATGGTAACCATGGCGTTTTGTTGCCATGGCAACAATGGGGTTCTGTTGCCATGGCAACCATGGGGTAGTGTTTCCATGGCAACCATGGGGTAGTGTTGCCATGGTAACGATGGGGTTGGCTTGCCATGGCAACCACGGGGTTGTGTTCTCATGGGAACCATGGAGTTGTGTTGCCATGGTAACCATGGGGTTGTGTTGCCATGGCAACCACGGGGTTTGGTTGCTATGGTAACCATGGGGTTGGGTTGCCATGGCAACCATGGGGTTGTGTTGCTATGGTTACTACGGGGTTGGGTTGCTATGGAAACTAAAGGGGTTTAGTTGCCTTGGCAACCATTGGGTTGGGTTGCCATGGCAACCATGGGGTTGTGTTGCCATGGTAACCATGGCGTTTTGTTGCCATGGCAACTATGGGGTTCTGTTGCCATGGCAACCATGGGATAGTGCTTCCATGGCAACCATGGAGATGTGTTGCCATGGTAACGATGGGGTTTGGTTGCTATGGTAACCATGCGGTTGTTTTGCCATGGTAACCATGGGGTTGGGTTGCCATGGCAACCACGGGGTTTGGTTGCTATGGTAACCATGGAGTTGGGTTGCCATGGCAACCATGGGGTTGTGTTGCCATGGTAACCATGGCGTTTAGTTGCCATGGCAACCACGGGGTTTGGTTGCCATGGTAACCATGGGGTTGGGTTGCCATGGCAACCATGGGGTTGTGTTGCCATGGTAACCATGGCGTTTTGTTGCGATGGCAACTATGGGGTTCTGTTGCCATGGCAACCATGGGGTAGTGTTCCCATAGCAACCATGGGGTTGTGTTGCCATGGTAACTATCGGGTTGGGTTGCTATGGAAACTATGGGGTTTAGTTGCCTTGGCAACCATGGGGTTGGGTTGCCATGGCAACCATGGGGTTGGGTTGCCATGGGAACCATGGGGTTGGGTTGCCATGGCATCCACGGGGTTGGGTTGCCATGGCAACCACGGGGTTTGGTTGCCATGGCAACCATGGGGTAGTGTTGCCATGGTAACGATGGGGTTGGCTTGCCATGGCAACCACGGGGTTGTGTTCTCATGGGAACCATGGGGTTGGGTTGCCATGGTAACCATGGGGTTGGGTTGCCATGGCAACCACGGGGTTTGGTTGCGATGGTAACCATGGGGTTGGGTTGCCATGGCAACCATGGGGTTGTGTTGCCATGGTAACCATGGCGTTTTGTTGCGATGGCAACTATGGGGTTCTGTTGCCGTGGCAACCATGGGGTAGTGTTTCCATGGCAACCATGGGGTTGTGTTGCCATGGTAACTATGGGGTTGGGTTGCTATGGAAACTATGGGGTTTAGTTGCCTTGGCAACCATGGGGTTGGGTTGCCATGGCAACCATGGGGTTGTGTTGCCATGGTAACCATGGCGTTTAGTTGCCATGGCAACTATGGGGTTCTGTTGCCATGGTAACCATGGGGTTGGGTTGCCATGGCAACCATGGGGTTGTGTTGCCATGGGAACCATGGGGTTGGGTTGCCATGGCATCCACGGGGTTGGGTTGCCATGGCAACCACGGGGTTTGGTTGCCATGGCAACCATGGGGTTCTGTGTCCATGGTAACCATGGGGTTGTGTTGCCATGGTAACCATGGCGTTTTGTTGCCATGGCAACAATGGGGTTCTGTTGCCATGGCAACCATGGGGTAGTGTTTCCATGGCAACCATGGGGTAGTGTTGCCATGGTAACGATGGGGTTGGCTTGCCATGGCAACCACGGGGTTGTGTTCTCATGGGAACCATGGGGTTGTGTTGCCATGGTAACCATGGGGTTGTGTTGCCATGGCAACCACGGGGTTTGGTTGCTATGGTAACCATGGGGTTGGGTTGCCATGGCAACCATGGGGTTGTGTTGCTATGGTAACTATGGGGTTGTGTTGCTATGGAAACTATGGGGTTTAGTTGCCTTGGCAACCATTGGGTTGGGTTGCCTTGGCAACCATGGGGTTGTGTTGCCATGGTAACCATGGCGTTTTGTTGCCATGGCAACTATGGGGTTCTGTTGCCATGGCAACCATGGGGTAGTGCTTCCATGGCAACCATGGGGATGTGTTGCCATGGTAACGATGGGGTTTGGTTGCTATGGTAACCATGCGGTTGTTTTGCCATGGTAACCATGGGGTTGGGTTGCCATGGCAACCACGGGGTTTGGTTGCTATGGTAACCATGGGGTTGGGTTGCCATGGCAACCATGGGGTTGTGTTGCCATGGTAACCATGGCGTTTAGTTGCCATGGCAACCACGGGGTTTGGTTGCCATGGTAACCATGGGGTTGGGTTGCCATGGCAACCATGGGGTTGTGTTGCCATGGTAACCATGGCGTTTTGTTGCGATGGCAACTATGGGGTTCTGTTGCCATGGGAACCATGGGGTAGTGTTTCCATGGCAACCATGGGGTTGTGTTGCCATGGTAACTATGGGGTTGGGTTGCTATGGGGTTTAGTTGCCTTGGCAACCATGGGGTTGGGTTGTCATGGCAACCACGGGGTTGTGTTGCCATGGTAACCATGGCGTTTTGTTGCCATGGCAAGTATGGGGTTCTGTTGCCATGGAACCATGGGGTAGTGTTTCCATGGCAACCACGGGGTTTGGTTGCCATGGTAACCATGGGGTTGAGTTTCCATGACAACCATGGGGTTGGGTTGCCATGGCAACCATGGGGTTGTGTTGCCATGGTAACCATGGGGTTGGGTTGCCATGGCAACCATGGGGATGTGTTGCCATGGTAACGATGGGGTTGGCTTGCTATGATTATCATGGGGTTGTGTTGCCATGGTAACCATGGGGTAGTGCTTCCATGGCAACCATGGGGATGTGTTGCCATGGTAACGATGGGGTTGGCTTGCTATGATAACCATGGGGTTGTGTTGCCATGGTAACCATGGCGTTTTGTTGCCATGTCAACTATGGGGTTCTGTTGCCATGGCAACCATGGGGTAGTGTTTCCATGGTAACCACGGGGTTTGGTTGCCATGGTAACCATGGGGTTGGGTTGCCATGGCAACCATGGGGTTGTGTTGCCATGGTAACCATGGGGTTGTGTTGCCATGGCAACCATGGCGTTTAGTTGCCATGGTAACCATGGCGTTTAATTGCCATGGCAACTATGGGTTTCTGTTGCCATGGTAACCATGGGGTTGGGTTGCCATGGCAACCATGGGGTTGTGTTTCCATGGGAACCATGGGGTTGGGTTGCCATGGCATCCACGGGGTTGGGTTGCCATGGTAACCACGGGGTTTGGTTGCCATGGCAACCATGGGGTTGGGTTGCCATGGTAACCATGGCGTTTAGTTGCCATGGCAACTATGGGGTTCTGTTGCCATGGTAACCATGGGGTTGTGTTGCCATGGTAACGATGGGGTGGCTTGCCATGGAAACCACGGGGTTGTGTTCTCATGGTAACCATGGGGTTGGGTTGCCATGGCAACCACGGGGTTTGGTTGCCATGGTAACCATGGGGTTGGGTTGCCATGGCAACAATGGGGTTGGGTTGCCATGGCAACCATGGGGTTGTGTTGCCATGGTAACCATGGGGTTGGGTTCCCATGGGAACCATCGGGTTGGGTTACCATGGCAACCATGGGGTTGGGTTTCCATGGCAATCATGGGGTTGTGTTGCCATGGTAACCATGGCGTTTAGTTGCCATGGCAACCACGGGGATTGGTTGCCATGGTAACCATGGGGTTGGGTTGCCATGGCAACCATGGGGTTGGGTTGCCATGGCAACCATGGGGTTGGGTTCCCATGGTAACCATGGGGTTGGGTTGCCATGGCAACCATGGGGTTGTGTTGCCATGGTAACCATGGCGTTTAGTTGCCATGGCAACTATGGGGTTCTGTTGCCATGGTAACCATGGGGTTGGGTTGCCATGGCAACCATGGGGTTGTGTTGCCATGGGAACCATGGGGTTGGGTTGCCATGGCATCCACGGGGTTGGGTTGCCATGGCAACCACGGGGTTTGGTTACCATGGCAACCATGGGGTTCTGTGTCCATGGTAACCATGGGGTTGTGTTGCCATGGTAAACATGGCGTTTTGTTGCCATGGCAACTATGGGGTTGTGTTGCCATGGCAACCATGGGGTAGTGTTTCCATGGCAACCACGGGGTTTGGTTGCCATGGTAACCATGGGGTTGGGTTGTCATGGCAACCATGGGGTTGTGTTGCCATGGTAACCATGGCGTTTAGTTGCCATGGCAACTATGGGGTTCTGTTGCCATGGTAACCATGGGGTTGGGTTGCCATGGCAACCATGGGGTTGTGTTGCCATGGGAACCATGGGGTTGGGTTGCCATGGCATCCACGGGGTTGGGTTGCCATGGCAACCACGGGGTTTGGTTGCCATGGCAACCATGGGGTTGTGTTGCCATGGTAACCATGGCGTTTAGTTGCCATGGCAACTATGGGGTTCTGTTGCCATGGTAACCATGGGGTTGGGTTGCCATGGCAACCATGGGGTTTTGTTGCCATGGGAACCATGGGGTTGGGTTGCCATGGCAACCATGGGGTTGGGTTGCCATGGCAACCATGGGGTTGTGTTGCCATGGTAACCATGGCGTTTAGTTGCCATGGCAACCACGGGGTTTGGTTGCCATGGTAACCATGGGGTTGGGTTGCCATGGCAACCATGGGGTTGGGTTGCCATGGCAACCATGGGGTTGGGTTGCCATGGCATCCACGGTGTTGGGTTGCCATGGCAACCACGGGGTTTGGTTGCCATGGTAACCATGGTGTTGGGTTGCCATGGCAGCCATGGGGTTGGGTTGCCATGGCAACCATGGGGTTGGGTTCCCATGGTAACCATGGGGTTGGGTTGCCATGGCAACCATGGGGTTGTGTTGCCATGGTAACCATGGCGTTTAGTTGCCATGGCAACTATGGGGTTCTGTTGCCATGGTAACCATGGGGTTGGGTTGCCATGGCAACCATGGGGTTGTGTTGCCATGGGAACCATGGGGTTGGGTTGCCATGGCATCCACGGTGTTGGGTTGCCATGGCAACCACGGGGTTTGGTTGCCATGGCAACCATGGGGTTCTGTGTCCATGGTAACCATGGGGTAGTGTTTCCATGGCAACCACGGGGTTTCGTTGCCATGGTAACCATGGGGTTGGGTTGCCATGGCAACCATGGGGTTGGGTTGCCATGGCAACCATGGGGTTGTGTTGCCATGGTAACCATGGGGTTGGGTTGCCATGGCAACCATGGGGTTGTGTTGCCATGGGAACCATGGGGATGGGTTGCCATGGCATCCACGGGGTTGGGTTGCCATGGCAACCACGGGGTTTTGTTGCCATGGCAACCATGGGGTAGTGTTTCCATGGCAACCACGGCGTTTGGTTGCCATGGTAACCATGGGGTTGGGTTGCCATGGCAACCACGGGGTTTGGTTGCTCTGGTAACCATGGGGTTGGGTTGCCATGGCAACCATGGGGTTGTGTTGCCATGGTAACCATGGGGTTGGGTTGCCATGGCTACCACGGGGTTTGGTTGCTCTGGTAACCATGGGGTTGTGTTCTCATGGGAACCATGGGGTTGTGTTGCCATGGTAACCATGGGGTTGGGTTGCCATGGCAACCACGGGGTTTGGTTGCTATGGTAACCATGGGGTTGGGTTGCCATGGCAACCATGGGGTTGTGTTGCCATGGTAACCATGGCGTTTAGTTGCCATGGCAACCACGGGGTTTGGTTGCCATGGTAACCATGGGGTTGGGTTGCCATGGCAACCATGGGGTTGTGTTGCCATGGTAACCATGGCGTTTTGTTGCGATGGCAACTATGGGGTTCTGTTGCCATGGCAACCATGGGGTAGTGTTTCCATGGCAACCATGGGGTTGTGTTGCCATGGTAACTATGGGGTTGGGTTGCTATGGAAACCATGGGGTTTAGTTGCCTTGGCAACCATGGGGTTGGGTTGCCATGGCAACCATGGGGTTGTGTTGCCATGGTAACCATGGCGTTTTGTTGCCATGGCAACTATGGGGTTCTGTTGCCATGGCAACCATGGGGTAGTGCTTCCATGGCAACCATGGGGATGTGTTGCCATGGTAACGATGGGGTTGGGTTGCTATGGTAACCATGCGGTTGTGTTGCCATGGTAACCATGGGGTTGGGTAGCCATGGCAACCACGGGGTTTGGTTGCTATGGTAACCAAGGGGTTGGGTTGCCATGGCAACCATGGGGTTGTGTTGCCATGGTAACCATGGCGTTTATTTGCCATGGCAACCACGGGGTTTGTTGCCATGGTAACCATGGGGTTGGGTTGCCATGGCAACCATGGGGTTGTGTTGCCATGGTAACCATGGCGTTTTGTTGCGATGGCAACTATGGGGTTCTGTTGCAATGGCAACCATGGGGTAGTGTTTCCATGGCAACCATGGGGTTGTGTTGCCATGGTAACTATGGGGTTGGGTTGCTATGGAAACTATGGGGTTTGGTTGCTATGGTAACCATGGGGTTCTGTGTCCATGGTAACCATGGGGTTTTGTTGCCATGGTAACCATGGCGTTTTGTTGCCATGGCAACTATGGGGTTCTGTTGCCATGGCAACCATGGGGTAGTGTTTCCATGGCAACCATGGGGTAGTGTTGCCATGGTAACGATGGGGTTGGCTTCCCATGGCAACCACGGGGTTGTGTTCTCATGGGAACCATGGGGTTGGGTTACCATGGTAACCATGGGGTTGGGTTGCCATGGCAACCACGGGGTTTGGTTGCTATGGTAACCATGGGGTTGTGTTGCCATGGCAACCATGGGGTTGTGTTGCCATGGTAACCACGGCGTTTAGTTGCCATGGCAACCACGGGGTTTGGTTGCCATGGTAACCATGGGGTTGGGCTGCCATGGCAACCATGGGGTAGTGTTTCCATGGCAACCATGGGGTTGTGTTGCCATGGTAACTATGGGGTTGGGTTGCTATGGAAACTATGGGGTTTATTTGCCTTGGAAACCATGGGGTTGGGTTGCCATGGCAACCATGGGGTTGTGTTGCCATGGTAACCATGGCGTTTTCTTGCCATGGCAACTATGGGGTTCTGTTGCCATGGCAACCATGGGGTAGTGCTTCCATGGCAACCATGGGGATGTGTTGCCATGGTAACGATGGGGTTGGGTTGCTATGGTAACCATGCGGTTGTGTTGCCACGGTAACCATGGGGTTGGGTTGCCATGGCAACCACGGGGTTTGGTTGCTATGGTAACCATGGGGTTGGGTTGCCATGGCAACCATGGGGTTGTGTTGCCATGGTAACCATGGCGTTGGGTTGCCATGGCAACCATGGGGTTGTGTTGCCATGGTAACCATGGCGTTTAGTTGCCATGGCAACCACGGGGTTTGGTTGCCATGGTAACCATGGGGTTGGGTTGCTATGGTAACCATGCGGTTGTGTTGCCATGGTAACCATGGGGTTGGGTTGCCATGGCAACCACGGGGTTTGCTTGCTATGGTAACCATGGGGTTGGGTTGCCATGGCAACCATGGGGTTGTGTTGCCATGGTAACCATGGCGTTTAGTTGCCATGGCAACCACGGGGTTTGGTTGCCATGGTAACCATGGGGTTGGGTTACCATGGCAACCATGGGGTTGGGTTGCCATGGCAACCATGGGGTAGTGTTTCCATGGCAACCATGGGGTTCTGTTGCCATGGTAACTATGGGGTTGGGTTGCTATGGAAACTATGGGGTTTAGTTGCCTTGGCAACCATGGGGTTGGGTTGCCATGGCAACCATGGGGTTGTGTTGCCATGGTAACCATGGCGTTTTGTTGCCATGGCAAATATGGGGTTCTGTTGCCATGGCAACCATGGGGTAGTGCTTCCATGGCAACCATGGGGTTGTGTTGCCATGGTAACTATGGGGTTGTGTTTCCATGGGAACCATGGGGTTGGGTTGCCATGGCATCCACGGGGTTGGGTTGCCATGGCAACCACGGGGTTCTGTGTCCATGGTAACCATGGGGTTGTGTTGCCATGGTAACCATGGCGTTTTGTTGCCATGGCAACTATGGGGTTCTGTTGCCATGGCAACCATGGGGTAGTGTTTCCATGGCAACCACGGGGTTTGGTTGCCATGGTAACCGTGGGGTTGGGATGCCATGGCAACCATGGGGTTGTGTTGCCATGGTAACCATGGAGTTTAGTTGCCATGGCAACCACGGGGTTTGGTTGCCATGGTAACCATGGGGTTGGGTTGCCATGGCAACCATGGGGTTGGGTTGCCATGGCAACCATGGGGTTGGGTTCCCATGGTAACCATGGGGTTGGGTTGCCATGGCAACCATGGGGTTGTGTTGCCATGGGAACCATGGGGTTGGGTTGCCATGGCATCCACGGGGTTGGGTTGCCATGGCAACCACGGGGTTTGGTTGCCATGGCAACCATGGGGTTCTGTTGCCATGGTAACCATGGGGTTGTGTTGCCATGGTAACCATGGCGTTTTGTTGCCATGGCAACTATGGGGTTCTGTTGCCATGGCAACCATGGGGTAGTGTTTCCATGGCAACCACGGGGTTTGGTTGCCATGGTAACCGTGGGGTTGGGTTGCCATGGCAACCGCGGGGTTGGGTTGCCATGGCAACCATGGGGTTGTGTTGCCATGGTAACCATGGGGTTGGGTTGCCATGGCAACCATGGGGTTGTGTTGCCATGGTAACCGTGGCGTTTAGTTGCCATGGCAACTATGGGGTTCTGTTGCCATGGTAACCATGGGGTTGGGTTGCCATGGCAACCATGGGGTTGTGTTGCCATGGGAACCATGGGGTTTGGTTGCCATGGCAACCATGGGGTTGGGTTGCCATGGCAACCATGGGGTTGTGTTGCCATGGTAACCATGGCGTTTAGTTGCCAGGGCAACCACGGGGTTTGGTTGCCATGGTAACCATGGGGTTGGGTTGCCATGGCAACCATGGGGTTGGGTTGCAATGGCAACCATGGGGTTGTGTTGCCATGGTAACCATGGGGTTGGGTTGCCATGGCAACCACGGGGTTGTGTTGCCATGGTAAACAAGCGTTTAGTTGCCATGGCAACTATGGGGTTCTGTTGCCATGGTAACCATGGGGTTGGGTTGCCATGGCAACCATGGGGTTGTGTTTCAATGGGAAACATGGGGTTGGGTTGCCATGGCATCCACGGGGTTGGGTTGCCATGGCAACCACGGGGTTTGGTTGCCATGGCAACCATGGGGTTGTGTTGCCATGGTAACCATGGCGTTTAGTTGCCATGGCAACTATGGGGTTGTGTTGCCATGGTAACCATGGGGTAGTGTTTCCATGGCTACCATGGGACTGTGTTGCCATGGGAACCTTGGGGTTGGGTTGCCATGGCATCCACGGGGTTGGGTTGCCATGGCAACCACGGGGTTTGGTTGCTATGGTAACCATGGGGTTGGGTTGCCATGGCAACCATGGGGTTGGCTTGCCATGGCAACCACGGGGTTGTGTTCTCATGGGAACCATGGGGTTGTGTTGCCATGGTAACCATGGGGTTGGGTTGCCATGGTAACCACGGGGTTTGGTTGCTATGGTAACCATGGGGTTGGGTTGCCATGGCAACCATGGGGTTGTGTTGCCATGGTAACCATGGCGTTTAGTTGCCATGGCAACCACGGTGTTTGGTTGCCATGGTAACCATGGGGTTGTGTTGCCATGGCAACCATGGGGTTGTGTTGCCATGGTAACCATGGCGTTTTGTTCCCATGGCAACTATGGGGTTCTGTTGCCATGGCAACCATGGGGTAGTGCTTCCATGGCAACCATGGGGATGTGTTGCCATGGTAACGATGGGGTTGGGTTGCTATGGTAACCATGCGGTTTTGTTGCCATGGTAACCATGGGGTTGGGTAGCCATGGCAACCACGGTGTTTGGTTGCTATGGTAACCAAGGGGTTGGGTTGCCATGGCAACCATGGGGTTGTGTTGCCATGGTAACCATGGCGTTTAGTTGCCATGGCAACCACGGGGTTTGGTTGCCATGGTAACCATGGGGTTGGGTTGCCATGGCAACCATGGGGTTGTGTTGCCATGGTAACCATGGCGTTTTGTTGCGATGGCAACTATGGGGTTCTGTTGCCATGGCAACCATGGGGTAGTGTTTCCATGGCAACCATGGGGTTGTGTTGCCATGGTAACTATGGGGTTGGGTTGCTATGGAAACTATGGGGTTTGGTTGCTATGGTAACCATGGGGTTCTGTGTCCATGGTAACCATGGGGTTGTGTTGCCATGGTAACCATGGCGTTTTCTTGCCATGGCAACTATGGGGTTCTGTTGCCATGGCAACCATGGGGTAGTGTTTCCATGGCAACCATGGGGTAGTGTTGCCATGGTAACGATGGGGTTGGCTTGCCATGGCAACCACGGGGTTGTGTTCTCATGGGAACCATGGGGTTGTGTTACCATGGTAACCATGGGGTTGGGTTGCCATGGAAACCACGGGGTTTGGTTGCTATGGTAACCATGGGGTTGGGTTGCCATGGCAACCATGGGGTTGTGTTGCCATGGTAACCACGGCGTTTAGTTGCCATGGCAACCACGGGGTTTGGTTGCCATGGTAACCATGGGGTTGGGTTGCCATGGCAACCATGGGGTACTGTTTCCATGGCAACCATGGGGTTGTGTTGCCATGGTAACTATGGGGTTGGGTTGCTATGGAAACTATGGGGTTTATTTGCCTTGGAAACCATGGGGTTGGGTTGCCATGGCAACCACGGGGTTGTGTTGCCATGGTAACCATGGCGTTTAGTTGCCATGGCAACTATGGGGTTCTGTTGCCATGGTAACCATGGGGTTGTGTTGCCATGGCAACCATGGGGTTGGGTTCCCATGGCAACCATGGGGTTGTGTTGCCATGGTAACCGTGGCGTTTAGTTGCCATGGCAACCACGGGGTTTGGTTGCCATGGTAACCATGGGGTTGGGTTGCCATGGCAACCATGGGGTTGGGTTGCCATGGCAACCATGCGGTTGGGTTCCCATGGTAACCATGGGGTTGGGTTGCCATGGCAACCATGGGGTTGGCTTGCCATGGCAACCACGGGGTTGTGTTCTCATGGGAACCATGGGGTTGTGTTGCCATGGTAATCATGGGGTTGGTTTGCCATGGCAACCACGGGGTTTGGTTGCTATGGTAACCATGGGGTTGGGTTGCCATGGCAACCATGGGGTTGTGTTGCCATGGTAACTATGGGGTTGGGTTGCTATGGAAACCATCTGGTTTAGTTGCCTTGGCAACCATGGGGTTGGGTTGCCATGGCAACCATGGGGTTGTGTTGCCATGGTAACCATGGCGTTTTGTTGCCATGGCAACTATGGGGTTCTGTTGCCATCGCAACCATGGGGTAGTGCTTCCATGGCAACCATGGGGATGTGTTGCCATGGTAACGATGGGGTTGGGTTGCTATGGTAACCATGCGGTTGTGTTGCCATGGTAACCATGGGGTTGGGTAGCCATGGCAACCGCGGCGTTTGGTTGCTATGGTAACCAAGGGGTTGGGTTGCCATGGCAACCATGGGGTTGTGTTGCCATGGTAACCATGGCGTTTAGTTGCCATGGCAACCACGGGGTTTGGTTGCCATGGTAACCATGGGGTAGGGTTGCCATCGCAACCATGGGGTTGTGTTGCCATGGTAACCATGGCGTTTTGTTCCGATGGCAACTATGGGGTTCTGTTGCCATGGCAACCATGGGGTAGTGTTTCCATGGCAACCATGGGGTAGTGTTGCCATGGTAACCATGGCGTTTAGTTGCCATGGCAACCACGGGGTTTGGTTGCCATGGTAACCATGGGGTTGGTTTGCCATGGCAACCATGGGGTAGTGTTTCCATGACAACCATGGGGTTGTGTTGCCATGGTAACCATGGCGTTTTGTTGCCATGGCAACTATGGGGTTCTGTTGCCATGGCAACCATGGGGTAGTGCTTCCATGGCAACCATGGGGATGTGTTGCCATGGTAACGATGGGGTTGGGTTGCTATGGTAACCATGCGGTTGTGTTGCCATGGTAACCATGGGTTTGGGTTGCCATGGCAACCACGGGGTTTGGTTGCTATGGTAACCATGGGGTTGTGTTGCCATGGCAACCATGGGTTTGTGTTGCCATGGTAACCATGGCGTTGGGTTGCCATGTAAACCATGGGGTTCTGTTGCCATGGTAACCATGGCGTTTAGTTGCCATGGCAACCACGGGGTTTGGTTGCCATGGTAACCATGGGGTTGGGTTGCTATGGTAACCATGCGGTTGTGTTGCCATGGTAACCATGGGGTTGGGTTGCCATGGCAACCACGGGGTTTGGTTGCTATGGTAACCATGGGGTTGGGTTGCCATGGCAACCATGGGGTTGTGTTGCCATGGTAACCATGGCGTTTAGTTGCCATGGCAACCACGGGGTTTGGTTGACATGGTAACCATGGGGTTGGGTTGCCATGGCAACCATGGGGTTGGGTTGCCATGGCAACCACGGGGTAGTGTTTCCATGGCAACCATGGGGTTTTGTTGCCATGGTAACTATGGGGTTGGGTTGCTATGGAAACTATGGGGTTTAGTTGCCTTGGCAACCATGGGGTTGGGTTGCCATGGCAACCATGGGGTTGTGTTGCCATGGTAATCATGGCGTTTTGTTGCCATGGCAACTATGGGGTTCTGTTGCCATCGCAACCATGGGGTAGTGCTTCCATGGCAACCATGGGGTTGGCTTGCCATGGAAACCACGGGGTTGTGTTCTCATGGGAACCATGGGGTTGTGTTGCCATGGTAACCATGGGGTTGGGTTGCCATGGCAACCACGGGGTTTGGTTGCTATGGTAACCATGGGGTTGGGTTGCCATGGCAACCATGGGTTGCGTTGCCATGGTAACCATGGCGTTTAGTTGCCATGGCAACCACGGGGTTTGGTTGCCATGGTAACCATGGGGTTGGGTTGCCATGGCAACCATGGGGTTGTGTTGCCATGGTAACCATGGCGTTTTGTTGCGATGGCAACTATGGGGTTCTGTTGCCAAGGCAACCATGGGGTAGTGTTCCCATGGCAACCATGGGGTTGTGTTGCCATGGTAACTATCGGGTTGGGTTGCTATGGAAACTATGGGGTTTAGTTGCCTTGGCAACCATGGGGTTGGGTTGCCATGGCAACCATGGGGTTGTGTTGCCATGGGAACCATGGGGTTGGGTTTCCATGGCATCCACGGGGTTGGGTTGCCATGGCAACCACGGGGTTTGGTTGCCATGGCAACCATGGGGTAGTGTTGCCATGGTAACGATGGGGTTGGCTTGCCATGGCAACCACGGGGTAGTGTTCTCATGGGAACCATGGGGTTGGGTTGCCATGGTAACCATGGGGTTGGGTTGCCATGGCAACCACGGGGTTTGGTTGCTATGGTAACCATGGGGTTGGGTTGCCATGGCAACCATGGGGTTGTGTTGCCATGGTAACTATGGGGTTGGGTTGCTATGGAAACTATGGGGTTTAGTTGCCTTGGCAACCATTGGGTTGGGTTGCCATGGCAACCATGGGGTTGTGTTGCCATGGTAACCATGGCGTTTTGTTGCCATGGCAACTATGGGGTTCTGTTGCCATGGCAACCATGGGGTAGTGCTTCCATGGCAACCATGGGGATGTGTTGCCATGGTAACGATGGGGTTGGGTTGCTATGGTAACCATGCGGTTGTTTTGCCATGGTAACCATGGGGTTGGGTTGCCATGGCAACCACGGGGTTTGGTTGCTATGGTAACCATGGGGCTGGGTTGCCATGGCAACCATGGGGTTGTGTTGCCATGGTAACCATGGTGTTTAGTTGCCATGGCAACCACGGGGTTTGGTTGCCATGGTAACCATGGGGTTGGGTTGCCATGGCAACCATGGGGTTGTGTTGCCATGGTAACCATGGCGTTTTGTTGCGATGGCAACTATGGGGTTCTGTTGCCATGGCAACCATGGGGTAGTGTTTCCATGGCAACCATGGGGTTGTGTTGCCATGGTAACTATGGGGTTGGGTTGCTATGGGGTTTAGTTGCCTTCACAACCATGGGGTTGTGTTGCCATGGCAACCACGGGGTTGTGTTGCCATGGTAACCATGGCGTTTTTTTGCCATGGCAAGTATGGGGTTCTGTTGCCATGGCAACCATGGGGTAGTGCTTCCATGGCAACCATGGGGATGTGTTGCCATGGTAACGATGGGGTTGGGTTGCTATGGTAACCATGCGGTTGGGTTCCCATGGTAACCATGGGGTTGGGTTGCCATGGCAACCACGGGGTTTGGTTGCCATGGAACCATGGGGTAGTGTTTCCATGGCAACCACGGGGTTTGGTTGCCATGGTAACCATGGGGTTGAGTTTCCATGACAACCATGGGGTTGGGTTGCCATGGCAACCATGGGGTTGTGTTGCCATGGTAACCATGGGGTTGGGTTGCCATGGCAACCATGGGGTAGTGCTTCCATGGCAACCATGGGGATGTGTTGCCATGGTAACGATGGGGTTGGCTTGCTATGATAACCATGGGGTTGTGTTGCCATGGTAACGATGGGGTGGCTTGCCATGGAAACCACGGGGTTGTGTTCTCATGGTAACCATGGGGTTGGGTTGCCATGGCAACCACGGGGTTTGGATGCCATGGTAACCATGGGGTTGGGTTGCCATGGCAACAATGGGGTTGGGTTGCCATGGCAACCATGGGGTTGTGTTGCCATGGTAACCATGGGGTTGGGTTCCCATGGGAACCATGGGGTTGTGTTGCCATGGCACCCATGGGGTTGTGTTGCCATGGTAACCATGGCGTTTAGTTGCCATGGCAACCACGGGGTTTGGTTGCCATGGTAACCATGGGGTTGGGTTGCCATGGCAACCATGGGGTTGGGTTGCCATGGGAACCATGGGGTTGGGTTGCCATGGCATCCACGGTGTTGGGTTGCCATGGCAACCACGGGGTTGGGTTGCCATGGCAACCATGGGGTTGGGTTCCCATGGTAACCATGGGGTTGGGTTGCCATGGCAACCATGGGGTTGGGTTGCCATGGCAACCATGGGGTTGGGTTGCCATGGTAACCATGGTGTTGGGTTGCCATGGCAGCCATGGGGTTGGGTTGCCATGGCAACCATGGGGTTGGGTTCCCATGGTAACCATGGGGTTGGGTTGCCATGGCAACCATGGGGTTGTGTTGCCATGGTAACCATGGCGTTTAGTTTCCATGGCAACTATGGGGTTCTGTTGCCATGGTAACCATGGGGTTGGGTTGCCATGGCAACCATGGGGTTGTGTTGCCATGGGAACCATGGGGTTGGGTTGCCATGGCATCCACGGTGTTGGGTTTCCAATGGCAACCACGGGGTTTGGTTGCCATGGCAACCATGGGGTTCTGTGTCCATGGTAACCATGGGGTTGTGTTGCCATGGTAACCATGACGTTTTGTTGCCATGGCAACTATGGGGTTCTGTTGCCATGGCAACCATGGGGTAGTGTTTCCATGGCAACCACGGGGTTTGGTTGCCATGGTAACCATGGGGTTGGGTTGCCATGGCAACCATGGGGTTGGGTTGCCATGGCAACCATGGGGTTGTGTTGCCATGGTAACCATGGGGTTGGGTTGCCATGGCAACCATGGGGTTGTGTTGCCATGGGAACCATGGGGATGGGTTGCCATGGCATCCACGGGGTTCGGTTGCCATGGCAACCACGGGGTTTTGTTGCCATGGCAACCATGGGGTAGTGTTTCCATGGCAACCACGGCGTTTGGTTGCCATGGTAACCATGGGGTTGGGTTGCCATGGCAACCACGGGGTTTGGTTGCTCTGGTAACCATGGGGTTGGGTTGCCATGGCAACCATGGGGTTGTGTTGCCATGGTAACCATGGGGTTGGGTTGCCATGGCAACCACGGGGTTTGGTTGCTCTGGTAACCATGGGGTTGTGTTCTCATGGGAACCATGGGCTTGTGTTGCCATGGTAACCATGGGGTTGGGTTGCCATGGCAACCACGGGGTTTGGTTGCTATGGTAACCATGGGGTTGGGTTGCCATGGCAACCATGGGGTTGTGTTGCCATGGTAACCATGGCGTTTAGTTGCCATGGCAACCACGGGGTTTGGTTGCCATGGTAACCATGGGGTTGGGTTGCCATGGCAACCATGGGGTTGTGTTGCCATGGTAACCATGGCGTTTTGTTGCGATGGCAACTATGGGGTTCTGTTGCCATGGCAACCATGGGGTAGTGTTTCCATGGCAACCATGGGGTTGTGTTGCCATGGTAACTATGGGGTTGGGTTGCTATGGAAACCATGGGGTTTAGTTGCCTTGGCAACCATGGGGTTGTGTTGCCATGGCAACCATGGGGTTGTGTTGCCATGGTAACCATGGCGTTTTGTTGCCATGGCAACTATGGGGTTCTGTTGCCATGGCAACCATGGGGTAGTGCTTCCATGGCAACCATGGGGATGTGTTGCCATGGTAACGATGGGGTTGGGTTGCTATGGTAACCATGCGGTTGTGTTGCCATGGTAACCATGGGGTTGGGTAGCCATGGCAACCACGGGGTTTGGTTGCTATGGTAACCAAGGGGTTGGGTTGCCATGGCAACCATGGGGTTGTGTTGCCATGGTAACAATGGCGTTTATTTGCCATGGCAACCGCGGGGTTTGTTGCCATGGTAACCATGGGGTTGGGTTGCCATGGCAACCATGGGGTTGTGTTGCCATGGTAACCATGGCGTTTTGTTGCGATGGCAACTATGGGGTTCTGTTGCAATGGCAACCATGGGGTAGTGTTTCCATGGCAACCATGGGGTTGTGTTGCCATGGTAACTATGGGGTTGGGTTGCTATGGAAACTATGGGGTTTGGTTGCTATGGTAACCATGGGGTTCTGTGTCCATGGTAACCATGGGGTTTTGTTGCCATGGTAACCATGGCGTTTTCTTGCCATGGCAACTATGGGGTTCTGTTGCCATGGGAACCATGGGGTAGTGTTTCCATGGCAACCATGGGGTAGTGTTGCCATGGTAACGATGGGGTTGGCTTCCCATGGCAACCACGGGGTTGTGTTCTCATGGGAACCATGGGGTTGGGTTACCATGGTAACCATGGGGTTGGGTTGCCATGGCAACCACGGGGTTTGGTTGCTATGGTAACCAAGGGGTTGGGTTGCCATGGCAACCATGGGGTTGTGTTGCCATGGTAACCATGGCGTTTAGTTGCCATGGCAACTATGGGGTTCTGTTGCCATGGCAACCATGGGGTAGTGTTTCCATGGCAACCATGGGGTAGTGTTGCCATGGTAACCATGGCGTTTAGTTGCCATGGCAACCACGGGGTTTGGTTGCCATGGTAACCATGGGGTTGGTTTGCCATGGCAACCATGGGGTAGTGTTTCCATGACAACCATGGGGTTGTGTTGCCATGGTAACCATGGCGTTTTGTTGCCATGGCAACTATGGGGTTCTGTTGCCATGGCAACCATGGGGTAGTGCTTCCATGGCAACCATGGGGATGTGTTGCCATGGTAACGATGGGGTTGGGTTGCTATGGTAACCATGCGGTTGTGTTGCCATGGTAACCATGGGTTTGGGTTGCCATGGCAACCACGGGGTTTGGTTGCTATGGTAACCATGGGGTTGTGTTGCCATGGCAACCATGGGTTTGTGTTGCCATGGTAACCATGGCGTTGGGTTGCCATGTAAACCATGGGGTTCTGTTGCCATGGTAACCATGGCGTTTAGTTGCCATGGCAACCACGGGGTTTGGTTGCCATGGTAACCATGGGGTTGGGTTGCTATGGTAACCATGCGGTTGTGTTGCCATGGTAACCATGGGGTTGGGTTGCCATGGCAACCACGGGGTTTGGTTGCTATGGTAACCATGGGGTTGGGTTGCCATGGCAACCATGGGGTTGTGTTGCCATGGTAACCATGGCGTTTAGTTGCCATGGCAACCACGGGGTTTGGTTGACATGGTAACCATGGGGTTGGGTTGCCATGGCAACCATGGGGTTGGGTTGCCATGGCAACCATGGGGTAGTGTTTCCATGGCAACCATGGGGTTTTGTTGCCATGGTAACTATGGGGTTGGGTTGCTATGGAAACTATGGGGTTTAGTTGCCTTGGCAACCATGGGGTTGGGTTGCCATGGCAACCATGGGGTTGTGTTGCCATGGTAATCATGGCGTTTTGTTGCCATGGCAACTATGGGGTTCTGTTGCCATCGCAACCATGGGGTAGTGCTTCCATGGCAACCATGGGGTTGGCTTGCCATGGAAACCACGGGGTTGTGTTCTCATGGGAACCATGGGGTTGTGTTGCCATGGTAACCATGGGGTTGGGTTGCCATGGCAACCACGGGGTTTGGTTGCTATGGTAACCATGGGGTTGGGTTGCCATGGCAACCATGGGTTGCGTTGCCATGGTAACCATGGCGTTTAGTTGCCATGGCAACCACGGGGTTTGGTTGCCATGGTAACCATGGGGTTGGGTTGCCATGGCAACCATGGGGTTGTGTTGCCATGGTAACCATGGCGTTTTGTTGCGATGGCAACTATGGGGTTCTGTTGCCAAGGCAACCATGGGGTAGTGTTCCCATGGCAACCATGGGGTTGTGTTGCCATGGTAACTATCGGGTTGGGTTGCTATGGAAACTATGGGGTTTAGTTGCCTTGGCAACCATGGGGTTGGGTTGCCATGGCAACCATGGGGTTGTGTTGCCATGGGAACCATGGGGTTGGGTTTCCATGGCATCCACGGGGTTGGGTTGCCATGGCAACCACGGGGTTTGGTTGCCATGGCAACCATGGGGTAGTGTTGCCATGGTAACGATGGGGTTGGCTTGCCATGGCAACCACGGGGTAGTGTTCTCATGGGAACCATGGGGTTGGGTTGCCATGGTAACCATGGGGTTGGGTTGCCATGGCAACCACGGGGTTTGGTTGCTATGGTAACCATGGGGTTGGGTTGCCATGGCAACCATGGGGTTGTGTTGCCATGGTAACTATGGGGTTGGGTTGCTATGGAAACTATGGGGTTTAGTTGCCTTGGCAACCATTGGGTTGGGTTGCCATGGCAACCATGGGGTTGTGTTGCCATGGTAACCATGGCGTTTTGTTGCCATGGCAACTATGGGGTTCTGTTGCCATGGCAACCATGGGGTAGTGCTTCCATGGCAACCATGGGGATGTGTTGCCATGGTAACGATGGGGTTGGGTTGCTATGGTAACCATGCGGTTGTTTTGCCATGGTAACCATGGGGTTGGGTTGCCATGGCAACCACGGGGTTTGGTTGCTATGGTAACCATGGGGCTGGGTTGCCATGGCAACCATGGGGTTGTGTTGCCATGGTAACCATGGTGTTTAGTTGCCATGGCAACCACGGGGTTTGGTTGCCATGGTAACCATGGGGTTGGGTTGCCATGGCAACCATGGGGTTGTGTTGCCATGGTAACCATGGCGTTTTGTTGCGATGGCAACTATGGGGTTCTGTTGCCATGGCAACCATGGGGTAGTGTTTCCATGGCAACCATGGGGTTGTGTTGCCATGGTAACTATGGGGTTGGGTTGCTATGGGGTTTAGTTGCCTTCACAACCATGGGGTTGTGTTGCCATGGCAACCACGGGGTTGTGTTGCCATGGTAACCATGGCGTTTTTTTGCCATGGCAAGTATGGGGTTCTGTTGCCATGGCAACCATGGGGTAGTGCTTCCATGGCAACCATGGGGATGTGTTGCCATGGTAACGATGGGGTTGGGTTGCTATGGTAACCATGCGGTTGGGTTCCCATGGTAACCATGGGGTTGGGTTGCCATGGCAACCACGGGGTTTGGTTGCCATGGAACCATGGGGTAGTGTTTCCATGGCAACCACGGGGTTTGGTTGCCATGGTAACCATGGGGTTGAGTTTCCATGACAACCATGGGGTTGGGTTGCCATGGCAACCATGGGGTTGTGTTGCCATGGTAACCATGGGGTTGGGTTGCCATGGCAACCATGGGGTAGTGCTTCCATGGCAACCATGGGGATGTGTTGCCATGGTAACGATGGGGTTGGCTTGCTATGATAACCATGGGGTTGTGTTGCCATGGTAACGATGGGGTGGCTTGCCATGGAAACCACGGGGTTGTGTTCTCATGGTAACCATGGGGTTGGGTTGCCATGGCAACCACGGGGTTTGGATGCCATGGTAACCATGGGGTTGGGTTGCCATGGCAACAATGGGGTTGGGTTGCCATGGCAACCATGGGGTTGTGTTGCCATGGTAACCATGGGGTTGGGTTCCCATGGGAACCATGGGGTTGGGTTGCCATGGCACCCATGGGGTTGTGTTGCCATGGTAACCATGGCGTTTAGTTGCCATGGCAACCACGGGGTTTGGTTGCCATGGTAACCATGGGGTTGGGTTGCCATGGCAACCATGGGGTTGGGTTGCCATGGGAACCATGGGGTTGGGTTGCCATGGCATCCACGGTGTTGGGTTGCCATGGCAACCACGGGGTTGGGTTGCCATGGCAACCATGGGGTTGGGTTCCCATGGTAACCATGGGGTTGGGTTGCCATGGCAACCATGGGGTTGGGTTGCCATGGTAACCATGGTGTTGGGTTGCCATGGCAGCCATGGGGTTGGGTTGCCATGGCAACCATGGGGTTGGGTTCCCATGGTAACCATGGGGTTGGGTTGCCATGGCAACCATGGGGTTGTGTTGCCATGGTAACCATGGCGTTTAGTTGCCATGGCAACTATGGGGTTCTGTTGCCATGGTAACCATGGGGTTGGGTTGCCATGGCAACCATGGGGTTGTGTTGCCATGGGAACCATGGGGTTGGGTTGCCATGGCATCCACGGTGTTGGGTTTCCAATGGCAACCACGGGGTTTGGTTGCCATGGCAACCATGGGGTTCTGTGTCCATGGTAACCATGGGGTTGTGTTGCCATGGTAACCATGACGTTTTGTTGCCATGGCAACTATGGGGTTCTGTTGCCATGGCAACCATGGGGTAGTGTTTCCATGGCAACCACGGGGTTTGGTTGCCATGGTAACCATGGGGTTGGGTTGCCATGGCAACCATGGGGTTGGGTTGCCATGGCAACCATGGGGTTGTGTTGCCATGGTAACCATGGGGTTGGGTTGCCATGGCAACCATGGGGTTGTGTTGCCATGGGAACCATGGGGATGGGTTGCCATGGCATCCACGGGGTTCGGTTGCCATGGCAACCACGGGGTTTTGTTGCCATGGCAACCATGGGGTAGTGTTTCCATGGCAACCACGGCGTTTGGTTGCCATGGTAACCATGGGGTTGGGTTGCCATGGCAACCACGGGGTTTGGTTGCTCTGGTAACCATGGGGTTGGGTTGCCATGGCAACCATGGGGTTGTGTTGCCATGGTAACCATGGGGTTGGGTTGCCATGGCAACCACGGGGTTTGGTTGCTCTGGTAACCATGGGGTTGTGTTCTCATGGGAACCATGGGCTTGTGTTGCCATGGTAACCATGGGGTTGGGTTGCCATGGCAACCACGGGGTTTGGTTGCTATGGTAACCATGGGGTTGGGTTGCCATGGCAACCATGGGGTTGTGTTGCCATGGTAACCATGGCGTTTAGTTGCCATGGCAACCACGGGGTTTGGTTGCCATGGTAACCATGGGGTTGGGTTGCCATGGCAACCATGGGGTTGTGTTGCCATGGTAACCATGGCGTTTTGTTGCGATGGCAACTATGGGGTTCTGTTGCCATGGCAACCATGGGGTAGTGTTTCCATGGCAACCATGGGGTTGTGTTGCCATGGTAACTATGGGGTTGGGTTGCTATGGAAACCATGGGGTTTAGTTGCCTTGGCAACCATGGGGTTGTGTTGCCATGGCAACCATGGGGTTGTGTTGCCATGGTAACCATGGCGTTTTGTTGCCATGGCAACTATGGGGTTCTGTTGCCATGGCAACCATGGGGTAGTGCTTCCATGGCAACCATGGGGATGTGTTGCCATGGTAACGATGGGGTTGGGTTGCTATGGTAACCATGCGGTTGTGTTGCCATGGTAACCATGGGGTTGGGTAGCCATGGCAACCACGGGGTTTGGTTGCTATGGTAACCAAGGGGTTGGGTTGCCATGGCAACCATGGGGTTGTGTTGCCATGGTAACCATGGCGTTTATTTGCCATGGCAACCACGGGGTTTGTTGCCATGGTAACCATGGGGTTGGGTTGCCATGGCAACCATGGGGTTGTGTTGCCATGGTAACCATGGCGTTTTGTTGCGATGGCAACTATGGGGTTCTGTTGCAATGGCAACCATGGGGTAGTGTTTCCATGGCAACCATGGGGTTGTGTTGCCATGGTAACGATGGGGTTGGGTTGCTATGGAAACTATGGGGTTTGGTTGCTATGGTAACCATGGGGTTCTGTGTCCATGGTAACCATGGGGTTTTGTTGCCATGGTAACCATGGCGTTTTCTTGCCATGGCAACTATGGGGTTCTGTTGCCATGGGAACCATGGGGTAGTGTTTCCATGGCAACCATGGGGTTGTGTTGCCATGGTAACTATGGGGTTGGGTTGCTATGGAAACTATGGGGTTTGGTTGCTATGGTAACCATGGGGTTCTGTGTCCATGGTAACCATGGGGTTTTGTTGCCATGGTAACCATGGCGTTTTCTTGCCATGGCAACTATGGGGTTCTGTTGCCATGGGAACCATGGGGTAGTGTTTCCATGGCAACCATGGGGTAGTGTTGCCATGGTAACGATGGGGTTGGCTTCCCATGGCAACCACGGGGTTGTGTTCTCATGGGAACCATGGGGTTGGGTTACCATGGTAACCATGGGGTTGGGTTGCCATGGCAACCACGGGGTTTGGTTGCTATGGTAACCATGGGGTTGGGTTGCCATGGCAACCATGGGGTTGTGTTGCCATGGTAACCATGGCGTTTAGTTGCCATGGCAACCACGGGGTTTGGTTGCCATGGTAACCATGGGGTTGGGCTGCCATGGCAACCATGGGGTAGTGTTTCCATGGCAACCATGGGGTTGTGTTGCCATGGTAACTATGGGGTTGGGTTGCTATGGAAACTATGGGGTTTATTTGCCTTGGAAACCATGGGGTTGGGTTGCCATGTCAACCATGGGGTTGTGTTGCCATGGTAACCATGGCGTTTTCTTGCCATGGCAACTATGGGGTTCTGTTGCCATGGCAACCATGGGGTAGTGCTTCCATGGCAACCATGGGGATGTGTTGCCATGGTAACGATGGGGTTGGGTTGCTATGGTAACCATGCGGTTGTGTTGCCATGGTAACCATGGGGTTGTGTTGCCATGGCAACCACGGGTTTTGGTTGCTATGGTAACCATGGGGTTGGGTTGCCATGGCAACCATGGGGTTGTGTTGCCATGGTAACCATGGCGTTGGGTTGCCATGGCAACCATGGGGTTGTGTTGCCATGGTAACCATGGCGTTTAGTTGCCATGGCAACCACGGGGTTTGGTTGCCATGGTAACCATGGGGTTGGGTTGCTATGGTAACCATGCGGTTGTGTTGCCATGGTAACCATGGCGTTTAGTTGCCATGGCAACCACGGGGTTTGCTTGCTATGGTAACCATGGGGTTGGGTTGCCATGGCAACCATGGGGTTGTGTTGCCATGGTAACCATGGCGTTTAGTTGCCATGGCAACCACCGGGTTTGGTTGCCATGGTAACCATGGGGTTGGGTTGCCATGGCAACCATGGGGTTGGGTTGCCATGGCAACCATGGGGTAGTGTTTCCATGGCAACCATGGGGTTGTGTTGCCATGGTAACTATGGGGTTGGGTTGCTATGGAAACTATGGGGTTTAGTTGCCTTGGCAACCATGGGGTTGGGTTGCCATGGCAACCATGGGGTTGTGTTGCCATGGTAACCATGGCGTTTTGTTGCCATGGCAAATATGGGGTTCTGTTGCCATGGCAACCATGGGGTAGTGCTTCCATGGCAACCATGGGGTTGTGTTGCCATGGTAACTATGGGGTTGTGTTTCCATGGGAACCATGGGGTTGGGTTGCCATGGCATCCACGGGGTTGGGTTGCCATGGCAACCACGGGGTTTGGTTGCCATGGTAACCGTGGGGTTGGGTTGCCATGGCAACCATGGGGTTGTGTTGCCATGGTAACCATGGAGTTTAGTTGCCATGGCAACCACGGGGTTTGGTTGCCATGGTAACCATGGGGTTGGGTTGCCATGGCAACCATGCGGTTGGGTTGCCATGGCAACCATGGGGTTGGGTTCCCATGGGAACCATGGGGTTGGGTTGCCATGGCAACCATGGGGTTGGGTTGCCATGGCAACCATGGGGTTGTGTTGCCATGGTAAATGTGGCGTTTAGTTGCCATGGCAACCACGGGGTTTGGTTGCCATAGTAACCATGGGGTTGGGTTGCCATGGCAACCATGGGGTTGGGTTGCCATGGCAACCATGCGGTTGGGTTCCCATGGTAACCATGGGGTTGGGTTGCCATGGCAACCATGGGGTTGGCTTGCCATGGCAACCACGGGGTTGTGTTCTCATGGGAACCATGGGGTTGTGTTGCCATGGTAACCATGGGGTTGGGTTGCCATGGTAACCACGGGGTTTGGTTGCTATGGTAACCATGGGGTTGGGTTGCCATGGCAACCATGGGGTTGTGTTGCCATGGTAACCATGGCGTTTAGTTGCCATGGCAACCACGGTGTTTGGTTGCCATGGTAACCATGGGGTTGGGTTGCCATGGCAACCATGGGGTTGTGTTGCCATGGTAACCATGGCGTTTTGTTGCCATGGCAACTATGGTGTTCTGTTGCCATGGCAACCATGGGGTAGTGCTTCCATGGCAACCATGGGGATGTGTTGCCATGGTAACGATGGGGTTGGGTTGAAATGGTAACCATGCGGTTTTGTTGCCATGGTAACCATGGGGTTGGGTAGCCATGGCAACCACGGGGTTTGGTTGCTATGGTAACCAAGGGGTTGGGTTGCCATGGCAACCATGGGGTTGTGTTGCCATGGTAACCATGGCGTTTAGTTGCCATTGCAACCACGGGGTTTGGTTGCCATGGTAACCATGGGGTTGGGTTGCCCTGGCAACCATGGGGTTGTGTTGCCATGGTAACCATGGCGTTTTGTTGCGATGGCAACTATGGGGTTCTGTTGCCATGGCAACCATGGGGTAGTGTTTCCATGGCAACCATGGGGTTGTGTTGCCATGGTAACTATGGGGTTGGGTTGCTATGGAAACTATGGGGTTTGGTTGCTATGGTAACCATGGGGTTCTGTGTCCATGGTAACCATGGGGTTGTGTTGCCATGGTAACCATGGCGTTTTGTTGCCATGGCAACTATGGGGTTCTCTTGCCATGGCAACCATGGGGTAGTGTTTCCATGGCAACCATGGGGTAGTGTTGCCATGGTAACGATGGGCTTGGCTTGCCATGGCAACCACGGGGTTGTGTTGTCATGGGAACCATGGGGTTGTGTTACCATGGTAACCATGGGGTTGGGTTGCCATGGCAACCACGGGGTTTGGTTGCTATGGTAACCATGGGGTTGGGTTGCCATGGCAACCATGGGGTTGTGTTGCCATGGTAACCACGGCGTTTAGTTGCCATGGCAACCACGGGGTTTGGTTGCCATGGTAACCATGGGGTTGGGTTGCCATGGCAACCATGGGGTAGTGTTTCCATGGCAACCATGGGGTTGTGTTGCCATGGTAACTATGGGGTTGGGTTGCTATGGAAACTATGGGGTTTATTTGCATTGGAAACCATGGGGTTGGGTTGCCATGGCAACCACGGGGTTGTGTTGCCATGGTAACCATGGCGTTTAGTTGCCATGGCAACTATGGGGTTCTGTTGCCATGGTAACCATGGGGTTGGGTTGCCATGGCAACCATGGGGTTGGGTTCCCATGGCAAACATGGGGTTGTGTTGCCATGGTAACCGTGGCGTTTAGTTGCCATGGCAACCACGGGGTTTGGTTGCCATGGTAACCATGGGGTTGGGTTGCCATGGCAACCATGGGGTTGGGTTGCCATGGCAACCATGCGGTTGGGTTCCCATGGTAACCATGGGGTTGGGTTGCCATGGCAACCATGGGGTTGGCTTGCCATGGCAACCACGGGGTTGTGTTCTCATGGGAACCATGGGGTTGTGTTGCCATGGTAATCATGGGGTTGGGTTGCCATGGCAACCACGGGGTTTGGTTGCTATGGTAACCATGGGGTTGGGTTGCCATGGCAACCATGGGGTTGTGTTGCCATGGTAACTATGGGGTTGGGTTGCTATGGAAACCATCTGGTTTAGTTGCCTTGGCAACCATGGGGTTGGGTTGCCATGGCAACCATGGGGTTGTGTTGCCATGGTAACCATGGCGTTTTGTTGCCATGGCAACTATGGGGTTCTGTTGCCATCGCAACCATGGGGTAGTGCTTCCATGGCAACCATGGGGATGTGTTGCCATGGTAACGATGGGGTTGGGTTGCTATGGTAACCATGCGGTTGTGTTGCCATGGTAACCATGGGGTTGGGTAGCCATGGCAACCGCGGCGTTTGGTTGCTATGGTAACCAAGGGGTTGGGTTGCCATGGCAACCATGGGGTTGTGTTGCCATGGTAACCATGGCGTTTAGTTGCCATGGCAACCACGGGGTTTGGTTGCCATGGTAACCATGGGGTAGGGTTGCCATCGCAACCATGGGGTTGTGTTGCCATGGTAACCATGGCGTTTTGTTGCGATGGCAACTATGGGGTTCTGTTGCCATGGCAACCATGGGGTAGTGTTTCCATGGCAACCATGGGGTAGTGTTGCCATGGTAACCATGGCGTTTAGTTGCCATGGCAACCACGGGGTTTGGTTGCCATGGTAACCATGGGGTTGGTTTGCCATGGCAACCATGGGGTAGTGTTTCCATGACAACCATGGGGTTGTGTTGCCATGGTAACCATGGCGTTTTGTTGCCATGGCAACTATCGGGTTCTGTTGCCATGGCAACCATGGGGTAGTGCTTCCATGGCAACCATGGGGATGTGTTGCCATGGTAACGATGGGGTTGGGTTGCTATGGTAACCATGCGGTTGTGTTGCCATGGTAACCATGGGTTTGGGTTGCCATGGCAACCACGGGGTTTGGTTGCTATGGTAACCATGGGGTTGTGTTGCCATGGCAACCATGGGTTTGTGTTGCCATGGTAACCATGGCGTTGGGTTGCCATGTAAACCATGGGGTTCTGTTGCCACGGTAACCATGGCGTTTAGTTGCCATGGCAACCACGGGGTTTGGTTGCCATGGTAACCATGGGGTTGGGTTGCTATGGTAACCATGCGGTTCTGTTGCCATGGTAACCATGGGGTTGGGTTGCTATGGCAACCACGGGGTTGTGTTGCCATGGTAACCATGGCGTTTAGTTGCCATGGCAACCACGGGGTTGTGTTGCCATGGTAACCATGGGGTTGGGTTGCCATGGCAACCATGGGGTTGGGTTGCCATGGCAACCATGGTGTAGTGTTTCCATGGCAACCATGGGGTTGTGTTGCCATGGTAACTATGGGGTTGGGTTGCTACGGAAACTATGGGGTTTAGTTGCCTTGGCAACCATGGGGTTGGGTTGCCATGGCAACCATGGGGTTGTGTTGCCATGGTAACCATGGCGTTTTGTTGCCATGGCAACTATGGGGTTCTGTTGCCATGGCAACCATGGGGTAGTGCTTCCATGGCAACCATGGGGTTGGCTTGCCATGGCAACCACGGGGTTGTGTTCTCATGGGAACCATGGGGTTGTGTTGCCATGGTAACCATGGGGTTGGGTTGCCATGGCAACCACGGGGTTTGGTTGCTATGGTAACCATGGGGTTGGGTTGCCATGGCAACCATGGGTTGCGTTGCCATGGTAACCATGGCGTTTAGTTGCCATGGCAACCACGGGGTTTGGTTGCCATGGTAACCATGGGGTTGGGTTGCCATGGCAACCATGGGGTTGTGTTGCCATGGTAACCATGGCGTTTTGTTGCGATGGCAACTATGGGGTTCTGTTGCCATGGCAACCATGGGGTAGTGTTCCCATGGCAACCATGGGGTTGTGTTGCCATGGTAACTATCGGGTTGGGTTGCTATGGAAACTATGGGGTTTAGTTGCCTTGGCAACCATGGGGTTGGGTTGCCATGGCAACCATGGGGTTGTGTTGCCATGGGAACCATGGGGTTGGGTTTCCATGGCATCCACGGGGTTGGGTTGCCATGGCAACCACGGGGTTTGGTTGCCATGGCAACCATGGGATAGTGTTGCCATGGTAACGATGGGGTTGGCTTGCCATGGCAACCACGGGGTTGTGTTCTCATGGGAACCATGGGGTTGGGTTGCCATGGTAACCATGGGGTTGGGTTGCCATGGCAACCACGGGGTTTGGTTGCTATGGTAACCATGGGGTTGGGTTGCCATGGCAACCATGGGGTTGTGTTGCCATGGTAACCATGGCTTTTAGTTGCGATGGCAACTATGGGGTTCTGTTGCCATGGCAACCATGGGGTAGTGTTTCCATGGCAACCATGGGGTTGTGTTGCCATGGTAACTATGGGGTTGGGTTGCTATGGAAACTATGGGGTTTAGTTGCCTTGGCAACCATGGGGTTGGGTTGCCATGGCAACCATGGGGTTGTGTTGCCATGGTAACCATGGCGTTTAGTTGCCATGGCAACTATGATGTTCTGTTGCCATGGTAACCATGGGGTTGGGTTGCCATGGCATCCACGGGGTTGGGTTGCCATGGCAACCACGGGGTTTGGTTGCCATGGCAACCATGGGGTTCTGTGTCCATGGTAACCATGGGGTTGTGTTGCCATGGTAACCATGGCGTTTTGTTGCCATGGCAACAATGGGGTTCTGTTGCCATGGCAACCATGGGGTAGTGTTTCCATGGCAACCATGGGGTAGTGTTGCCATGGTAACGATGGGGTTGGCTTGCCATGGAAACCACGGGGTTGTGTTCTCATGGGAACCATGGGGTTGTGTTGCCATGGTAACCATGGGGTTGTGTTGCCATGGCAACCACGGGGTTTGGTTGCTATGGTAACCATGGGGTTGGGTTGCCATGGCAACCATGGGGTTGTGTTGCTATGGTTACTATGGGGTTGGTTTTCTATGGAAACTATGGGGTTTAGTTGCCTTGGCAACCATTGGGTTGGGTTGCCATGGCAACCATGGGGTTGTGTTGCCATGGTAACCATGGCGTTTTGTTGCCATGGCAACTATGGGGTTCTGTTGCCATGGCAACCATGGGATAGTGCTTCCATGGCAACCATGGGGGTGTGTTGCCATGGTAACGATGGGGTTTGATTGCTATGGTAACCATGCGGTTGTTTTGCCATGGTAACCATGGGGTTGGGTTGCCATGGCAACCACGGGGTTTGGTTGCTATGGTAACCATGGGGTTGGGTTGCCATGGCAACCATGGGGTTGTGTTGCCATGGTAACCATGGCGTTTAGTTGCCATGGCAACCACGGGGTTTGTTTGCCATGGTAACCATGGGGTTGGGTTGCCATGGCAACCATGGGGTTGTGTTGCCATGGTAACCATGGCGTTTTGTTGCGATGGCAACTATGGGGTTCTGTTGCCATGGCAACCATGGGATAGTGCTTCCATGGCAACCATGGGGATGTGTTGCCATGGTAACGATGGGGTTTGGTTGCTATGGTAACCATGCGGTTGTTTTGCCATGGTAACCATGGGGTTGGGTTGCCATGGCAACCACGGGGTTTGGTTGCTATGGTAACCACGGGGTTTGGTTGCCATGGCAACCATGGGGTTGTGTTGCCATGGTAACCATGGCGTTTAGTTGCCATGGCAACCACGGGGTTTGGTTGCCATGGTAACCATGGGGTTGGGTTGCCATGGCAACCATGGGGTTGTGTTGCCATGGTAACCATGGCGTTTTGTTGCGATGGCAACTATGGGGTTCTGTTGCCATGGCAACCATGGGGTAGTGTTCCCATAGCAACCATGGGGTTGTGTTGCCATGGTAACTATCGGGTTGGGTTGCTATGGAAACTATGGGGTTTAGTTGCCTTGGCAACCATGGGGTTGGGTTGCCATGGCAACCATGGGGTTGGGTTGCCATGGGAACCATGGGGTTGGGTTGCCATGGCATCCACGGGGTTGGGTTGCCATGGCAACCACGGGGTTTGGTTGCCATGGCAACCATGGGGTAGTGTTGCCATGGTAACGATAGGGTTGGCTTGCCATGGCAACCACGGGGTTGTGTTCTCATGGGAACCATGGGGTTGGGCTGCCATGGTAACCATGGGGTTGGGTTGCCATGGCAACCACGGGGTTTGGTTGCTATGGTAACCATGGGGTTGGGTTGCCATGGCAACCATGGGGTTGTGTTGCCATGGTAACCATGGCGTTTTGTTGCGATGGCAACTATGGGGTTCTGTTGCCGTGGCAACCATGGGGTAGTGTTTCCATGGCAACCATGGGGTTGTGTTGCCATGGTAACTATGGGGTTGGGTTGCTATGGAAACTATGGGGTTTAGTTGCCTTGGCAACCATGGGGTTGGGTTTCCATGGCAACCATGGGGTTGTGTTGCCATGGTAACCATGGCGTTTAGTTGCCATGGCAACTATGGGGTTCTGTTGCCATGGTAACCATGGGGTTGGGTTGCCATGGCAACCATGGGGTTGTGTTGCCATGGGAACCATGGGGTTGGGTTGCCATGGCATCCACGGGGTTGGGTTGCCATGTCAACCACGGGGTTTGGTTGCCATGGCAACCATGGGGTTCTGTGTCCATGGTAACCATGGGGTTGTGTTGCCATGGTAACCATGGCGTTTTGTTGCCATGGCAACAATGGGGTTCTGTTGCCATGGCAACCATGTGGTAGTGTTTCCATGGCAACCATGGGGTAGTGTTGCCATGGTAACGATGGGGTTGGCTTGCCATGGCAACCACGGGGTTGTGTTCTCATGGGAACCATGGGGTTGTGTTGCCATGGTAACCATGGGGTTGTGTTGCCATGGCAACCACGGGGTTTGGTTGCTATGGTAACCATGGGGTTGGGTTGCCATGGCAACCATGGGGTTGTGTTGCTATGGTAACTATGTGGTTGGGTTGCTATGGAAACTATGGGGTTTAGTTGCCTTGGCAACCATTGAGTTGGGTTGCCATGGCAACCATGGGGTTGTGTTGCCATGGTAACCATGGCGTTTTGTTGCCATGGCAACTATGGGGTTCTGTTGCCATGGCAACCATGGGGTTGTGCTTCCATGGCAACCATGGGGATGTGTTGCCATGGTAACGATGGGGTTTGGTTGCTATGGTAACCATGCGGTTGTTTTGCCATGGTAACCATGAAGTTGGGTTGCCATGGCAACCACGGGGTTTGGTTGCTATGGTAACCATGGGGTTGGGTTGCCATGGCAACCATGGGGTTGTGTTGCCATGGTAACCATGGCGTTTAGTTGCCATGGCAACCACGGGGTTTGGTTGCCATGGTAACCATGGGGTTGGGTTGCCATGGCAACCATGGGGTTGTGTTGCCATGGTAACCATGGCGTTTTGTTGCGATGGCAACTATGGGGTTCTGTTGCCATGGCAACCATGGGGTAGTGTTTCCATGGCAACCATGGGGTTGTGTTGCCATGGTAACTATGGGGTTGGGTTGCTATGGGGTTTAGTTGCCTTGGCAACCATGGGGTTGGGTTGCCATGGCAACCACGGGGTTGTGTTGCCATGGGAACCATGGCGTTTTGTTGCCATGGCAAGTATGGGGTTCTGTTGCCATGGCAACCATGGGGTAGTGCTTCCATGGCAACCATGGGGATGTGTTGCCATGGTAACGATGGGGTTGGGTTGCTATGGTAACCATGCGGTTGTGTTGCCATGGTAACCATGGGGTTGGGTTGCCATGGCAACCACGGGGTTTGGTTGCCATGGAACCATGGGGTAGAGTTTCCATGGCAACCACGGGGTTTGGTTGCCATGGTAACCATGGGGTTGAGTTTCCATGACAACCATGGGTTTGGGTTGCCATGGCAACCATGGGGTTGTGTTGCCATGGTAACCATGGGGTTGGGTTGCCATGGCAACCATGGGGTAGTGCTTCCATGGCAACCATGGGGATGTGTTGCCATGGTAACGATGGGGTTGGCTTGCTATGATAACCATGGGGTTGTGTTGCCATGGTAACCATGGCGTTTTGTTGCCATGGCAACTATGGGGTTCTGTTGCCATGGCAACCATGGGGTAGTGTTTCCATGGTAACCACGGGGTTTGGTTGCCATGGTAACCATGGGGTTGGGTTGCCATGGCAACCATGGGGTTGGGTTGCCATGGCAACCATGGGGTTGTGTTGCCATGGTAACCATGGGGTTGGGTTGCCATGGCAACCATGGCGTTTAGTTGCCATGATAACCATGGCGTTTAATTGCCATGGCAACTATGGGTTTCTGTTGCCATGGTAACCATGGGGTTGGGTTGCCATGGCAACCATGGGGTTGTGTTCCCATGGGAACCATGGGGTTGGGTTGCCATGGCATCCACGGGGTTGGGTTGCCATGGTAACCACGGGGTTTGGTTGCCATGGCAACCATGGGGTTGGGTTGCCATGGTAACCATGGCGTTTAGTTGCCATGGCAACTATGGGGTTCTGTTGCCATGGTAACCATGGGGTTGTGTTGCCATGGTAACGATGGGGTGGCTTGCCATGGAAACCACGGGGTTGTGTTCTCATGGTAACCATGGGGTTGGGTTGCCATGGCAACCACGGGGTTTGGTTGCCATGGTAACCATGGGGTTGGGTTGCCATGGCAACAATGGGGTTCGTTGCCATGGCAACCATGGGGTTGTGTTGGCATGGTAACCATGGGGTTGGGTTCCCGTGGGAACCATGGGGTTGGGTTACCATGGCAACCATGGGGTTGGGTTTCCATGGCAATCATGGGGTTGTGTTGCCATGGTAACCATGGCGTTTAGTTGCCATGGCAACCACGGGGATTGGTTGCCATGGTAACCATGGGGTTGGGTTGACATGGCAACCATGGGGTTGGGTTGCCATGGCAACCATGGGGTTGGGTTCCCATGGTAACCATGGGGTTGGGTTGCCATGGCAACCATGGGGTTGTGTTGCCATGGTAACCATGGCGTTTAGTTGCCATGGCAACTATGGGGTTCTGTTGCCATGGTAACCATGGGGTTGGGTTGCCACGGCAACCATGGGGTTGTGTTGCCATGGGAACCATGGGGTTGGGTTGCCATGGCATCCACGGGGTTGGGTTGCCATGGCAACCACGGGGTTTGGTTGCCATGGCAACCATGGGGTTCTGTGTCCATGGTAACCATGGGGTTGTGTTGCCATGGTAAACATGGCGTTTTGTTGCCATGTCAACTATGGGGTTGTGTTGCCATGGCAACCATGGGGTAGTGTTTCCATGGCAACCACGGGGTTTGGTTGCCATGGTAACCATGGGGTTGGGTTGTCATGGCAACCATGGGGTTGTGTTGCCATGGTAACCATGGCGTTTAGTTGCCATGGCAACTATGGGGTTCTGTTGCCATGGTAACCATGGGGTTGGGTTGCCATGGCAACCATGGGGTTGTGTTGCCATGGGAACCATGGGGTTGGGTTGCCATGGCATCCACGGTGTTGGGTTGCCATGGCAACCACGGGGTTTGGTTGCCATGGCAACCATGGGGTTGTGTTGCCATGGTAACCATGGCGTTTAGTTGCCATGGCAACTATGGGGTTCTGTTGCCATGGTAACCATGGGGTTGGGTTGCCATGGCAACCATGGGGTTGTGTTTCCATGGGAACCATGGGGTTGGGTTGCCATGGCAACCATGGGTTTGTGTTGCCATGGTAACCATGGCGTTTAGTTGCCATGGCAACCACGGGGTTTGGTTGCCATGGTAACCATGGGGTTGGGTTGCCATGGCAACCATGGGGTTGGGTTGCCATGGCATCCACGGTGTTGGGTTGCCATGGCAACCACGGGGTTTGGTTGCCATGGTAACCATGTTGTTGGGTTGCCATGGCAGCCATTTGGTTGGGTTGCCATGGCAACCATGGGGTTGTGTTGCCATGGTAACCATGGGGTTGGGTTGCCATGGCAACCATGGGGTTGTGTTGCCATGGTAACAATGGCGTTTAGTTGCCATGGCAACTATGGGGTTCTGTTGCCATGGCAACCATGGGGTAGTGTTTCCATGGCAACCACGGGGTTTCGTTGCCATGGTAACCATGGGGTTGGGTTGCCATGGCAACCATGGGGTTGGGTTGCCATGGTAACCATGGGGTTGGGTTGCCATGGCAACCATGGGGTTCTGTTGCCATGGGAACCATGGGGATGGGTTGCCATGGCATCCACGGGGTTGGGTTGCCATGGCAACCACGGGGTTTTGTTGCCATGGCAACCATGGGGTAGTGTTTCCATGGCAACCACGGCGTTTGGTTGCCATGGTAACCATGGGGTTGGGTTGCCATGGCAACCACGGGGTTTGGTTGCTCTGGTAACCATGGGGTTGGGTTGCCATGGCAACCATGGGGTTGTGTTGCCATGGTAACCATGGCGTTTAGTTGCCATGGAAACCACGGGGTTTGGTTGCCATGGTAACCATGGGGTTGGGTTGCCATGGCAACCATGGGGTTGTGTTTCCATGGTAACCATGGGGTTGGGTTGCCATGGCAACCATGGGGATGGGTTGCCATGGCAACCATGGGGTTGGGTTGCCATGGCAACCATGGGGTTGTGTTGCCATGGTAACCATGGCGTTTAGTTGCCATGGCAACCACGGGGTTTGGTTGCCATGGTAACCATGGGGTTGGGTTGCCATGGCATCCACGGGGTTGGGTTGCCATGGCAACCATGGGGTTGGGTTGCCATGGCAACCATGGGGTTTTGTTGCCATGGCAACCATGGGGTTGTGTTGCCATGGTAACTATGGGGTTGGGTTGCTATGGCAACCATGGGGTTGTGTTGCCATGGGAACCATGGGGTTGGGTTGCCATGGCATCCACGGGGTTGGGTTGCCATGGCAACCACGGGGTTTGGTTGCCATGGCAACCATGGGGTTCTGTGTCCATGGTAACCATGGGGTTGTGTAGCCATGGTAAGCATGGCGTTTTGTTGCCATGACAACTATGGGGTTCTCTTGCCATGGCAACCATGGGGTGGTGTTTCCATGGCAACCATGGGGTAGTGTTGCCATGGTAACGATGGGGTTGGCTTGCCATGGCAACCACGGGGTTGTGTTCTCATGGGAACCATGGTGTTGTGTTGCCATGGCAACCATGGGGTTGGGTTGCCATGGCAACCATGGGGTTGTGTTGCCATGGTAACCATGGCGTTTAAATGCCATGGCAACTATGGGGTTCTGTTGCCATGGTAACCATGGTGTTGGGTTGCCATGGCAACCATGGGGTTGAGTTGCCATGGGAACCATGGGGTTGGGTTGCCATGGCATCCACGGGCTTGGGTTGCCATGGCAACCACGGGGATTGGTTGCCATGGCAACCATGGGGTTCTGTGTCCATGGTAACCATGGGGTTGTGTTGCCATGGTAACCATGGCGTTTTGTTTTCATGGCAACTATGGGGTTCTGTTGCCATGGTAACCATGGGGTTGGGTTGCCATGGCAACCATGGGGTTGGGTTGCCATGGCAACCATGGGGTTGTGTTGCCATGGTAACCATGGGGTTGGGTTGCCATGGCAACCATGGCGTTTAGTTGCCATGGTAACCATGGCGTTTAATTGCCATGGCAACTATGGGTTTCTGTTGCCATTGGAACCATGGGGTTGGGTTGCCATGGCAACCATGGGGTTGTGTTTCCATGGGAACCATGGGGTTGGGTTGCCATGGCATCCACGGGGTTGGGTTGCCATGGTAACCACGGGGTTTGGTTGCCATGGCAACCATGGGGTTGGGTTGCCATGGTAACCATGGCGTTTAGTTGCCATGGCAACTATGGGGTTCTGTTGCCATGGTAACCATGGGGTTGTGTTGCCATGGTAACGATGGGGTGGCTTGCCATGGAAACCACGGGGTTGTGTTCTCATGGTAACCATGGGGTTGGGTTGCCATGGCAACCACGGGGTTTGGTTGCCATGGTAACCATGGGGTTGGGTTGCCATGGCAACAATGGGGTTGGGTTGCCATGGCAACCATGGGGTTGTGTTGCCATGGTAACCATGGGGTTGGGTTCCCATGGGAACCATGGGGTTGGGTTACCATGGCAACCATGGGGTTGGGTTTCCATGGCAATCATCGGGTTGTGTTGCCATGGTAACCATGGCGTTTAGTTGCCATGGCAACCACGGGGATTGGTTGCCATGGTAACCATGGGGTTGGGTTGACATGGCAACCATGGGGTTGGGTTGCCATGGCAACCATGGGGTTGGGTTCCCATGGTAACCATGGGGTTCGGTTGCCATGGCAACCATGGGGTTGTGTTGCCATGGTAACCATGGCGTTTAGTTGCCATGGCAACTATGGGGTTCTGTTGCCATGGTAACCATGGGGTTGGGTTGCCATGGCAACCATGGGGTTGTGTTGCCATGGTAACCATGGCGTTTAGTTGCCATGGAAACCACGGGGTTTGGTTGCCATGGTAACCATGGGGTTGGGTTGCCATGGCAACCATGGGGTTGTGTTTCCATGGTAACCATGGGGTTGGGTTGCCATGGCAACCATGGGGTTGGGTTGCCATGGCAACCATGGGGTTGTGTTGCCATGGTAACCATGGCGTTTAGTTTCCATGGCAACCACGGGGTTTGGTTGCCATGGTAACCATGGGGTTGGGTTGCCATGGCAACCACGGGGTTGGGTTGCCATGGCAACCATGGGGTTGGGTTGCCATGGCAACCATGGGGTTTTGTTGCCATGGGAACCATGGGGTTGTGTTGCCATGGGAACCATGGGGTTGGGTTGCCATGGCATCCACGGGGTTGGGTTGCCATGGCAACCACGGGGTTTGGTTGCCATGGCAACCATGGGGTTCTGTGTCCATGGTAACCATGGGGTTGTGTAGCCATGGTAACCATGGCGTTTTGTTGCCATGGCAACTATGGGGTTCTCTTGCCATGGCAACCATGGGGTGGTGTTTCCATGGCAACCATGGGGTAGTGTTGCCATGGTAACGATGGGGTTGGCTTCCCATGGCAACCACGGGGTTGTGTTCTCATGGGAACCATGGTGTTGTGTTGCCATGGCAACCATGGGGTTGGGTTGCCATGGCATCCACGGGCTTGGGTTGCCATGGCAACCACGGGGATTGGTTGCCATGGCAACCATGGGGTTCTGTGTCCATGGTAACCATGGGGTTGTGTTGCCATGGTAACCATGGCGTTTTGTTTTCATGGCAACTATGGGGTTCTGTTGCCATGGTAACCATGGGGTTGGGTTGCCATGGCAACCATGGGGTTGGGTTGCCATGGCAACCATGGGGTTGTGTTGCCATGGTAACCATGGGGTTGGGTTGCCATGGCAACCATGGCGTTTAGTTTCCATGGTAACCATGGCGTTTAATTGCCATGGCAACTATGGGTTTCTGTTGCCATGGTAACCATGAGGTTGGGTTGCCATGGCAACCATGGGGTTGTGTTTCCATGGGAACCATGGGGTTGGGTTGCCATGGCATCCACGGGGTTGGGTTGCCATGGTAACCACGGGGTTTGGTTGCCATGGCAACCATGGGGTTGGGTTGCCATGGTAACCATGGCGTTTAGTTGCCATGGCAACTATGGGGTTCTGTTGCCATGGTAACCATGGGGTTGTGTTGCCATGGTAACGATGGGGTGGCTTGCCATGGAAACCACGGGGTTGTGTTCTCATGGTAACCATGGGGTTGGGTTGCCATGGCAACCACGGGGTTTGGTTGCCATGGTAACCATGGGGTTGGGTTGCCATGGCAACAATGGGGTTGGGTTACCATGGCAACCATGGGGTTGTGTTGCCATGGGAACCATGGGGTTGGGTTGCCATGGCATCCACGGGGTTGGGTTGCCATGGCAACCACGGGGTTTGGTTGCCATGGCAACCATGGGGTTCTGTGTCCATGGTAACCATGGGGTTGTGTTGCCATGGTAAACATGGCGTTTTGTTGCCATGGCAACTATGGGGTTGTGTTGCCATGGCAACCATGGGGTAGTGTTTCCATGGCAACCACGGGGTTTGGTTGCCATGGTAACCATGGTGTTGGGTTGTCATGGCAACCATGGGGTTGTGTTCCCATGGTAACCATGGCGTTTAGTTGCCATGGCAACTATGGGGTTCTGTTGCCATGGTAACCATGGGGTTGGGTTGCCATGGCAACCATGGGGTTGTGTTGCCATGGGAACCATGGGGTTGGGTTGCCATGGCATCCACGGGGTTGGGTTGCCATGGCAACCACGGGGTTTGGTTGCCATGGCAACCATGGGGTTGTGTTGCCATGGTAACCATGGCGTTTAGTTGCCATGGCAACTATGGGGTTCTGTTGCCATGGTAACCATGGGGTTGGGTTGCCATGGCAACCATGGGGTTGTGTTGCCATGGGAACCATGGGGTTGGGTTGCCATGGCAACCATGGGGTTGCGTTGCCATGGCAACCATGGGGTTGTGTTGCCATGGTAACCATGGCGTTTAGTTGCCATGGCAACCACGGGGTTTGGTTGCCATGGTAACCATGGGGTTGGGTTGCCATGGCAACCATGGGGTTGGGTTGCCATGGCAACCATGGGGTTGGGTTGCCATGGCATCCACGGTGTTGTGTTGCCATGGCAACCACGGGGTTTGGTTGCCATGGTAACCATGGTGTTGGGTTGCCATGGCAGCCATGGGGTTGGGTTGCCATGGCAACCATGGGGTTGGGTTCCCATGGTAACCATGGGGTTGGGTTGCCATGGCAACCATGGGGTTGTGTTGCCATGGTAACCATGGCGTTTAGTTGCCATGGCAACTATGGGGTTCTGTTGCCATGGTAACCATGGGGTTGGGTTGCCATGGCAAACATGGTGTTGTGTTGCCATGGGAACCATGGGGTTGGGTTGCCATGGCATCCACGGTGTTGGGTTGCCATGGCAACCACGGGGTTTGGTTGCCATGGCAACCATGGGGTTCTGTGTCCATGGTAACCATGGGGTTGTGTTGCCATGGTAACCATGGCGTTTTGTTGCCATGGCAACTATGGGGTTCTGTTGCCATGGCAACCATGGGGTAGTGTTTCCATGGCAACCACGGGGTTTCGTTGCCATGGTAACCATGGGGTTGGGTTGCCATGGCAACCATGGGGTTGGGTTGCCATGGCAACCATGGGGTTGTGTTGCCATGGTAACCATGGGGTTGGGTTGCCATGGCAACCATGGGGTTCTGTTGCCATGGGAACCATGGGGATGGGTTGCCATGGCATCCACGGGGTTGGGTTGCCATGGCAACCACGGGGTTTTGTTGCCATGGCAACCATGGGGTAGTGTTTCCATGGCAACCACGGCGTTTGGTTGCCATGGTAACCATGGGGTTGGGTTGCCATGGCAACCACGGGGTTTGGTTGCCATGGTAACCATGGGGTTGGGTTGCCATGGCAACCACGGGGTTTGGTTGCTATGGTAACAATGGGGTTGGGTTGCCATGGCAACCATGGGGTTGTGTTGCCATGGGAACCATGGCGTTTAGTTGCCATGGCAACCACGGGGTTTGGTTGCCATGGTAACCATGGGGTTGGGTTGCCATGGCAACCATGGGGTTGTGTTGCCATGGTAACCATGGCGTTGTGTTGCGATGGCAACTATGGGGTTCTGTTGCCATGGCAACCATGGGGTAGTGTTTCCATGGCAACCATGGGGTTGTGTTGCCATGGTAACTATGGGGTTGGGTTGCTATGGAAACTATGGGGTTTGGTTGCTATGGTAACCATGGGGTTCTGTGTCCATGGTAACCATGGGGTTGTGTTGCCATGGTAACCATGGCGTTTTGTTGCCATGGCAACTATGGGGTTCTGTTGCCATGGCAACCATGGGGTAGTGTTTCCATGGCAACCATGGGGTAGTGTTGCCATGGTAACGATGGGGTTGGCTTGCCATGGCAACCACGGGGTTGTGTTCTCATGGGAACCATGGGGTTGTGTTGCCATGGTAACCATGGGGTTGGGTTGCCATGGCAACCACGGGGTTTGGTTGCTATGGTAACCATGGGGTTGGGTTGCCATGGCAACCATGGGGTTGTGTTGCCATGGTAACCATGGCGTTTAGTTGCCATGGCAACCACGGGGTTTGGTTGCCATGGTAACCATGGCGTTGGGTTGCCATGGCAACCATGGGGTAGTGTTTCCATGGCAACCATGGGGTTGTGTTGCCATTGTAACTATGGGGTTGGGTTGCTATGGAAACTATGGGGTTTATTTGCCTTGGAAACCATGGGGTTGGGTTGCCATGGCAACCATGGGGTTGTGTTGCCATGGTAACCATGGCGTTTAGTTGCCATGGCAACCACGGGGTTTGGTTGCCATGGTAACCATGGGGTTGGGTTGCCATGGCAACCATGGGGTTGGGTTGCCATGGCAACCATGGGGTTGGGTTGCCATGGCATCCACGGTGTTGTGTTGCCATGGCAACCACGGGGTTTGGTTGCCATGGTAACCATGGTGTTGGGTTGCCATGGCAGCCATGGGGTTGGGTTGCCATGGCAACCATGGGGTTGGGTTCCCATGGTAACCATGGGGTTGGGTTGCCATGGCAACCATGGGGTTGTGTTGCCATGGTAACCATGGCGTTTAGTTGCCATGGCAACTATGGGGTTCTGTTGCCATGGTAACCATGGGGTTGGGTTGCCATGGCAAACATGGTGTTGTGTTGCCATGGGAACCATGGGGTTGGGTTGCCATGGCATCCACGGTGTTGGGTTGCCATGGCAACCACGGGGTTTGGTTGCCATGGCAACCATGGGGTTCTGTGTCCATGGTAACCATGGGGTTGTGTTGCCATGGTAACCATGGCGTTTTGTTGCCATGGCAACTATGGGGTTCTGTTGCCATGGCAACCATGGGGTAGTGTTTCCATGGCAACCACGGGGTTTCGTTGCCATGGTAACCATGGGGTTGGGTTGCCATGGCAACCATGGGGTTGGGTTGCCATGGCAACCATGGGGTTGTGTTGCCATGGTAACCATGGGGTTGGGTTGCCATGGCAACCATGGGGTTCTGTTGCCATGGGAACCATGGGGATGGGTTGCCATGGCATCCACGGGGTTGGGTTGCCATGGCAACCACGGGGTTTTGTTGCCATGGCAACCATGGGGTAGTGTTTCCATGGCAACCACGGCGTTTGGTTGCCATGGTAACCATGGGGTTGGGTTGCCATGGCAACCACGGGGTTTGGTTGCCATGGTAACCATGGGGTTGGGTTGCCATGGCAACCACGGGGTTTGGTTGCTATGGTAACCATGGGGTTGGGTTGCCATGGCAACCATGGGGTTGTGTTGCCATGGGAACCATGGCGTTTAGTTGCCATGGCAACCACGGGGTTTGGTTGCCATGGTAACCATGGGGTTGGGTTGCCATGGCAACCATGGGGTTGTGTTGCCATGGTAACCATGGCGTTGTGTTGCGATGGCAACTATGGGGTTCTGTTGCCATGGCAACCATGGGGTAGTGTTTCCATGGCAACCATGGGGTTGTGTTGCCATGGTAACTATGGGGTTGGGTTGCTATGGAAACTATGGGGTTTGGTTGCTATGGTAACCATGGGGTTCTGTGTCCATGGTAACCATGGGGTTGTGTTGCCATGGTAACCATGGCGTTTTGTTGCCATGGCAACTATGGGGTTCTGTTGCCATGGCAACCATGGGGTAGTGTTTCCATGGCAACCATGGGGTAGTGTTGCCATGGTAACGATGGGGTTGGCTTGCCATGGCAACCACGGGGTTGTGTTCTCATGGGAACCATGGGGTTGTGTTGCCATGGTAACCATGGGGTTGGGTTGCCATGGCAACCACGGGGTTTGGTTGCTATGGTAACCATGGGGTTGGGTTGCCATGGCAACCATGGGGTTGTGTTGCCATGGTAACCATGGCGTTTAGTTGCCATGGCAACCACGGGGTTTGGTTGCCATGGTAACCATGGCGTTGGGTTGCCATGGCAACCATGGGGTAGTGTTTCCATGGCAACCATGGGGTTGTGTTGCCATTGTAACTATGGGGTTGGGTTGCTATGGAAACTATGGGGTTTATTTGCCTTGGAAACCATGGGGTTGGGTTGCCATGGCAACCATGGGGTTGTGTTGCCATGGTAACCATGGCGTTTTGTTGCCATGGCAACTATGGGGTTCTGTTGCCATGGCAACCATGGGGTAGTGCTTCCATGGCAACCATGGGGATGTGTTGCCATGGTAACGATGGGGTTGGGTTGCTATGGTAACCATGCGGTTGTGTTGCCATGGTAACCATGGGGTTGGGTTGCCATGGCAACCACGGGGTTTGGTTGCCATGGCAACCATGGGGTTCTGTTGCCATGGTAACCATGGGGTTGTGTAGCCATGGTAACCATGGCGTTTTGTTGCCATGGCAACTATGGGGTTCTCTTGCCATGGCAACCATGGGGTGGTGTTTCCATGGCAAACATGGGGTAGTGTTGCCATGGTAACGATGGGGTTGGCTTGCCATGGTAAGCACGGGGTTGTGTTCTCATGGGAACCATGGGGTTGTGTTGCCATGGCAACCATGGGGTTGGGTTGCCATGGCAACCATGGGGTTGTGTTGCCATGGTAACCATGGCGTTTAAATGCCATGGCAACTATGGGGTTCTGTTGCCATGGTAACCATGGTGTTGGGTTGCCATGGCAACCATGGGGTTGAGTTGCCATGGGAACCATGGGGTTGGGTTGCCATGGCATCCACGGGCTTGGGTTGCCATGGCAACCACGGGGATTGGTTGCCATGGCAACCATGGGGTTCTGTGTCCATGGTAACCATGGGGTTGTTTTGCCATGGTAACCATGGCGTTTTGTTGCCATGGCAACCATGGTGTTCTGTTGCCATGGCAACCATGGGGTAGTGTTTCCATGGCAACCACGGGGTTTGGTTGCCATGGTAACCATGGGGTTGGGTTGCCATGGCAACCACGGGGTTTGGTTGCCATGGTAACCATGGGGTTGGGTTACCATGGCAACCATGGGGTTGTGTTGCCATGGTAACCATGGGGTTGGGTTGCCATGGCAACCATGCGGTTGCGTTCCCATGGTAACCATGGGGCTGGGTTGCCATGGCAACCATGGGGTTGGCTTGCCATGGCAACCAAGGTGTTGTGTTCTCATGGGAACCATGGGGTTGTGTTGCCATGGTAACCATGGGGTTGTGTTGCCATGGTAACTATGGGGTTGGGTTGCTATGGAAACCATGGGGTTTAGTTGCCTTGGCAGCCATGGGGTTGGGTTGCCATGGCAACCATGGGGTTGTGTTGCCATGGTAACCATGGCGTTTTGTTGCCATGGCAACTATGGGGTTCTGTTGCCATGGCAACCATGGGGTAGTGCTTCCATGGCAACCATGGGGATGTGTTGCCATGGTAACGATGGGGTTGGGTTGCTATGGTAACCATGCGGTTGTGTTGCCATGGTAACTATGGGGTTGGGTTGCCATGGCAACCACGGGGTTTGGTTGCTATGGTAACCATGGGGTTGGGTTGCCATGGCAACCATGGGGTTGTGTTGCCATGGGAACCATGGCGTTTAGTTGCCATGGCAACCACGGGGTTTGGTTGCCATGGTAACCATGGGGTTGGGTTGCCATGGCAACCATGGGGTTGTGTTGCCATGGTAACCATGGCGTTGTGTTGCGATGGCAACTATGGGGTTCTGTTGCCATGGTAACCATGGCGTTTAGTTGCCATGGCAACTATGGGGTTCTGTTGCCATGGTAACCATGGGGTTGGGTTGCCATGGCAGCCTTGGGGTTGTGTTGCCATGGGAACCATGGGGTTGGGTTGCCATGGCATCCACGGGGTTGGGTTGCCATGGCAACCACGGGGTTTGGTTGCCATGGAAACCATGGGGTTCTGTGTCCATGGTAACCATGGGGTTGTGTTGCTATGGTAACCATGGCGTTTTGTTGCCATGGCAACTATGGTGTTCTGTTGCCATGGCAACCATGGGGTAGTGTTTCCATGGCAACCACGGGGTTTGGTTGCCATGGTAACCATGGGGTTGGGTTGCCATGGCAACCACGGGGTTTGGTTGCTATGGTAACCATGGGGTTGGGTTGCCATGGCAACCATGGGGTTGTGTTGCCATGGTAACCATGGCGTTTAGTTGCCAGGGCAACCACGGGGTTTGGTTGCCATGGTAACCATGGGGTTGGGTTGCCATGGCAACCATGGGGTTGGGTTGGCATGGCAACCATGGGGTTGTGTTGCCATGGTAACCATGGCGTTTAGTTGCCAGGGCAACCACGGGGTTTGGTTGCCATGGTAACCATGGGGTTGGGTTGCCATGGCAACGATGGGGTTGTGTTGGCATGGCAACCATGGGGTTGTGTTGCCATGGTAACCATGGGGTTGGGTTGCCATGGGAACCATGGGGTTGGGTTGCCATGGCAACCATGGGGTTGGTTTGCCATGGCAATCATGGGGTTGTGTTTCCATGGTAACCATGGCGTTTAGTTGCCATGGCAACCACGAGGTTTGGTTGCCATGGTAACCATGGGGTTGGGTTGCCATGTCAACCATGGTGTTGGGTTCCCATGGTAAACATGGGGTTGGGTTGCCATGGCAACCATGGGGTTGTGTTGCCATGGTAACCATGGCGTTTAGTTGCCATGGAAGCTATGGGGTTCTGTTGCCATGGTAACCATGGGGTTGGGTTGCCATGGCAACCATGGGGTTGGGTTGCCATGGGAACCATGGGGGTGTGTTGCCATGGTAACCATGGCGTTTAGTTGCCATGGCAACTATGGGGTTCTGTTGCCATGGTAACCATGGGGTTGGGTTGCTATGGCAACCATGGGGTTGTGTTGCCATGGGAACCATGGGGTTGGGTTGCCATGGCATCCACGGGGTTGGGTTGCATGGCAACCACGGGGTTTGGTTGCCATGGCAACCATGGGGTTCTGTGTCCATGGTAACAATGGGGTTGTGTTGCCATGGTAACCATGGCGTTTTGTTGCCATGGCAACTATGGTGTTCTGTTGCCATGGCAACCATGGGGTAGTGTTTCCATGGCAACCACGGGGTTTGGTTGCCATGGTAACCATGGGGTTGGGTTGCCATGGGAACCATGGGGTTGTGTTGCCATGGTAATTATGGGGTTGTGTTGCCATGGTAACCATGGCGTTTAGTTGCCATGGCAACTATGGGGTTCTGTTGCCATGGTAACCATGGGGTTGGGTTGCCATGGCAACCATGGGGTTGTGTTGCCATGGGAACCATGGGGTTGGGTTGCCATGGCATCCACGGGGTTGGGTTGCCATGGCAACCACGGGGTTTGGTTGCCATGGCAACCATGGGGTTGTGTTGCCATGGTAACCATGGCGTTTAGTTGCCATGGCAACCATGGGGTTCTGTTGCCATGGTAACCATGGGGTTGGGTTGCCATGGCAACCATGGGGTTGTGTTGCCATGGGAACCATGGGGTTGGGTTGCCATGGGAACCATGGGGTTGGGTTGCCATGGCAACCATGGGGTTGGGTTGCCATGGTAACCATGGGGTTGGGTTGCCATGGCAACCATGGGGTTGTGTTGCCATGGTAACCATGGCGTTTAGTTGCCATGGCAACTATGGGGTTCTGTTGCCATGGTAACCATGGGGTTGGGTTGCCATGGCAACCATGGGGTTGTGTTGCCATGGGAACCATGGGGTTGGGTTGCCATGGCATTTACGGGGTTTGGTTGCCATGGCAACCACGGGGTTTGGTTGCCATGGCAACCATGGGGTTCTGTGTCCATGGTAACCATGGGGTTGTGTTGCCATGGTAACCATGGCGTTCTGTTGCCATGGCAACTATGGGGTTCTGATGCCATGGCAACCATGGGGTAGTGTTTCCATGGCAACCACGGGGTTTGGTTGCCATGGTAACCATGGGGTTAAGTTGCTATAGCAACCATGGGGTTGGGTTGCCATGGCAACCATGGGGTTGTGTTGCCATGGTAACCATGGGGTTGGGTTGCCATGGCAACCATGGGGTTGTGTTGCCATGGTAACCATGGCGTTTAGTTGCCATGGCAACTATGGTGTTCTGTTGCCATGGTAACCATGGGGTTGGGTTGCCATGGCAACCATGGGGTTGTGTTGCCATGGGAACCATGGGGTTTGGTTGCCATGGCATCCACGGGGTTGTGTTGCCATGGCAACCACGGGGTTTGGTTGCCATGGCAACCATGGGGTTCTGTGTCCATGGTAACCATGGGGTTGTGTTGCCATGGTAACCATGGCGTTTTGTTGCCATGGCAACTATGCGGTTCTGTTGCCATGGCAACCATGGGGTAGTGTTGCCATGGGAACCATGGGGTTGGGTTGCCATGGCAACCATGAGGTTGTGTTGCCATGGTAACCATGGTGTTTAGTTGCCATGGCAACCACGGGGTTTGGTTGCCATGGTAACCATGGGGTTGGGTTGCCATGGCAACCATGGGGTTGGGTTGCCATGGCAACCATGGGGTTGGGTTCCCATGGTATCCATGGGGTTGGGTTGCCATGGCAACCATGGGGTTGTGTTGCCATGGTAACCATGGCGTTTAGTTGCCATGGCAACTATGGGGTTCTGTTGACATGGTAACCATGGGGTTGGGTTGCCATGGCAACCATGGGGTTGTGTTGCCATGGGATCCATGGGGTTGGGTTGCCATGGGAACCATGGGGTTGGGTTGCCATGGCAACCATGGGGTTGGGTTCCCATGGTAACCATGGGGTTGGGTTGCCATGGCAACCATGGGGTTGTGTTGCCATGGTAACCATGGCGTTTAGTTGCCATGGCAACTATGGGGTTCTGTTGCCATAGTAACCATGGGGTTGGGTTGCCATGGCAACCATGGGGTTGTGTTGCCATGGGAACCATGGGGTTGGGTTGCCATGGCATTTACGGGGTTTGGTTGCCATGGCAACCACGGGGTTTGGTTGCCATGGCAACCATGGGGTTCTGTGTCCATGGTAACCATAGGGTAGTGTTGCCATGGGAACCATGGGGTTGGGTTGCCATGGCAACCATGGGGTTGTGTTGCCATGGTAACCATGGTGTTTAGTTGCCATGGAACCACGGGGTTTGGTTGCCATGGTAACCATGGGGTTGGGTTGCCATGGCAACCATGGGGTTGGGTTGCCATGGCAACCATGGGGTTGGGTTCCCATGGTAACCATGGGGTTGGGTTGCCATGGCAACCATGGGGTTGTGTTGCCATGGTAACCATGGCGTTCAGTTGCCATGGCAACTATGGGGTTTGGTTGCCATGGTAACCATGGGGTTGGGTTGCCATGGCAACCATGGGGTTGTGTTGCCATGGGAACCATGGGGTTGGGTTGCCATGGCATCCACGGGGTTTGGTTGCCATGGCAACCATGGGGTTCTGTGTCCTTGGTAACCATGGGGTTGTGTTGCCATGGTAACCATGGCGTTTTGTTGCCATGGCAACAATGGGGTTCTGTTGCCATGGCAACCACGGGGTTTGGTTTCCATGGTAACCATGGGGTTGGGTTGCCATGGCAACCATGGGGTTGTGTTGCCATGGTAACCATGGCGTTTAGTTGCCATGGCAACTATGGGGTTCTGTTGCCATGGTAACCATGGGGTTGGGTTGCCATGGCAACCATGGGGTTGTGTTGCCATGGGAACCGTGGGGTTGGGTTGCCATGGCATCCACTGGGTTGTGTTGCCATGGCAACCACGGGTTGGGTTGCCATGGCAACCATGGGGTTCTGTGTCCATGGTAACCATGGGGTTGTGTTGCCATGGTAACCATGGCGTTTTGTTGCCATGGCAACTATGGGTTTCTGTTGCCATGGCAACCATGGGGTAGTGTTTCCATGGCAACAACGGGGTTTGGTTGCCATGGCAACCATGGGGTTGTGTTGCCATGGTAACCATGGCGTTTAGTTGCCATGGCAACTATGGGGTTCTGTTGCCATGGTAACCATGGGGTAGGGTTGCCATGGCAACCATGGGGTTGTGTTGCCATGGTAACCATGGGGTTGGGTTGCCATGGCAACCATGGGGTTGGGTTGCCATGGTAACCATGGCGTTGTGTTGCCATGGTAACCATGGCGTTTAGTTGCCATGGCAACCACGGAGTTTGGTTGCCATGGTAACCACGGGGTTTGGTTGCCATGGTAACCATGGGGTTGGGTTGCCATGGCAACCATGGGGTTGTGTTGCCATGGTAACCATGGGGTTGGGTTGCCATGGCAACCATGGGGTTTTGTTGCCATGGTAACCATGGCGTTTATTTGCCATGGCAACTATGGGGTTCTGTTGCCATGGTAACCATGGGGTTGGGTTGCCATGGCAACCATGGGGTTGTGTTGCCATGGGAACCATGGGGTTGGGTTGCCATGGCATCCACGGGGTTGGGTTGCCATGGCAACCACGGGGTTTGGTTGCCATGGTAACCATGGGGTTCTGTGTCCATGGTAACCATGGCGTTGTGTTGCCATGGTAACCATGGCGTTTTGTTGCCATGGCAACTATGGGGTTCTGTTGCCATGGCAACCATGGGGTAGTGTTTCCATGGCAACCATGGGGTAGTGTTGCCATGGTAACGATGGGGTTGGGTTGCCATGGCAACCATAGGGTAGTGTTGCCATGGCAACCATGGGGTTGGGTTGCCATGGCAACCATGGGGTTGGGTTGCCATGGTAACCATGGGGTTGTGTTGCCATGGTAACCATGGCGTTTAGTTGACATGGCAACTATGGGGTTCTGTTGCCATGGTAACCATGGGGTTGGGTTGCCATGGGAACCATGGGGTTGGGTTGCCATGGGAACCATGGGGTTGGGTTGCCATGGCAACCATGGGGTTGGGTTGCCATGGCAACCATGGGGTTGGGTTCCCATGGTAACCATGGGGTTGGGTTGCCATGGCAACCATGGGGTTGTGTTGCCATTGTAACCATGGAGTTTAGTTGCCATGGCAAGTATGGGGTTCTGTTGCCATGGTAACCATGGGGTTGGGTTGCCATGGCAACCATGGGGTTTTGTTGCCATGGGAACCATGGGGTTGGGTTGCCATGGCATCCACGGGGTTTGGTTGCCATGGCAACCACGGGGTTTGGTTGCCATGGCAACCATGGGGTTCTGTGTCCATGGTAACCTTGGGGTTGTGTTGCCATGGTAACCATGGCGTTTTGTTGCCATGGCAACTATGGGGTTCTGATGCCATGGCAACCATGGGGTAGTTTTTCCATGGCAACCACGGGGTTTGGTTGCCATGGTAACCATGGGGTTGGGTTGCCATGGCAACCATGGGGTTGGGTTGCCATGGCAACCATGGGGTTGTGTTGCCATGGTAACCATGGGGTTGGGTTGCCATGGCAACCATGGGGTTGGGTTGCCATGGTAACCATGGCGTTTAGTTGCCATTGCAACTATGGTGTTCTGTTGCCATGGTAACCATGGGGTTGGGTTGCCATGGCAACCATGGGGTTGTGTTGCCATGGGAACAATGGGGTTGGGTTGCCATGGCATCCACGGGGTTGTGTTGCCATGGCAACCACGGGGTTTGGTTGCCATGGTAACCATGGGGTTCTGTGTCCATGGTAACCATGGGGTTGTGTTGCCATGGTAACCATGGCGTTTTGTTGCCATGGCAACTATGGGGTTCTGTTGCCATGGAAACCATGGGGTAGTGTTGCCATGGGAACCATGGGGTTGGGTTGCCACGGCAACCATGGGGTTGTGTTGCCATGGCAACCATGGGGTTGTGTTGCCATGGTAACCATGGCGTTTAGTTGCCATGGCAACCACGAGGTTGGGTTGCCATGGCAACCATGGGGTTGGGTTGCCATGGCAACCATGGGGTTGGGTTGCCATGGCAACCATGGGGTTGGGTTCCCATGGTAACCATGGGGTTGGGTTGCCATGGCAACCATGGGGTTGTGTTGCCATGGTAACCATGGCCTTCAGTTGCCATGGCAACTATGGGGTTCTGTTGCCATGGTAACCATGGGGTTGGGTTGCCATGGCAACCATGGGGTTGTGTTGCCATGGGAACCTTGGGGTTGGGTTGCCATGGCATCCACGGGGTTGGGTTGCCATGGCAACCACGGGGTTTTGTTGCCATGGCAACCATGGGGTTCTGTGTCCATGGTAACCATGGGGTTGTGTTGCCATGGTAACCATGGCGTTTTGTTGCCATGGTAACCATGGGGTTGGGTTGCCATGGTAACAATAAGGTTGTCTTGCCATGGCAACCATGGGGTTTTGTTGCCATGGGAACCATGGGGTTGGGTTGCCATGGCAACCATGGGGTTGGGTTGCCATGGCAACCATGGGGTTGGGTTCCCATGGAAACCATGGGGTTGGGTTGCCGTGGCAACCATGGGGTTGTGTTGCCATGGTAACCATGGCGTTTAGTTGCCATGGCAACTATGGGGTTCTGTTGCCATGGTAACCATGGGGTTGGGTTGCCATGGCAACCATGGGGTTGGGTTGCCATGGCAACCACGGGGTTTGGTTGCCATGGAAACCATGGGGTTCTGTGTCCATGGTAACCATGGGGTTGTGTTGCCATGGTAACCATGGCGTTTAGTTGCCATGGCAACTATGGGGTTCTGTTGCCATGGCAACCACGGGGTTTGGTTGCCATGGTAACCATGGGGTTGGGTTACCATGGCAACCATGGGGTTGTGTTGCCATGGCAACCATGGGGTTGTGTTGCCATGGTAACCATGGGGTTGGGTAGCCATGGCAACCATGGGGTTGTGTTGCCATGGTAACCATGGCGTTTAGTTGCCATGGCAACTATGGGGTTCTGTTGCCATGGTAACCATGGGGTTGGGTTGCCATGGCAACCATGGGGTTGTGTTGCCATGGCATCAACGGGGTTGGGTTGCCATGGCAACCACGGGGTTTGGTTGCCATGGCAACCATGGGGTTGTGTTGCCATGGTAACCAAGGCATTTAGTTGCCATGGTAACCATGGGGTTGGGTTGCCATGGCAACCACGGGGTTTGGTTGCTATGGTAACCATGGGGTTGGGTTGCCATGGCAACCATGGGGTAGTGTTTCCATGGCAACCACGGGGTTTGGTTGCCATGGTAACCATGGGGTTGGGTTGCCATGGCAACCACGGGGTTTGGTTGCTATGGTAACCATGGGGTTGGGTTGCCATGGCAACCATGGGGTTGTGTTGCCATGGTAACCATGGCGTTTAGTTGCCATGGCAACCACGGGGTTTGGTTGCCATGGTAAACATGGGGTTGGGTTGCCATGGCAACCATGGGGTTGTGTTGCCATGGTAACCATGGCGTTTAGTTGCCATGGCAACTATGGGGTTCTGTTGCCATGGTAACCATGGGGTTGGGTTGCCATGGCAACCATGGGGTTGTGTTGCCATGGGAAGCATGGGGTTGGGTTGCCATGGCAACCATGGGGTTGTGTTGCCATGGTAACCATGGCGTTTAGTTGACATGGCAACTATGGGGTTGTGTTGCCATGGTAACCATGGGGTTGGGTTGCCATGGCAACCATGGGGTTGTGTTGCCATGGGAACCGTGGGGTTGGGTTGCCATGGCATCCACAGGGTTGGGTTGCCATGGCAACCACGATGTTTGGTTGCCATGGCAACCATGGGGTTCTGTGTCCATGGTAACCATGGGGTTGTGTTGCCATGGTAACCATGGCGTTTTGTTGCCATGGCAACTATGGGGTTCTGTTGCCATGGCAACCATGGGGTAGTGTTTCCATGGCAACCATGGGGTTGTGTTGCCATGGTAACCATGGGGTTGGGTAGCCATGGCAACCATGGGGTTGTGTTGCCATGGTAACCATGGCGTTTAGTTGCCATGGCAACTATGGGGTTCTGTTGCCATGGTAACCATGGGGTTGGGTTGCCATGGCAACCATGGGGTTGTGTTGCCATGGCATCAACGGGGTTGGGTTGCCATGGCAACCACGGGGTTTGGTTGCCATGGCAACCATGGGGTTGTGTTGCCATGGTAACCAAGGCATTTAGTTGCCATGGTAACCATGGGGTTGGGTTGCCATGGCAATCACGGGGTTTGGTTGCTATGGTAACCATGGGGTTGGGTTGCCATGGCAACCATGGGGTAGTGTTTCCATGGCAACCACGGGGTTTGGTTGCCATGGTAACCATGGGGTTGGGTTGCCATGGCAACCACGGGGTTTGGTTGCTATGGTAACCATGGGGTTGGGTTGCCATGGCAACCATGGGGTTGTGTTGCCATGGTAACCATGGCGTTTAGTTGCCATGGCAACCACGGGGTTTGGTTGCCATGGTAAACATGGGGTTGGGTTGCCATGGCAACCATGGGGTTGTGTTGCCATGGCATCAACGGGGTTGGGTTGCCATGGCAACCACGGGGTTTGGTTGCCATGGCAACCATGGGGTTGTGTTGCCATGGTAACCAAGGCATTTAGTTGCCATGGTAACCATGGGGTTGGGTTGCCATGGCAACCACGGGGTTTGGTTGCTATGGTAACCATGGGGTTGGGTTGCCATGGCAACCATTAGGTAGTGCTTCCATGGCAACCACGGGGTTTGGTTGCCATGGTAACCATGGGGTTGGGTTGCCATGGCAACCACGGGGTTTGGTTGCTATGGTAACCATGGGGTTGGGTTGCCATGGCAACCATGGGGTTGTGTTGCCATGGTAACCATGGCGTTTAGTTGCCATGGCAACCACGGGGTTTGGTTGCCATGGTAAACATGGGGTTGGGTTGCCATGGCAACCATGGGGTTGTGTTGCCATGGTAACCATGGCGTTTAGTTGCCATGGCAACTATGGGGTTCTGTTGCCATGGTAACTATGGGGTTGGGTTGCCATGGCAACCATGGGGTTGTGTTGCCATGGGAAGCATGGGGTTGGGTTGCCATGGCAACCATGGGGTTGTGTTGCCATGGTAACCATGGCGTTTAGTTGACATGGCAACTATGGGGTTGTGTTGCCATGGTAACCATGGGGTTGGGTTGCCATGGCAACCATGGGGTTGTGTTGCCATGGGAACCGTGGGGTTGGGTTGCCATGGCATCCACAGGGTTGGGTTGCCATGGCAACCACGATGTTTGGTTGCCATGGCAACCATGGGGTTCTGTGTCCATGGTAACCATGGGGTTGTGTTGCCATGGTAACCATGGCGTTTTGTTGCCATGGCAACTATGGGGTTCTGTTGCCATGGCAACCATGGGGTAGTGTTTCCATGGCAACCATGGGGTTGTGTTGCCATGGTAACCATGGGGTTGGGTAGCCATGGCAACCATGGGGTTGTGTTGCCATGGTAACCATGGCGTTTAGTTGCCATGGCAACTATGGGGTTCTGTTGCCATGGTAACCATGGTGTTGGGTTGCCATGGCAACCATGGGGTTGTGTTGCCATGGCATCAACGGGGTTGGGTTGCCATGGCAACCACGGGGTTTGGTTGCCATGGCAACCATGGGGTTGTGTTGCCATGGTAACCAAGGCATTTAGTTGCCATGGTAACCATGGGGTTGGGTTGCCATGGCAATCACGGGGTTTGGTTGCTATGGTAACCATGGGGTTGTGTTGCCATGGCAACCATGGGGTAGTGTTTCCATGGCAACCACGGGGTTTGGTTGCCATGGTAACCATGGGGTTGGGTTGCCATGGCAACCACGGGGTTTGGTTGCTATGGTAACCATGGGGTTGGGTTGCCATGGCAACCATGGGGTTGGGTTGCCATGGTAACCATGGCGTTTAGTTGCCATGGCAACCACGGGGTTTGGTTGCAATGGTAAACATGGGGTTGGGTTTCCATGGCAACCATGGGGTTGGGTTGCCATGGCAACCATGGGGTTGTGTTGCCATGGGAACCATGGGGTTGGGTTGCCATGGGAACCATGGGGTTGGGTTGCCATGGTAACCATGGCGTTTAGTTGACATGGCAACTATGGGGTTCTGTTGCCATGGTAACCATGGGGTTGGGTTGCCATGGCAACCATGGGGTTGTGTTGCCATGGGAACCGTGGGGTTGGGTTGCCATGGCATCCACGGGGTTGGGTTGCCATGGCAACCACGATGTTTGGTTGCCATGGCAACCATGGGGTTCTGTGTCCATGCTAACCATGGGGTTGTGTTGCCATGGTAACCATGGCGTTTTGTTGCCATGGCAACTATGGGGTTCTGTTGCCATGGCAACCATGGGGTAGTGTTTCCATGGCAACCACGGGGTTTGGTTGCCATGGTAACCATGGGGTTGGGTTGCCATGGCAACCATGGGGTTGGGTTGCCATGGTAACCATGGGGTTGGGTTGCCATGGCAACCATGGGGTTGTGTTGCCATGGTAACCATGGCGTTTAGTTGCCATGGCAACTATGGGGTTCTGTTGCCATGGTAACCATGGGGTTGGGTTGCCATGGCAACCATGGGGTTGTGTTGCCATGGGAAGCATGGGGTTGGGTTGCCATGGCAACCATGGGGTTGTGTTGCCATGGTAACCATGGCGTTTAGTTGACATGGCAACTATGGGGTTCTGTTGCCATGGTAACCATGGGGTTGGGTTGCCATGGCAACCATGGGGTTGTGTTGCCATGGGAACCGTGGGGTTGGGTTGCCATGGCATCCACGGGGTTGGGTTGCCATGGCAACCACGATGTTTGGTTGCCATGGCAACCATGGGGTTCTGTGTCCATGGTAACCATGAGGTTGTGTTGCCATGGTAACCATGGCGTTTTGTTGCCATGGCAACTATGGGGTTCTGTTGCCATGGCAACCATGGGGTAGTGTTTCCATGGCAACCACGGGGTTTGGTTGCCATGGTAACCATGGGGTTGGGTTGCCATGGCAACCATGGGGTTGGGTTGCCATGGTAACCATGGGGTTGGGTTGCCATGGCAACCATGGGGTTGTGTTGCCATGGTAACCATGGCGTTTAGTTGCCATGGCAACTATGGGGTTCTGTTGCCATGGTAACCATGGGGTTGGGTTGCCATGGCAACCATGGGGTTGGGTTGCCATGGCATCAACGGGGTTGGGTTGCCATGGCAACCACGGGGTTTGGTTGCCATGGCAACCATGGGGTTGTGTTGCCATGGTAACCAAGGCATTTAGTTGCCATGGTAACCATGGGGTTGGGTTGCCATGGCAACCACGGGGTTTGGTTGCTATGGTAACCATGGGGTTGGGTTGCCATGGCAACCATGGGGTAGTGTTTCCATGGCAACCACGGGGTTTGGTTGCCATGGTAACCATGGGGTTGGGTTGCCATGGCAACCACGGGGTTTGGTTGCTATGGTAACCATGGGGTTGGGTTGCCATGGCAACCATGGGGTTGTGTTGCCATGGTAACCATGGCGTTTAGTTGCCATGGCAACCACGGGGTTTGGTTGCCATGGTAAACATGGGGTTGGGTTGCCATGGCAACCATGGGGTTGGGTTGCCATGGCAACCATGGGGTTGTGTTGCCATGGGAACCATGGGGTTGGGTTGCCATGGGAACCATGGGGTTGGGTTGCCATGGCAACCATGGGGTTGGGTTGCCATGGCAACCATGGGGTTGGGTTGCCATGGCAACCATGGGGTTGTGTTGCCATGGTAACCATGGCGTTTAGTTGACATGGCAACTATGGGGTTGTGTTGCCATGGTAACCATGGGGTTGGGTTGCCATGGCAACCATGGGGTTGTGTTGCCATGGGAACCGTGGGGTTGGGTTGCCATGGCATCCACAGGGTTGGGTTGCCATGGCAACCACGATGTTTGGTTGCCATGGCAACCATGGGGTTCTGTGTCCATGGTAACCATGGGGTTGTGTTGCCATGGTAACCATGGCGTTTTGTTGCCATGGCAACTATGGGGTTCTGTTGCCATGGCAACCATGGGGTAGTGTTTCCATGGCAACCACGGGGTTTGGTTGCCATGGTAACCATGGGGTTGGGTTGCCATGGCAACCACGGGGTTTGGTTGCTATGGTAACCATGGGGTTGGGTTGCCATGGCAACCATGGGGTTGTGTTGCCATGGTAACCATGGCGTTTAGTTGCCATGGCAACCACGGGGTTTGGTTGCCATGGTAAACATGGGGTTGGGTTGCCATGGCAACCATGGGGTTGGGTTGCCATGGCAACCATGGGGTTGTGTTGCCATGGGAACCATGGGGTTGGGTTGCCATGGGAACCATGGGGTTGGGTTGCCATGGCAACCATGGGGTTGTGTTGCCATGGTAACCATGGCGTTTAGTTGACATGGCAACTATGGGGTTCTGTTGCCATGGTAACCATGGGGTTGGGTTGCCATGGCAACCATGGGGTTGTGTTGCCATGGGAACCGTGGGGTTGGGTTGCCATGGCATCCACAGGGTTGGGTTGCCATGGCAACCACGATGTTTGGTTGCCATGGCAACCATGGGGTTCTGTGTCCATGGTAACCATGGGGTTGTGTTGCCATGGTAACCATGGCGTTTTGTTGCCATGGCAACTATGGGGTTCTGTTGCCATGGCAACCATGGGGTAGTGTTTCCATGGCAACCACGGGGTTTGGTTGCCATGGTAACCATGGGGTTGGGTTGCCATGGCAACCATGGGGTTGGGTTGCCATGGTAACCATGGGGTTGGGTTGCCATGGCAACCATGGGGTTGTGTTGCCATGGTAACCATGGCGTTTAGTTGCCATGGCAACTATGGGGTTCTGTTGCCATGGTAACCACGGGGTTTGGTTGCCATGGCAACCATGGGGTTGGGTTGCCATGGCAACCATGGGGTTGTGTTGCCATGGCAACCATGGGGTTGTGTTGCCATGGTAACCATGGGGTTGGGTAGCCATGGCAACCATGGGGTTGTGTTGCCATGGTAACCATGGGGTTGGGTTGCCATGGCAACCATGGGGTTGTGTTGCCATGGCAACCATGGGGTTGTGTTGCCATGGTAACCATGGCGTTTAGTTGCCATGGCAACTATGGGGTTCTGTTGCCATGGTAACCATGGGGTTGGGTTGCCATGGCAACCATGGGGTTGTGTTGCCATGGCATCAACGGGGTTGGGTTGCCATGGCAACCACGGGGTTTGGTTGCCATGGCAACCATGGGGTTGTGTTGCCATGGTAACCAAGGCATTTAGTTGCCATGGTAACCATGGGGTTGGGTTGCCATGGCAACCACGGGGTTTGGTTGCTATGGTAACCATGGGGTTGGGTTGCCATGGCAACCATGGGGTAGTGTTTCCATGGCAACCACGGGGTTTGGTTGCCATGGTAACCATGGGGTTGGGTTGCCATGGCAACCATGGGGTTGGGTTGCCATGGTAACCATGGGGTTGGGTTGCCATGGCAACCATGGGGTTGTGTTGCCATGGTAACCATGGCGTTTAGTTGCCATGGCAACTATGGGGTTCTGTTGCCATGGTAACCATGGGGTTGGGTTGCCATGGCAACCATGGGGTTGTGTTGCCATGGGAAGCATGGGGTTGGGTTGCCATGGCAACCATGGGGTTGTGTTGCCATGGTAACCATGGCGTTTAGTTGACATGGCAACTATGGGGTTCTGTTGCCATGGTAACCATGGGGTTGGGTTGCCATGGCAACCATGGGGTTGTGTTGCCATGGGAACCGTGGGGTTGGGTTGCCATGGCATCCACGGGGTTGGGTTGCCATGGCAACCACGATGTTTGGTTGCCATGGCAACCATGGGGTTCTGTGTCCATGGTAACCATGGGGTTGTGTTGCCATGGTAACCATGGCGTTTTGTTGCCATGGCAACTATGGGGTTCTGTTGCCAAGGCAACCATGGGGTAGTGTTTCCATGGCAACCACGGGGTTTGGTTGCCATGGTAACCATGGGGTTGGGTTGCCATGGCAACCATGGGGTTGGGTTGCCATGGTAACCATGGGGTTGGGTTGCCATGGCAACCATGGGGTTGTGTTGCCATGGTAACCATGGCGTTTAGTTGCCATGGCAACTATGGGGTTCTGTTGCCATGGTAACCACGGGGTTTGGTTGCCATGGTAACCATGGGGTTGGGTTGCCATGGCAACCATGGGGTTGTGTTGCCATGGCAACCATGGGGTTGTGTTGCCATGGTAACCATGGGGTTGGGTAGCCATGGCAACCATGGGGTTGTGTTGCCATGGTAACCATGGCGTTTAGTTGCCATGGCAACTATGGGGTTCTGTTGCCATGGTAACCATGGGGTTGGGTTGCCATGGCAACCATGGGGTTGTGTTGACATGGCATCAACGGGGTTGGGTTGCCATGGCAACCACGGGGTTTGGTTGCCATGGCAACCATGGGGTTGTGTTGCCATGGTAACCAAGGCATTTATTTGCCATGGTAACCATGGGGTTGGGTTGCCATGGCAACCACGGGGTTTGGTTGCTATGGTAACCATGGGGTTGGGTTGCCATGGCAACCATGGGGTAGTGTTTCCATGGCAACCACGGGGTTTGGTTGCCATGGTAACCATGGGGTTGGGTTGCCATGGCAACCACGGGGTTTGGTTGCTATGGTAACCATGGGGTTGGGTTGCCATGGCAACCATGGGGTTGTGTTGCCATGGTAACCATGGCGTTTAGTTGCCATGGCAACCACGGGGTTTGGTTGCCATGGTAAACATGGGGTTGGGTTGCCATGGCAACCATGGGGTTGGGTTGCCATGGCAACCATGGGGTTGTGTTGCCATGGGAACCATGGGGTTGGGTTGCCATGGGAACCATGGGGTTGGGTTGCCATGGCAACCATGGGGTTGTGTTGCCATGGTAACCATGGCGTTTAGTTGCCATGGCAACTATGGGGTTCTGTTGCCATGGTAACCATGGGGTTGGGTTGCCATGGCAACCATGGGGTTGTGTTGCCATGGGAACCGTGGGGTTGGGTTGCCATGGCATCCACAGGGTTGGGTTGCCATGGCAACCACGATGTTTGGTTGCCATGGCAACCATGGGGTTCTGTGTCCATGGTAACCATGGGGTTGTGTTGCCATGGTAACCATGGCGTTTTGTTGCCATGGCAACTATGGGGTTCTGTTGCCATGGCAACCATGGGGTAGTGTTTCCATGGCAACCACGGGGTTTGGTTGCCATGGTAACCATGGGGTTGGGTTGCCATGGCAACCATGGGGTTGGGTTGCCATGGTAACCATGGGGTTGGGTTGCCATGGCAACCATGGGGTTGTGTTGCCATGGTAACCATGGCGTTTAGTTGCCATGGCAACTATGGGGTTCTGTTGCCATGGTAACCACGGGGTTTGGTTGCCATGGTAACCATGGGGTTGGGTTGCCATGGCAACCATGGGGTTGTGTTGCCATGGCAACCATGGGGTTGTGTTGCCATGGTAACCATGGGGTTGGGTAGCCATGGCAACCATGGGGTTGTGTTGCCATGGTAACCATGGCGTTTAGTTGCCATGGCAACTATGGGGTTCTGTTGCCATGGTAACCATGGGGTTGGGTTGCCATGGCAACCATGGGGTTGTGTTGCCATGGCATCAACGGGGTTGGGTTGCCATGGCAACCACGGGGTTTGGTTGCCATGGCAACCATGGGGTTGTGTTGCCATGGTAACCAAGGCATTTAGTTGCCATGGTAACCATGGGGTTGGGTTGCCATGGCAACCACGGGGTTTGGTTGCTATGGTAACCATGGGGTTGGGTTGCCATGGCAACCATGGGGTAGTGTTTCCATGGCAAACACGGGGTTTGGTTGCCATGGTAACCATGGGGTTGGGTTGCCATGTCAACCACGGGGTTTGGTTGCTATGGTAACCATGGGGTTGGGTTGCCATGGCAACCATGGGGTTGTGTTGCCATGGTAACCATGGCGTTTAGTTGCCATGGCAACCACGGGGTTTGGTTGCCATGGTAAACATGGGGTTGGGTTGCCATGGCAACCATGGGGTTGGGTTGCCATGGCAACCATGGGGTTGTGTTGCCATGGGAACCATGGGGTTGGGTTGCCATGGGAACCATGGGGTTGTGTTGCCATGGTAACCATGGCGTTTAGTTGACATGGCAACTATGGGGTTCTGTTGCCATGGTAACCATGGGGTTGGGTTGCCATGGCAACCATGGGGTTGTGTTGCCATGGGAACCGTGGGGTTGGGTTGCCATGGCATCCACGGGGTTGGGTTGCCATGGCAACCACGATGTTTGGTTGCCATGGCAACCATGGGGTTCTGTGTCCATGCTAACCATGGGGTTGTGTTGCCATGGTAACCATGGCGTTTTGTTGCCATGGCAACTATGGGGTTCTGTTGTCATGGCAACCATGGGGTAGTGTTTCCATGGCAACCACGGGGTTTGGTTGCCATGGTAACCATGGGGTTGGGTTGCCATGGCAACCATGGGGTTGGGTTGCCATGGTAACCATGGGGTTGGGTTGCCATGGCAACCATGGGGTTGTGTTGCCATGGTAACCATGGCGTTTAGTTGCCATGGCAACTATGGGGTTCTGTTGCCATGGTAACCATGGGGTTGGGTTGCCATGGCAACCATGGGGTTGTGTTGCCATGGGAAGCATGGGGTTGGGTTGCCATGGCAACCATGGGGTTGTGTTGCCATGGTAACCATGGCGTTTAGTTGACATGGCAACTATGGGGTTCTGTTGCCATGGTAACCATGGCGTTTAGTTGCCATGGCAACCACGGGGTTTGGTTGCCATGGTAAACATGGGGTTGGGTTGCCATGGGAACCATGGGGTTGGGTTGCCATGGCAACCATGGGGTTGGGTTGCCATGGTAACCATGGGGTTGGGTTGCCATGGCAACCATGGGGTTGTGTTGCCATGGTAACCATGGCGTTTAGTTGCCATGGCAACTATGGGGTTCTGTTGCCATGGTAACCACGGGGTTTGGTTGCCATGGTAACCATGGGGTTGGGTTGCCATGGCAACCATGGGGTTGTGTTGCCATGGCAACCATGGGGTTGTGTTGCCATGGTAACCATGGGGTTGGGTAGCCATGGCAACCATGGGGTTGTGTTGCCATGGTAACCATGGCGTTTAGTTGCCATGGCAACTATGGGGTTCTGTTGCCATGGTAACCATGGGGTTGGGTTGCCATGGCAACCATGGGGTTGTGTTGACATGGCATCAACGGGGTTGGGTTGCCATGGCAACCATGGGGTTGTGTTGCCATGGTAACCATGGCGTTTAGTTGCCATGGCAACTATGGGGTTCTGTTGCCATGGTAACCATGGGGTTGGGTTGCCATGGCAACCATGGGGTTGTGTTGCCATGGGAAGCATGGGGTTGGGTTGCCATGGCAACCATGGGGTTGTGTTGCCATGGTAACCATGGCGTTTAGTTGACATGGCAACTATGGGGTTCTGTTGCCATGGTAACCATGGGGTTGGGTTGCCATGGCAACCATGGGGTTGTGTTGCCATGGGAACCGTGGGGTTGGGTTGCCATGGCATCCACGGGGTTGGGTTGCCATGGTAACCATGGGGTTGGGTTGCCATGGCAACCGTGGGGTTGGGTTGCCATGGTAACCATGGGGTTGTGTTGCCATGGCAACCATGGGGTTGTGTTGCCATGGTAACCATGGCGTTTAGTTGCCATGGCAACTATGGGGTTCTGTTGCCATGGTAACCACGGGGTTTGGTTGCCATGGTAACCATGGGGTTGGGTTGCCATGGCAACCATGGGGTTGTGTTGCCATGGCAACCATGGGGTTGTGTTGCCATGGTAACCATGGGGTTGGGTAGCCATGGCAACCATGGGGTTGTGTTGCCATGGTAACCATGGCGTTTAGTTGCCATGGCAACTATGGGGTTCTGTTGCCATGGTAACCATGGGGTTGGGTTGCCATGGCAACCATGGGGTTGTGTTGACATGGCATCAACGGGGTTGGGTTGCCATGGCAACCACGGGGTTTGGTTGCCATGGCAACCATGGGGTTGTGTTGCCATGGTAACCAAGGCATTTATTTGCCATGGTAAACCATGGGGTTGGGTTGCCATGGCAACCACGGGGTTTGGTTGCTATGGTAACCATGGGGTTGGGTTGCCATGGCAACCATGGGGTAGTGTTTCCATGGCAACCACGGGGTTTGGTTGCCATGGTAACCATGGGGTTGGGTTGCCATGGCAACCACGGGGTTTGGTTGCTATGGTAACCATGGGGTTGGGTTGCCATGGCAACCATGGGGTTGTGTTGCCATGGTAACCATGGCGTTTAGTTGCCATGGCAACCACGGGGTTTGGTTGCCATGGTAAACATGGGGTTGGGTTGCCATGGCAACCACGGGGTTTGGTTGCCATGGCAACCATGGGGTTGTGTTGCCATGGTAACCAAGGCATTTAGTTGCCATGGTAACCATGGGGTTGGGTTGCCATGGCAACCACGGGGTTTGGTTGCTATGGTAACCATGGGGTTGGGTTGCCATGGCAACCATGGGGTAGTGTTTCCATGGCAAACACGGGGTTTGGTTGCCATGGTAACCATGGGGTTGTGTTGCCATGGCAACCACGGGGTTTGGTTGCTATGGTAACCATGGGGTTGGGTTGCCATGGCAACCATGGGGTTGTGTTGCCATGGTAACCATGGCGTTTAGTTGCCATGGCAACCACGGGGTTTGGTTGCCATGGTAAACATGGGGTTGGGTTGCCATGGCAACCATGGGGTTGGGTTGCCATGGCAACCATGGGGTTGTGTTGCCATGGGAACCATGGGGTTGGGTTGCCATGGGAACCATGGGGTTGTGTTGCCATGGTAACCATGGCGTTTAGTTGACATGGCAACTATGGAGTTCTGTTGCCATGGTAACCATGGGGTTGGGTTGCCATGGCAACCATGGGGTTGTGTTGCCATGGGAACCGTGGGGTTGGGTTGCCATGGCATCCACGGGGTTGGGTTGCCATGGCAACCACGATGTTTGGTTGCCATGGCAACCATGGGGTTCTGTGTCCATGCTAACCATGGGGTTGTGTTGCCATGGTAACCATGGCGTTTTGTTGCCATGGCTACTATGGGGTTCTGTTGCCATGGCAACCATGGGGTAGTGTTTCCATGGCAACCACGGGGTTTGGTTGCCATGGTAACCATGGGGTTGGGTTGCCATGGCAACCATGGGGTTGGGTTGCCATGGTAACCATGGGGTTGGTTTGCCATGGCAACCATGGGGTTGTGTTGCCATGGTAACCATGGCGTTTAGTTGCCATGGCAACTATGGGGTTCTGTTGCCATGGTAACCATGGGGTTGGGTTGCCATGGCAACCATGGGGTTGTGTTGCCATGGGAAGCATGGGGTTGGGTTGCCATGGCAACCATGGGGTTGTGTTGCCATGGTAACCATGGCGTTTAGTTGACATGGCAACTATGGGGTTCTGTTGCCATGGTAACCATGGGGTTGGGTTGCCATGGCAACCATGGGGTTGTGTTGCCATGGGAACCGTGGGGTTGGGTTGCCATGGCATCCACGGGGTTGGGTTGCCATGGTAACCATGGGGTTGGGTTGCCATGGCAACCATGGGGTTGGGTTGCCATGGTAACCATGGGGTTGGGTTGCCATGGCAACCATGGGGTTGTGTTGCCATGGTAACCATGGCGTTTAGTTGCCATGGCAACTATGGGGTTCTGTTGCCATGGTAACCACGGGGTTTGGTTGCCATGGTAACCATGGGGTTGGGTTGCCATGGCAACCATGGGGTTGTGTTGCCATGGCAACCATGGGGTTGTGTTGCCATGGTAACCATGGGGTTGGGTAGCCATGGCAACCATGGGGTTGTGTTGCCATGGTAACCATGGCGTTTAGTTGCCATGGCAACTATGGGGTTCTGTTGCCATGGTAACCATGGGGTTGGGTTGCCATGGCAACCATGGGGTTGTGTTGACATGGCATCAACGGGGTTGGGTTGCCATGGCAACCACGGGGTTTGGTTGCCATGGCAACCATGGGGTTGTGTTGCCATGGTAACCAAGGCATTTATTTGCCATGGTAAACCATGGGGTTGGGTTGCCATGGCAACCACGGGGTTTGGTTGCTATGGTAACCATGGGGTTGGGTTGCCATGGCAACCATGGGGTAGTGTTTCCATGGCAACCACGGGGTTTGGTTGCCATGGTAACCATGGGGTTGGGTTGCCATGGCAACCACGGGGTTTGGTTGCTATGGTAACCATGGGGTTGGGTTGCCATGGCAACCATGGGGTTGTGTTGCCATGGTAACCATGGCGTTTAGTTGCCATGGCAACCACGGGGTTTGGTTGCCATGGTAAACATGGGGTTGGGTTGCCATGGCAACAATGGGGTTGGGTTGCCATGGCAACCATGGGGTTGTGTTGCCATGGGAACCATGGGGTTGGGTTGCCATGGGAACCATGGGGTTGGGTTGCCATGGCAACCATGGGGTTGTGTTGCCATGGTAACCATGGCGTTTAGTTGACATGGCAACTATGGGGTTCTGTTGCCATGGTAACCATGGGGTTGGGTTGCCATGGCAACCATGGGGTTGTGTTGCCATGGGAACCGTGGGGTTGGGTTGCCATGGCATCCACAGGGTTGGGTTGCCATGGCAACCACGATGTTTGGTTGCCATGGCAACCATGGGGTTCTGTGTCCATGGTAACCATGGGGTTGTGTTGCCATGGTAACCATGGCGTTTTGTTGCCATGGCAACTATGGGGTTCTGTTGCCATGGCAACCATGGGGTAGTGTTTCCATGGCAACCACGCGGTTTGGTTGCCATGGTAACCATGGGGTTGGGTTGCCATGGCAACCATGGGGTTGGGTTGCCATGGTAACCATGGGGTTGGGTTGCCATGGCAACCATGGGGTTGTGTTGCCATGGTAACCATGGCGTTTAGTTGCCATGGCAACTATGGGGTTCTGTTGCCATGGTAACCACGGGGTTTGGTTGCCATGGTAACCATGGGGTTGGGTTGCCATGGCAACCATGGGGTTGTGTTGCCATGGCAACCATGGGGTTGTGTTGCCATGGTAACCATGGGGTTGGGTAGCCATTGCAACCATGGGGTTGTGTTGCCATGGTAACCATGGCGTTTAGTTGCCATGGCAACTATGGGGTTCTGTTGCCATGGTAACCATGGGGTTGGGTTGCCATGGCAACCATGGGGTTGTGTTGCCATGGCATCAACGGGGTTGGGTTGCCATGGCAACCACGGGGTTTGGTTGCCATGGCAACCATGGGGTTGTGTTGCCATGGTAACCAAGGCATTTAGTTGCCATGGTAACCATGGGGTTGGGTTGCCATGGCAACCACGGGGTTTGGTTGCTATGGTAACCATGGGGTTGGGTTGCCATGGCAACCATGGGGTAGTGTTTCCATGGCAAACACGGGGTTTGGTTGCCATGGTAACCATGGGGTTGGGTTGCCATGGCAACCACGGGGTTTGGTTGCTATGGTAACCATGGGGTTGGGTTGCCATGGCAACCATGGGGTTGTGTTGCCATGGTAACCATGGCGTTTAGTTGCCATGGCAACCACGGGGTTTGGTTGCCATGGTAAACATGGGGTTGGGTTGCCATGGCAACCATGGGGTTGGGTTGCCATGGCAACCATGGCGTTTAGTTGCCATGGCAACCACGGGGTTTGGTTGCCATGGTAAACATGGGGTTGGGTTGCCATGGCAACCATGGGGTTGTGTTGCCATGGTAACCATGGCGTTTAGTTGACATGGCAACTATGGAGTTCTGTTGCCATGGTAACCATGGGGTTGGGTTGCCATGGCAACCATGGGGTTGTGTTGCCATGGGAACCGTGGGGTTGGGTTGCCATGGCATCCACGGGGTTGGGTTGCCATGGCAACCACGATGTTTGGTTGCCATGGCAACCATGGGGTTCTGTGTCCAAGCTAACCATGGGGTTGTGTTGCCATGGTAACCATGGCGTTTTGTTGCCATGGCTACTATGGGGTTCTGTTGCCATGGCAACCATGGGGTAGTGTTTCCATGGCAACCACGGGGTTTGGTTGCCATGGTAACCATGGGGTTGGGTTGCCATGGCAACCATGGGGTTGGGTTGCCATGGTAACCATGGGGTTGGGTTGCCATGGCAACCATGGGGTTGTGTTGCCATGGTAACCATGGCGTTTAGTTGCCATGGCAACTATGGGGTTCTGTTGCCATGGTAACCATGGGGTTGGGTTGCCATGGCAACCATGGGGTTGTGTTGCCATGGGAAGCATGGGGTTGGGTTGCCATGGCAACCATGGGGTTGTGTTGCCATGGTAACCATGGCGTTTAGTTGACATGGCAACTATGGGGTTCTGTTGCCATGGTAACCATGGGGTTGGGTTGCCATGGCAACCATGGGGTTGTGTTGCCATGGGAACCGTGGGGTTGGGTTGCCATGGCATCCACGGGGTTGGGTTGCCATGGCAACCACGATGTTTGGTTGCCATGGCAACCATGGGGTTCTGTGTCCATGGTAACCATGGGGTTGTGTTGCCATGGTAACCATGGCGTTTTGTTGCCATGGCAACTATGGGGTTCTGTTGCCATGGCAACCATGGGGTAGTGTTTCCATGGCAACCACGGGGTTTGGTTGCCATGGTAACCATGGGGTTGGGTTGCCATGGCAACCATGGGGTTGGGTTGCCATGGTAACCATGGGGTTGGGTTGCCGTGGCAACCATGGGGTTGTGTTGCCATGGTAACCATGGCGTTTAGTTGCCATGGCAACTATGGGGTTCTGTTGCCATGGTAACCACGGGGTTTGGTTGCCATGGTAACCATGGGGTTGGGTTGCCATGGCAACCATGGGGTTGTGTTGCCATGGCAACCATGGGGTTGTGTTGCCATGGTAACCATGGGGTTGGGTAGCCATGGCAACCATGGGGTTGTGTTGCCATGGTAACCATGGCGTTTAGTTGCCATGGCAACTATGGGGTTCTGTTGCCATGGTAACCATGGGGTTGGGTTGCCATGGCAACCATGGGGTTGTGTTGCCATGGCATCAACGGGGTTGGGTTGCCATGGCAACCACGGGGTTTGGTTGCCATGGCAACCATGGGGTTGTGTTGCCATGGTAACCAAGGCATTTATTTGCCATGGTAACCATGGGGTTGGGTTGCCATGGCAACCATGGGGTAGTGTTTCCATGGCAACCACGGGGTTTGGTTGCCATGGTAACCATGGGGTTGGGTTGCCATGGCAACCACGGGGTTTGGTTGCTATGGTAACCATGGGGTTGGGTTGCCATGGCAACCATGGGGTTGTGTTGCCATGGTAACCATGGCGTTTAGTTGCCATGGCAACCACGGGGTTTGGTTGCCATGGTAAACATGGGGTTGGGTTGCCATGGCAACCATGGGGTTGGGTTGCCATGGCAACCATGGGGTTGTGTTGCCATGGGAACCATGGGGTTGCGTTGCCATGGGAACCATGGGGTTGGGTTGCCATGGGAGCCATGGGGTTGGGTTGCCATGGCAACCATGGGGTTGCGTTGCCATGGCAATCATGGGGTTGTGTTGCCATGGTAACCATGGCGTTTAGTTGCCATGGCAACCACGGGGTTTGGTTGCCATGGTAACCATGGGGTTGGGTTGCCATGGCAACCATGGGGTTGGGTTGCCATGGCAACCATGGCGTTGGGTTCCCATGGTAACCATGGGGTTGGGTTGCCATGGCAACCATGGGGTTGTGTTGCCATGGTAACCATGGCGTTTTGTTGCCATGGCAACTATGGGGTTCTGTTGCCATGGCAACCATGGGGTAGTGTTTCCATGGCAACCACGGGGTTTGGTTGCCATGGTAACCATGGGGTTGGGTTGCCATGGCAACCATGGGGTTGGGTTGCCATGGTAACCATGGGGTTGGGTTGCCATGGCAACCATGGGGTTGTGTTGCCATGGTAACCATGGCGTTTAGTTGCCATGGCAACAATGGGGTTCTGTTGCCATGGTAACCATGGGGTTGGGTTGCCATGGCAACCATGGGGTTGTGTTGCCATGGGAAGCATGGGGTTGGGTTGCCATGGCAACCATGGGGTTGTGTTGCCATGGTAACCATGGCGTTTAGTTGACATGGCAACTATGGGGTTCTGTTGCCATGGTAACCATGGGGTTGGGTTGCCATGGCAACCATGGGGTTGTGTTGCCATGGGAACAGTGGGGTTGGGTTGCCATGGCATCCACGGGGTTGGGTTGCCATGGCAACCACGATGTTTGGTTGCCATGGCAACCATGGGGTTCTGTGTCCATGGTAACCATGGGGTTGTGTTGCCATGGTAACCATGGCGTTTTGTTGCCATGGCAACTATGGGGTTCTGTTGCCATGGCAACCATGGGGTAGTGTTTCCATGGCAACCACGGGGTTTGGTTGCCATGGTAACCATGGGGTTGGGTTGCCATGGCAACCATGGGGTTGGGTTGCCATGGTAACCATGGGGTTGGGTTGCCATGGCAACCATGGGGTTGTGTTGCCATGGTAACCATGGCGTTTAGTTGCCATGGAAACTATGGGGTTCTGTTGCCATGGTAACCATGGGGTTGGGTTTCCATGGCAACCATGGGGTTGTGTTGCCATGGGAAGCATGGGGTTGGGTTGCCATGGCATCCACGGGGTTGGGTTGCCATGGCAACCACGGGGTTTGGTTGCCATGGCAACCATGGGGTTGTGTTGCCATGGTAACCATAGCGTTTAGTTGCCATGGCAACTATGGGGTTCTGTTGCCATGGTAACCATGGGGTTGGGTTGCCATGGCAACCATGGTGTTGTGTTGCCATGGGAACCATGGGGTTGTGTTACCATGGCAACCATGGTGTTGGGTTGCCATGGCAACCATGGGGTTGGGTTGCCATGGCAACCATGGGGTTGTGTTGCCATGGTAACCATGGCGTTTAGTTGCCATGGCAACCACGGGGTTTGGTTGCCATGGTAACCATGGGGTTGGGTTGCCATGGCAACCATGGGGTTGGGTTGCCATGGTAACCATGGGGTTGGGTTTCCATGGCAACCATGGTGTTGTGTTGCCATGGTAACCATGGCGTTTAGTTGCCATGGCAACTATGGGGCTCTGTTGCCATGGCAACCATGGGGTTGGGTTGCCATGGCAACCATGGGGTTGTGTTGCCATGGGAAGCATGGGGTTGGGTTGCCATGGCATCCACGGGGTTCGGTTGCCATGGCAAACACGGGGTTTGGTTGCCATGGCAACCATGGGGTTGTGTTGCCATGGTAACCATGGCGTTTAGTTGCCATGGCAACTATGGGGTTCTGTTGCCATGGTAACCATGGGGTTGGGTTGCCATGGCAACCATGGGGTTGTGTTGCCATGGGAACCATGGGGTTGGGTTACCATGGTAACCATGGCGTTTAGTTGCCATGGCAACCACGGGGTTTGGTTGCCATGGTAACCATGGGGTTGGGTTGCCATGGCAACCATGGGGTTGGGTTGCCATGGCAACCATGGCGTTGGGTTCCCATGGTAACCATGGGGTTGGGTTGCCATGGCAACCATGGGGTTGTGTTGCCATGGTAACCATGGCGTTTTGTTGCCATGGCAACTATGGGGTTCTGTTGCCATGGCAACCATGGGGTAGTGTTTCCATGGCAACCACGGGGTTTGGTTGCCATGGTAACCATGGGGTTTGGTTGCCATGGCAACCATGGGGTTGGGTTGCCATGGTAACCATGGGGTTGGGTTGCCATGGCAACCATGGGGTTGTGTTGCCATGGTAACCATGGCGTTTAGTTGCCATGGCAACAATGGGGTTCTGTTGCCATGGTAACCATGGGGTTGGGTTGCCATGGCAACCATGGGGTTGTGTTGCCATGGGAAGCATGGGGTTGGGTTGCCATGGCAACCATGGGGTTGTGTTGCCATGGTAACCATGGCGTTTAGTTGACATGGCAACTATGGGGTTCTGTTGCCATGGTAACCATGGGGTTGGGTTGCCATGGCAACCATGGGGTTGTGTTGCCATGGGAACAGTGGGGTTGGGTTGCCATGGCATCCACGGGGTTGGGTTGCCATGGCAACCACGATGTTTGGTTGCCATGGCAACCATGGGGTTCTGTGTCCATGGTAACCATGGGGTTGTGTTGCCATGGTAACCATGGCGTTTTGTTGCCATGGCAACTATGGGGTTCTGTTGCCATGGCAACCATGGGGTAGTGTTTCCATGGCAACCACGGGGTTTGGTTGCCATGGTAACCATGGGGTTGGGTTGCCATGGCAACCATGGGGTTGGGTTGCCATGGTAACCATGGGGTTGGGTTGCCATGGCAACCATGGGGTTGTGTTGCCATGGTAACCATGGCGTTTAGTTGCCATGGAAACTATGGGGTTCTGTTGCCATGGTAACCATGGGGTTGGGTTTCCATGGCAACCATGGGGTTGTGTTGCCATGGGAAGCATGGGGTTGGGTTGCCATGGCATCCACGGGGTTGGGTTGCCATGGCAACCACGGGGTTTGGTTGCCATGGCAACCATGGGGTTGTGTTGCCATGGTAACCATAGCGTTTAGTTGCCATGGCAACTATGGGGTTCTGTTGCCATGGTAACCATGGGGTTGGGTTGCCATGGCAACCATGGTGTTGTGTTGCCATGGGAACCATGGGGTTGTGTTACCATGGCAACCATGGTGTTGGGTTGCCATGGCAACCATGGGGTTGGGTTGCCATGGCAACCATGGGGTTGTGTTGCCATGGTAACCATGGCGTTTAGTTGCCATGGCAACCACGGGGTTTGGTTGCCATGGTAACCATGGGGTTGGGTTGCCATGGCAACCATGGGGTTGGGTTGCCATGGTAACCATGGGGTTGGGTTTCCATGGCAACCATGGTGTTGTGTTGCCATGGTAACCATGGCGTTTAGTTGCCATGGCAACTATGGGGCTCTGTTGCCATGGCAACCATGGGGTTGGGTTGCCATGGCAACCATGGGGTTGTGTTGCCATGGGAAGCATGGGGTTGGGTTGCCATGGCATCCACGGGGTTCGGTTGCCATGGCAAACACGGGGTTTGGTTGCCATGGCAACCATGGGGTTGTGTTGCCATGGTAACCATGGCGTTTAGTTGCCATGGCAACTATGGGGTTCTGTTGCCATGGTAACCATGGGGTTGGGTTGCCATGGCAACCATGGGGTTGTGTTGCCATGGGAACCATGGGGTTGGGTTACCATGGCAACCATGGGGTTGGGTTGCCATGGCAACCATGGGGTTGGGTTGCCATGGCAACCATGGGGTTGTGTTGCCATGGTAACCATAGCGTTTAGTTGCCATGGCAACCACGGGGTTTGGTTGCCATGGTAACCATGGGGTTGGGTTGCCATGGGAACGATGGGGTTGGTTTCCCATGGTAACCATGGGGTTGGGTTGCCATGGCAACCATGGTGTTGTGTTTCCATGGTAACCATGGCGTTTAGTTGCCATGGCAACTATGGGGTTCTGTTGCCATGGTAACCATGGGGTTGGGTTGCCATGGCAACCATGGGGTTGTGTTGCCATGGGAACCATGGGGTTGGGTTGCCATGGCATCCACGGGGTTGGGTTGCCATGGCAACCACGGGGTTTGGTTGCCATGTCAACCATGGGGTTCTGTGTCCATGGTAACCATGGGGTTGTGTTGCCATGGTAACCATGGCGTTTTGTTGCCATGGCAACTATGGGGTTCTGTTGCCATGGCAACCAAGGGGTTTGGTTGCCATGGTAACCATGGGGTTGGGTTGCCATGGCAACCATGGGGTTGGGTTGCCATGGCAACCATGGGGTTTTGTTGCCATGGTAACCATGGGGTTGGGTTGCCATGGCAACCATGGGGTTGTGTTGCCATGGTAACCATGGCGTTTAGTTGCCATGGCAACTATGGGGTTCTGTTGCCATGGTAACCATGGGGTTGGGTTGCCATGGCAACCATGGGGTTGTGTTGCCATGGGAACCATGGGGTTTGGTTGCCATGGCATCCACGGGGTTGGGTTGCCATGGCAACCATGGGGTTCTGTGTCCATGGTAACCATGGGGTTGTGTTGCCATGGTAACCATGGCGTTTTCTTGCCATGGCAACTATGGGGTTCTGTTGCCATGGCAACCATGGGGTAGTGTTGCCATGGGAACCATGGGGTTGGGTTGCCATGGCAACCATGGGGTAGGGTTGACATGGCAACCATGGGGTTGTGTTGCCATGGTAACCATGGCGTTTAGTTGCCATGGCAACCACGGGGTTTGGTTGCCATGGTAACCATGGGGTTGGGTTGCCATGGCAACCATGGGGTTGGGTTGCCATGGCAACCATGGGGTTGGGTTGCCATGGCATCCACGGAATTGGGTTGCCATGGTAACCACGGGGTTTGGTTGCCATGGCAACCATGGGGTTCTGTGTCCATGGTAACCATGGGGTTGTGTTGCCATGGTAACCATGGCGTTTTGTTGCCATGGCAACTATGGGGTTGGGTTGCCATGGCAACCATGGGGTTGGGTTGCCATGGCAACCATGGGGTTGTGTTTCCATGGTAACGATTTGGTTGGGTTGCCATGGCAACCATGGGGTTGTGTTGCCATGGTAACCATGGCGTTTAGTTGCCATGGAAACTATGGGGTTCTGTTGCCATGGTAACCATGGGGTTGGGTTGCCATGGCAACCATGGGGTTGTGTTGCCATGGGAACCATGGGGTTGGGTTGCCATGGCATCCATGGGGTTGGGTTGCCATGGCAACCACGGGGTTTGGTTGCCATGGCAACCATGGGGTTCTGTGTCCATGGTAACCATGGGGTTGTGTTGCCATGGTAACCATGGCGTTTTGTTGCCATGGCAACTATGGGGTTCTGTTGCCATGGCAACCATGGGGTAGTGTTTCCATGGCAACCACGGGGTTTGGTTGCCATGGTAACCATGGGGTTGGGTTGCCATGGCAACCATGGGGTTGGGTTGCCATGGCAACCATGGGGTTGTGTTTCCATGGTAACCATTTGGTTGGGTTGCCATGGCAACCATGGGGTTGTGTTGCCATGGTAACCATGGCGTTTAGTTGCCATGGAAACTATGGGGTTCTGTTGCCATGGTAACCATGGGGTTGGGTTGCCATGGCAACCATGGGGTTGTGTTGCCATGGGAACCATGGGGTTGGGTTGCCATGGCATCCATGGTGTTGGGTTGCCATGGCAACCACGGGGTTTGGTTGCCATGGCAACCATGGGATTCTGTGTCCATGGTAACCATGGGGTTGTGTTGCCATGGTAACCATGGCGTATTGTTGCCATGGCAACTATGGGGTTCTGTTGCCATGGCAACCATGGGGTAGTGTTTCCATGGCAACCACGGGGTTTGGTTGCCATGGTAACCATGGGGTTGGGTTGCCATGGTAACCATGGGGTTGGGTTGCCATGGGAACCATGGGGTTGGGTTGCCATGGCATCCACGGGGTTGGGTTGCCATGGCAACCACGGGGTTTGGTTGCCATGGCAACCATGGGGTTCTGTGTCCATGGTAACCATGGGGTTGTGTTGCCATGGTAACCATGGCGTTTTGTTGCCATGGCAAATATGGTGTTCTGTTGCCATGGCAACCACGGGGTTTGGTTGCTATGGTAACCATGGGGATGGGTTGCCATGGCAAATATGGGGTTGTGTTGCCATGGTAACCATGGCGTTTAGTTGCCATGGCAACTATGGGGTTCTGTTGCCATGGTAACCATGGTGTTGGGTTGCCATGGCAACCATGGGGTTGTGTTGCCATGGGAACCATGGGGTTGGGTTGCCAAGGCATCCACGGGGTTGGGTTGCCATGGCAACCACGGGGTTTGGTTGCCATGGCAACCATGGGGTTCTGTGTCCATGGTAACCATGGGGTTGTGTTGCCATGGTAACCATGGCGTTTAGTTGCCATGGCAACTATGGGGTTCTGATGCCATGGCAACCATGGGGTAGTGTTCCCATGGCAACCACGGGGTTTGGTTGCCATGGTAACCATGAGGTTGGGTTGCCATGGCAACCATGGGGTTGGGTTGCCATGGCAACCATGGGGTTTTGTTGCCATGGTAACCATGGGGTTGGGTTTCCATGGCAACCATGGGGTTGTGTTGCCATGGTAACCATGGCGTTTAGTTGCCATGGCAACTATGGGGTTCTGTTGCCATGGTAACCATGGGGTTGGGTTGCCATGGCAACCATGGGTTTGTGTTGCCATGGGAACCATGGGGTTGGGTTGCCATGGCATCCACAGGGTTGGGTTGCCATGGCAACCACGGGGTTTGGTTGCCATGGCAACCATGGGGTTGTGTTGCCATGGCAACCACGGGGTTTGGTTGCCATGGCAACCATGGGGTTCTGTGTCCATGGTAACCATGGGGTTGTGTTGCCATGGTAACCATGGCGTTTTGTTGCCATGGCAACTATGGGGTTCTGTTGCCATGGCAACCATGGGGTAGTGTTTCCATGGCAACCACGGGGTTTGGTTGCCATGGTAACCATGGGGTTGGGTTGCAATGGCAACCATGGGGTTGGGTTGCCATGGGAACCATGGGGTTGGGTTGCCATGGCATCCACGGGGTTGGGTTGCCATGGCAACCACGGGGTTTGGTTGCCATGGCAACCATGGGGTTCTGTGTCCATGGTAACCATGGGGTTGTGTTGCCATGGTAACCATGGCGTTTTGTTGCCATGGCAAATATGGTGTTCTGTTGCCATGGCAACCACGGGGTTTGGTTGCTATGGTAACCATGGGGTTGGGTTGCCATGGCAAATATGGGGTTGTGTTGCCATGGTAACCATGGCGTTTAGTTGCCATGGCAACTATGGGGTTCTGTTGCCATGGTAACCATGGTGTTGGGTTGCCATGGCAACCATGGGGTTGTGTTGCCATGGGAACCATGGGGTTGGGTTGCCAAGGCATCCACGGGGTTGGGTTGCCATGGCAACCACGGGGTTTGGTTGCCATGGCAACCATGGGGTTCTGTGTCCATGGTAACCATGGGGTTGTGTTGCCATGGTAACCATGGCGTTTAGTTGCCATGGCAACTATGGGGTTCTGATGCCATGGCAACCATGGGGTAGTGTTCCCATGGCAACCACGGGGTTTGGTTGCCATGGTAACCATGAGGTTGGGTTGCCATGGCAACCATGGGGTTGGGTTGCCATGGCAACCATGGGGTTTTGTTGCCATTGTAACCATGGGGTTGGGTTGCCATGGCAACCATGGGGTTGTGTTGCCATGGTAACCATGGCGTTTAGTTGCCATGGCAACTATGGGGTTCTGTTGCCATGGTAACCATGGGGTTGGGTTGCCATGGCAACCATGGGTTTGTGTTGCCATGGGAACCATGGGGTTGGGTTGCCATGGCATCCACAGGGTTGGGTTGCCATGGCAACCACGGGGTTTGGTTGCCATGGCAACCATGGGGTTGTGTTGCCATGGTAAACATGGCGTTTAGTTGCCATGGCAACTATGGGGTTCTGTTGCCATGGTAACCATGGGGTTGGGTTGCCATGGCAACCATGGGGTTGTGTTGCCATGGTAACCATGGGGTTGGGTTGCCATGGGAACCATGGGGTTGGGTTGCCATGGCAACCATGGGGTTGTGTTGCCATGGCAACCATGGGGTTGGGTTGCCATGGCAACCATGGGGTTGTGTTGCCATGGTAACCATGGCGTTTAGTTGCCATGGCAACCACGGGGTTTGGTTTCCATGGTAACCATGGGGTTGGATTGCCATGGCAACCATGGGGTTGGGTTGCCATGGCAACCATGGGGTTGTGTTGCCATGGTAACCATGGGGTTGGGTTGCCATGGCAACCATGGGGTTGTGTTTTCATGGTAACCATGGCGTTTAGTTGACATGGCTACTATGGGGTTCTGTTGCCATGGTAACCATGGGGTTGGGTTGCCATGGCAACCATGGTGTTGTGTTGCCATGGGAACCATGGGGTTGGGTTGCCATGGAATCCACGGGGTTGGGTTGCCATGGCAACCACGGGGTTTGGTTGCCATGGCAACCATGGGGTTCTGTGTCCATGGTAACCATGGGGTTGTGTTGCCATGGTAAACATGGCGTTTTGTTGCCATGGCAACTATGGGGTTCTGTTGCCATGGCAACCATGGGGTACTGTTTCCATGGCAACCACGGGGTTTGGTTGCCATGGTAACCATGGGGTTGGGTTGCCATGGCAACCATGGGGTTGGGTTGCCATGGTAACCATGGGGTTGGGTTGCCATGGCAACCATGGGGTTGTGTTGCCATGGGAACCATGGGGATGGGTTGCCATGGCATCCACGGGGTTGGGTTGCCATGGCAACCACGGGGTTTGGTTGCCATGGCAACCATGGGGTTCTGTGTCCATGGTAACCATGGGGTTGTGTTGCCATGGTAACCATGGCGTTTTGTTGCCATGGCAACTATGGTGTTCTGTTGCCATGGCAACCACGGGGTTTGGTTGCTATGGTAACCATGGGGTTGGGTTGCCATGGCAAATATGGGGTTGTGTTGCCATGGTAACCATGGCGTTTAGTTGCCATGGCAACCACGGGGTTTGGTTGCCATGGTAACCATGGGGTTGGGTTGCCATGGCAACCATGGGGTTGTGTTGCCATGGTAACCATGGGGTTGGGTTGCCATGGCAACCATGGGGTTGGGTTGCCATGGCAACCATGGGGTTGTGTTGCCATGGTAACCATGGGGTTGGGTTGCCATGGCAACCATGGGGTTGTGTTGCCATGGTAACCATGGCGTTTTGTTGCCATGGCAACTATGGGGTTCTGTTGCCATGGTAACCATGGGGTTGGGTTGCCATGGTAAACATGGGGTTGTGTTGCCATGGGAACCATGGGGTTGGGTTGCCATGGCATCCACGGGTTTGGGTTGCCATGGCAACCATGGGGTTTGGTTGCCATGGCAACCATGGGGTTCTGTGTCCATGGTAACCATGGGGTTGTGTTGCCATGGTAACCATGGCGTTTAGTTGCCATGGCAACTATGGGGTTCTGATGCCATGGCAACCATGGGGTAGTGTTTCCATGGCAACCACGGGGTTTGGTTGCCATGGTAACCATGAGGTTGGGTTGCTATGGCAACCATGGGGTTGGGTTGCCATGGCAACCATGGGGTTGTGTTGCCATGGTAACCATGGGGTTGGGTTGCCATGGCAACCATGGGGTTGTGTTGCCATGGTAACCATGGCGTTTAGTTGCCATGGCAACTATGGGGTTCTGTTGCCATGGTAACCATGGGGTTGGGTTGCCATGGCAACCATGGGGTTGTGTTGCCATGGGAACCATGGGGTTGGGTTGCCATGGCATCCACGGGGTTGGGTTGCCATGGCAACCACGGGGTTTGGTTGCCATGGCAACCATGGGGTTGTGTTGCCATGGTAACCATGGCGTTTAGTTGCCATGGCAACTATGGGGTTCTGTTGCCATGGTAACCATGGGGTTGGGTTGCCATGGCAACCATGGCGTTGTGTTGCCATGGGAACCATGGGGTTGGGTTGCCATGGCAATCATGGGGTTGTGTTGCCATGGTAACCATGGCTTTTAGTTGCCATGGCAACTATGGGGTTCTCTTGCCATGGTAACCATGGGGTTGTGTTGCCATGGTAACGATGGGGTTGTGTTGCCATGGTAACTATGGGGTTGCGTTGCTATGGAAACTATGGGGTTTAGTTGCCATGGCAACCATGGGGTTGAGATGCCGTGGTAACCATGCAGTTGGGTTGCCGTGGTAACCATGCGGTTGTGTTGTTGTGCTAACCATGCTGTTGTGTTGCCATGGTAAGCATGGGGTAGTGTTGCCATGGTAACTACGGCGTTTTGTTGCCATGGCAACCATGGGGTTCTGTTGCCATGGTAACCATGGGGTTGGGTTGCCGTGGTAACCATGGCGTTTAGTTGCCATGGCAACCACGGGGTTTGGTTGCTATGGTAACCATGGGGTTCTTTGTCCATGGCAACCACGGGGTTTGGTTGCCATGGTAACCATGGGGTTGGGTTGCCATGGCAACCATGGGGTTGGGTTCCCATGGTAACCATGGGGTTGGGTTGCCATGGCAACCATGGGGTTGGGTTGCCATGGCAACCACGGGGTTTGGCTGCCATGGCAACCATGGGGTTCTGTGTCCATGGTAACCATGGGGTTGTGTTGCCATGGTAACCATGTCGTTTAGTTGCCATGGCAACAATGGGGTTCTGTTGCCATGGTAACCATGGGGTTAGGTTGCCATGGCAACCATGGGGTTGTGTTGCCATGGGAACAATGGGGTTGGGTTGCCATAGCAACCATGGGGTTGGGTTGCCATGGCAACCATGGGGTTGGGTTGCCATGGCAACCATGGGGTTGTGTTGCCATGGTAACCATGGCGTTTAGTTGCCATGGCAATCACGGGGTTTGGTTGCCATGGTAACCATGGGGTTGGGTTGCCATGGCAACCATGGGGTTGGGTTCCCATGGTAACCATGGCGTTTAGTTGCCATGGCAACCACGGGGTTTGGTTGCCATGGCAACCATGGGGTTCTGTGTCCATGGTAACCATGGGGTTGTGTTGCCATGGTAACCATGGCGTTTTGTTGCCATGGCAACTATGGGGTTCTGATGCCATGGCAACCATGGGGTAGTGTTTCCATGGCAACCACGGGGTTGTGTTGCCATGGTAACCATGGGGTTGGGTTGCCATGGCAACCATGTGGTTGTGTTGCTATGGTAACCATGGCGTTTAGTTGCCATGGCAACTATGGGGTTCTGTTGCCATGGTAACCATGGGGTTGTGTTGCCATGGCAACCATGGGGTTGTGTTGCCATGGGAACCATGGGGTTGGGTTGCCATGGCATCCACGGGGTTGGGTTGCCATGGCAACCACGGGGTTTGGTTGCCATGGCAACCATGGGGTTGTGTTGCCATGGTAACCATGGCGTTTAGTTGCCATGGCAACTATGGGGTTCTGTTGCCATGGTAACCATGGGGTTGGGTTGCCATGGCAACCATGGGGTTGTGTTGCCATGGGAACCATGGGGTTGGGTTGCCATGGCAACCATGGGGTTGGGTTTCCATGGAAACCATGGGGTTGGGTTGCCATGGGAACCATGGGGTTGGGTTGCCATGGCAACCATGGGGTTGGGTTGCCATGGCAACCATGGGGTTGGGTTGCCATGGCAATCATGGGGTTGTGTTGCCATGGTAACCATGGCTTTTAGTTGCCATGGCAACTATGGGGTTCTCTTGCCATGGTAACCATGGGGTTGTGTTGCCATGGTAACGATGGGGTTGTATTGCCATGGTAACTATGGGGTTGGGTTGCTATGGAAACTATGGGGTTTAGTTGCCATGGCAACCATGGGGTTGAGATGCCGTGGTAACCATGCAGTTGGGTTGCCGTGGTAACCATGCTGTTGTGTTGTTGTGCTAACCATGCTGTTGTGTTGCCATGGTAACCATGGGGTAGTGTTTCCATGGCAACCACGGGGTTTGGTTGCTATGGTAACCATGGGGTTCTGTGTCCATGGTAACCATGCGGTTGGGTTGCCATGGTAACCATGGCGTTTAGTTGCCATGGCAACTATGGGGTTGTGTTGCCATGGTAACCATGGGGTTGGGTTGCCATGGCAACCATGGGGTTGTGTTGCCATGGGAACCATGGGGTTGGGTTGCCATGGCAACCACGGGGTTTGGTTGCTATGGTAACCATGGGGTTGGGTTGCCATGGCAACCATGGGGTTGTGTTGCCATGGTAACCATGGCGTTTAGTTCCCATGGCAACCACGGGGTTTGGTTGCCATGGTAACCATGGGGTTGGGTTGCCATGGCAACCATGGGGTTGGGTTGCCATGGCAACCATGGGGTTGGGTTGCCATGGGAACCATGGGGTTGGGTTGCCATGGCAACCATGGGGTTGTGTTGCCATGGGAACCATGGGGTTGGGTTGCCATGGCAACCATGGGGTTGGGTTGCCATGGGAACCATGGGGTTGGGTTGCCATGGCAACCATGGGGTTGGGTTGCCATGGCAACCATGGGGTTGGGTTGCCATGGCAACCATGGGGTTGTGTTGCCATGGGAACCATGGGGTTGGGTTGCCATGGCAACCATGGGGTTGGGTTGCCATGGCAACCATGGGGTTGTGTTTCCATGGTAACCATGGCGTTTAGTTGCCATGGCAACCACGGGGTTTGGTTGCCATGGTAACCATGGGGTTGTGTTGCCATGGCAACCATGGGGTTGTGTTGCCATGGTAACCATGGGGTTGGGTTGCCATGGCAACCATGGGGTTGTGTTGCCATGTTAATCATGGCGTTTAGTTGCCATGGCAACTATGGGGTTCTGTTGCCATGGTAACCATGGGGTTGGGTTGCCATGGCAACCATGGGGTTGTGTTGCCATGGGAACCATGGGGTTGGGTTGCCATGGCATCCACGGGGTTGGGTTGCCATGGCAACCACGGGGTTTGGTTGCCATGGCAACCATGGGGTTGTGTTGCCATGGTAACCATGGCGTTTAGTTGCCATGGCAACTATGGGGTTCTGTTGCCATGGTAACCATGGGGTTGGGTTGCCATGGCAACCATGGGGTTGTGTTGCCATGGGAACCATGGGGTTGGGTTGCCATGGCAATCATGGGGTTGTGTTGCCATGGTAACCATGGCTTTTAGTTGCCATGGCAACTATGGGGTTCTCTTGCCATGGTAACCATGGGGTTGTGTTGCCATGGTAACGATGGGGTTGTGTTGCCATGGTAACTATGGGGTTGCGTTGCTATGGAAACTATGGGGTTTAGTTGCCATGGCAACCATGGGGTTGAGATGCCGTGGTAACCATGCAGTTGGGTTGCCGTGGTAACCATGCGGTTGTGTTGTTGTGCTAACCATGCTGTTGTGTTGCCATGGTAACCATGGGGTTGTGTTGCCATGGTAACCATGGGGTTGGGTTGCCATGGCAACCATGGGGTTGTGTTGCCATGGTAACCATGGCGTTTAGTTGCCATGGCAACTATGGGGTTCTGTTGCCATGGTAACCATGGGGTTGGGTTGCCATGGCAACCATGGGGTTGTGTTGCCATGGGAACCATGGGGTTGGGTTGCCATGGCATCCACGGGGTTGGGTTGCCATGGCAACCACGGGGTTTGGTTGCCATGGCAACCATGGGGTTGTGTTGCCATGGTAACCATGGCGTTTAGTTGCCATGGCAACTATGGGGTTCTGTTGCCATGGTAACCATGGGGTTGGGTTGCCATGGCAACCATGGGGTTGTGTTGCCATGGGAACCATGGGGTTGGGTTGCCATGGCAATCATGGGGTTGTGTTGCCATGGTAACCATGGCTTTTAGTTGCCATGGCAACTATGGGGTTCTCTTGCCATGGTAACCATGGGGTTGTGTTGCCATGGTAACGATGGGGTTGTGTTGCCATGGTAACTATGGGGTTGCGTTGCTATGGAAACTATGGGGTTTAGTTGCCATGGCAACCATGGGGTTGAGATGCCGTGGTAACCATGCAGTTGGGTTGCCGTGGTAACCATGCGGTTGTGTTGTTGTGCTAACCATGCTGTTGTGTTGCCATGGTAACCATGGGGTAGTGTTGCCATGGTAACTATGGCGTTTTGTTGCCATGGCAACCATGGGGTTCTGTTGCCATGGTAACCATGGGGTTGGGTTGCCGTGGTAACCATGGCGTTTAGTTGCCATGGCAACCACGGGGTTTGGTTGCTATGGTAACCATGGGGTTCTTTGTCCATGGCAACCACGGGGTTTGGTTGCCATGGTAACCATGGGGTTGGGTTGCCATGGCAACCATGGGGTTGGGTTCCCATGGTAACCATGGGGTTGGGTTGCCATGGCAACCATGGGGTTGTGTTGCCATGGCAACCACGGGGTTTGGCTGCCATGGCAACCATGGGGTTCTGTGTCCATGGTAACCATGGGGTTGTGTTGCCATGGTAACCATGTCGTTTAGTTGCCATGGCAACAATGGGGTTCTGTTGCCATGGTAACCATGGGGTTGGGTTGCCATGGCAACCATGGGGTTGTGTTGCCATGGGAACAATGGGGTTGGGTTGCCATGGCAACCATGGGGTTGGGTTGCCATGGCAACCATGGGGTTGGGTTGCCATGGCAACCATGGGGTTGTGTTGCCATGGTAACCATGGCGTTTATTTGCCATGGCAACCACGGGGTTTGGTTGCCATGGTAACCATGGGGTTGGGTTGCCATGGCAACCATGGGGTTGGGTTCCCATGGTAACCATGGCGTTTAGTTGCCATGGCAACCACGGGGTTTGGTTGCCATGGCAACCATGGGGTTCTGTGTCCATGGTAACCATGGGGTTGTGTTGCCATGGTAACCATGGCGTTTTGTTGCCATGGCAACTATGGGGTTCTGATGCCATGGCAACCATGGGGTAGTGTTTCCATGGCAACCACGGGGTTTGGTTGCCATGGTAACCATGGGGTTGGGTTGCCATGGCAACCATGGGGTTGGGTTGCCATGGTAACCATGGGGTTGTGTTGCCATGGTAACCATGGGGTTGGGTTGCCATGGCAACCATGTGGTTGTGTTGCCATGGTAACCATGGCGTTTAGTTGCCATGGCAACTATGGGGTTCTGTTGCCATGGTAACCATGGGGTTGTGTTGCCATGGCAACCATGGGGTTGTGTTGCCATGGGAACCATGGGGTTGGGTTGCCATGGCATCCACGGGGTTGGGTTGCCATGGCAACCACGGGGTTTGGTTGCCATGGCAACCATGGGGTTGTGTTGCCATGGTAACCATGGCGTTTAGTTGCCATGGCAACCATGGGGTTGGGTTGCCATGGTAACCATGGCGTTTAGTTGCCATGGCAACCACGGGGTTTGGTTGCCATGGTAACCATGGGGTTGGGTTGCCATGGCAACCATGGGGTTGGGTTCCCATGGTAACCACGGGGTTGGGTTGCCATGGCAACCATGGGGTTGTGTTGCCATGGTAACCATGGCGTTTAGTTGCCATGGCAACCATGGGGTTCTGTTGCCATGGTAACCATGGGGTTGGGTTGCCATGGCAACCATGGGGTTGGGTTCCCATGGTAACCATGGGGTTGGGTTGCCATGGCAACCATGGGGTTGTGTTGCCATGGTAACCATGGCGTTTAGTTGCCATGGCAACTATGGGGTTCTGTTGCCATGGTAACCATGGGGTTGGGTTGCCATGGCAACCATGGGGTTGTGTTGTCATGGGAACCATGGGGTTGGGTTGCCATGGCATCCACGGGGTTGGGTTGCCATGGCAACCACGGGGTTTGGTTGCCATGGCAACCATTGGGTTGTGTTGCCATGGTAACCATGGCGTTTAGTTGCCATGGCAACTATGGGGTTCTGTTGCCATGGTAACCATGGGGTTGGGTTGCCATGGCAACCATGGGGTTGTGTTGCCATGGGAACCATGGGGTTGGGTTGCCATGGCAATCATGGGGTTGTGTTGCCATGGTAACCATGGCTTTTAGTTGCCATGGCAACTATGGGGTTCTCTTGCCATGGTAACCATGGGGTTGTGTTGCCATGGTAACGATGGGGTTGTGTTGCCATGGTAACTATGGGGTTGCGTTGCTATGGAAACTATGGGGTTTAGTTGCCATGGCAACCATGGGGTTGAGATGCCGTGGTAACCATGCAGTTGGGTTGCCGTGGTAACCATGCGGTTGTGTTGTTGTGCTAACCATGCTGTTTTGTTGCCATGGTAACCATGGGGTAGTGTTGCCATGGTAACTATGGCGTTTTGTTGCCATGGCAACCATGGGGTTCTGTTGCCATGGTAACCATGGGGTTGGGTTGCCGTGGTAACCATGGCGTTTAGTTGCCATGGCAACCACGGGGTTTGGTTGCTATGGTAACCATGGGGTTCTTTGTCCATGGCAACCACGGGGTTTGGTTGCCATGGTAACCATGGGGTTGGGTTGCCATGGCAACCATGGGGTTGGGTTCCCATGGTAACCATGGGGTTGGGTTGCCATGGCAACCATGGGGTTGGGTTGCCATGGCAACCACGGGGTTTGGCTGCCATGGCAACCATGGGGTTCTGTGTCCATGGTAACCATGGGGTTGTGTTGCCATGGTAACCATGTCGTTTAGTTGCCATGGCAACAATGGGGTTCTGTTGCCATGGTAACCATGGGGTTGGGTTGCCATGGCAACCATGGGGTTGTGTTGCCATGGGAACAATGGGGTTGGGTTGCCATGGCAACCATGGGGTTGGGTTGCCATGGCAACCATGGGGTTGGGTTGCCATGGCAACCATGGGGTTGTGTTGCCATGGTAACCATGGCGTTTAGTTGCCATGGCAACCACGGGGTTTGGTTGCCATGGTAACCATGGGGTTGGGTTGCCATGGCAACCATGGGGTTGGGTTCCCATGGTAACCATGGCGTTTAGTTGCCATGGCAACCACGGGGTTTGGTTGCCATGGCAACCATGGGGTTCTGTGTCCATGGTAACCATGGGGTTGTGTTGCCATGGTAACCATGGCGTTTTGTTGCCATGGCAACTATGGGGTTCTGATGCCATGGCAACCATGGGGTAGTGTTTCCATGGCAACCACGGGGTTTGGTTGCCATGGTAACCATGGGGTTGGGTTGCCATGGCAACCATGGGGTTGGGTTGCCATGGCAACCATGGGGTTGTGTTGCCATGGTAACCATGGGGTTGGGTTGCCATGGCAACCATGTGGTTGTGTTGCCATGGTAACCATGGCGTTTAGTTGCCATGGCAACTATGGGGTTCTGTTGCCATGGTAACCATGGGGTTGTGTTGCCATGGCAACCATGGGGTTGTGTTGCCATGGGAACCATGGGGTTGTGTTGCCATGGCATCCACGGGGTTGGGTTGCCATGGCAACCACGGGGTTTGGTTGCCATGGCAACCATGGGGTTGTGTTGCCATGGTAACCATGGCGTTTAGTTGCCATGGCAACTATGGGGTTCTGTTGCCATGGTAACCATGGGGTTGGGTTGCCATGGCAACCATGGGGTTGTGTTGCCATGGGAACCATGGGGTTGGGTTGCCATGGCAACCATGGGGTTGGGTTTCCATGGAAACCATGGGGTTGAGTTGCCATGGGAACCATGGGGTTGGGTTGCCATGGCAACCATGGGGTTGGGTTGCCATGGCAACCATGGGGTTGGGTTGCCATGGCAATCATGGGGTTGTGTTGCCATGGTAACCATGGCTTTTAGTTGCCATGGCAACTATGGGGTTCTCTTGCCATGGTAACCATGGGGTTGTGTTGCCATGGTAACGATGGGGTTGTATTGCCATGGTAACTATGGGGTTGGGTTGCTATGGAAACTATGGGGTTTAGTTGCCATGGCAACCATGGGGTTGAGATGCCGTGGTAACCATGCAGTTGGGTTGCCGTGGTAACCATGCTGTTGTGTTGTTGTGCTAACCATGCTGTTGTGTTGCCATGGTAACCATGGGGTAGTGTTTCCATGGCAACCACGGGGTTTGGTTGCTATGGTAACCATGGGGTTCTGTGTCCATGGTAACCATGCGGTTGGGTTGCCATGGTAACCATGGCGTTTAGTTGCCATGGCAACTATGGGGTTGTGTTGCCATGGTAACCATGGGGTTGGGTTGCCATGGCAACCATGGGGTTGTGTTGCCATGGGAACCATGGGGTTGTGTTGCCATGGCAACCATGGGGTTGGGTTGCCATGGCAACCATGGGGTTGGGTTGCCATGGTAACCATGGCGTTTAGTTGCCATGGCAACCACGGGGTTTGGTTGCCATGGTAACCATGGGGTTGGGTTGCCATGGCAACCATGGGGTTGGGTTCCCATGGTAACCACGGGGTTGGGTTGCCATGGCAACCACGGGGTTTGGTTGCCATGGCAACCATGGAGTTCTGTGTCCATGGTAACCATGGGGTTGTGTTGCCATGGTAACCATGGCGTTTTGTTGCCATGGCAACTATGGGGTTCTGATGCCATGGCAACCATGGGGTAGTGTTTCCATGGCAACCACGGGGTTTGGTTGCCATGGTAACCATGGGGTTGGGTTGCCATGGCAACCATGGGGTTGTGTTGCCATGGCAACCATGGGGTTGTGTTGCCATGGTAAACATGGGGTTGGGTTGCCATGGCAACCATGGGGTTGTGTTGCCATGGGAACCTTGGGGTTGTGTTGCCATGGGAACCATGGGGTTCGGTTGCCATGGAAACCATGGGGTTGGGTTGCCATGGCAACCATGGGGTTGTGTTGCCATGGTAACCATGGCGTTTAATTGCCATGGCAACTATGGGGTTCTGTTGCCATGGTAACCATGGGGTTGGGTTGCCATGGCAACCATGGGGTTGTGTTGCCATGGGAACCATGGGGTTGGGTTGCCATGGCATCCACGGGGTTGTGTTGCCATGGCAACCACGGGGTTTGGTTGCCATGGCAACCATGGGGTTCTGTGTCCATGGTAACCATGCGGTTGTGTTGCCATGGTAACCATGACGTTTTGTTGCCATGGTAACCATGGCGTTTTGTTGCCATGGCAACCATGGGGTAGTGTTTCCATGTCATCCACGGGGTTTGATTGCCATGGTAACCATGGGGTTGGGTTGCCATGGCAACCATGGGGTTGTGTTGCCATGGTAACCATGGGGTTGGGTTGCCATGGCAACCATGGGGTTGTGTTGCCATGGTAACCATGGCGTTTAGTTGCCATGGCAACTATGGGGTTCTGTTGCCATGGTAACCATGGGGTTGTGTTGCCATGGCAACCATGGGGTTGTGTTGCCATGGGAACCATGGGGTTGGGTTGCCATGGCAACCATGGGGTTGGGTTGCCATGGCAAACATGGGGTTGGGTTGCCATGGTAACCATGGCGTTTAGTTGCCATGGCAACTATGGGGTTCTGTTGCCATGGTAACTATGGGGTTGGGTTGCCATGGCAACCATGGGGTTGTGTTACCATGGTAACCATGGCGTTGGGTTGCCATGGCAACCATGGGGTTGGGTTGCCATGGCAACCATGGGGTTGTGTTGCCATGGCAAACATGGGGTTGGGTTGCCATGGTAACCATGGCGTTTAGTTGCCATGGCAACTATGGGGTTCTGTTGCCATGGTAACTATGGGGTTGGGTTGCCATGGCAACCATGGGGTTGTGTTACCATGGTAACCATGGGGTTGGGTTGCCATGGCAACCATGGGGTTGGGTTGCCATGGCAAACATGGGGTTGGGTTGCCATGGTAACCATGGGGTTGTGTTGCCATGGTAACCATGGCGTTTAGTTGCCGTGGGAACCACGGAGTTTGATTGCCATGGTAACCACGGGGTTTGGTTGCCATGGTAACCATGGGGTTGGGTTGCCATGGCAACCATGGGGTTCTGTTGCCATGGTAACCATGGGCTTGGGTTGCCATGGCAACCATGGGGTTGTGTTGCCATGGGAACCATGGGGTTGGGTTGCCATGGCATCCACGGGGTTGGGTTGCCATGGCAACCACGGGGTTTGGTTGCCATGGCAACCATGGGGTTCTGTGTCCATGGTAACCATGGGGTTGTGTTGCCATGGTAACCATGGCGTTTAGTTGCCATGGCAACCACGGGGTTCTGTTGCCATGGCAACCATGGGGAAGTGTTTCCATGGCAACCATGGGGTAGTGTTGCCATGGTAACGATGGGGTTGGGTTGCCATGGCAACCACGGGGTTGTGTTCTCATGGGAACCATGGGGTTGTGTTGCCATGGTAACCATGGGGTTGGATTGCCATGGCAACCATGGGGTTGTGTTGCCATGGTAACCATGGCGTTTAGTTGCCATGGCAACTATGGGGTTCTGTTGCCATGGTAACCATGGGGTTGGGTTGCCATGGCAACCATGGGGTTGTGTTGCCATGGTAACCATGGCTTTTTGTTGCGATGGCAACTATGGTGTTCTGTTGCCATGGCAACCATGGGGTAGTGTTTCCATGGCAACCATGGGGTTGGGTTGCCATGGTAACTATGGGGCTGGGTTGCTATGGAAACTATGGGGTTTAGCTGCCTTGGCAACCATGGGGTTGGGTTGCCATGGCAACCATGGGGTTGTGTTGCCATGGCATCCACGGGGTTGGGTTGCCATGGCAACCACGGGGTTTGGTTGCCATGGCAACCATGGGGTTGTGTTGCCATGGTAACCATGGCGTTTAGTTGCCATGGCAACTATGGGGTTCTGTTGCCATGGTAACCATGGGGTTGGGTTGCCATGGCAACCATGGGGTTGTGTTGCCATGGGAACCATGGGGTTGGGTTGCCATGGCAACCATGGGGTTGGGTTTCCATGGAAACCATGGGGTTGAGTTGCCATGGGAACCATGGGGTTGGGTTGCCATGGCAACCATGGGGTTGGGTTGCCATGGCAACCATGGGGTTGGGTTGCCATGGCAACCATGGGGTTGGGTTGCCATGGCAATCATGGGGTTGTGTTGCCATGGTAACCATGGCTTTTAGTTGCCATGGCAACTATGGGGTTCTCTTGCCATGGTAACCATGGGGTTGTGTTGCCATGGTAACGATGGGGTTGTATTGCCATGGTAACTATGGGGTTGGGTTGCTATGGAAACTATGGGGTTTAGTTGCCATGGCAACCATGGGGTTGAGATGCCGTGGTAACCATGCAGTTGGGTTGCCGTGGTAACCATGCTGTTGTGTTGTTGTGCTAACCATGCTGTTGTGTTGCCATGGTAACCATGGGGTAGTGTTTCCATGGCAACCACGGGGTTTGGTTGCTATGGTAACCATGGGGTTCTGTGTCCATGGTAACCATGCGGTTGGGTTGCCATGGTAACCATGGCGTTTAGTTGCCATGGCAACTATGGGGTTGTGTTGCCATGGTAACCATGGGGTTGGGTTGCCATGGCAACCATGGGGTTGTGTTGCCATGGGAACCATGGGGTTGGGTTGCCATGGCAACCATGGGGTTGGGTTGCCATGGCAACCATGTGGTTGGGTTGCCATGGTAACCATGGCGTTTAGTTGCCATGGCAACCACGGGGTTTGGTTGCCATGGTAACCATGGGGTTGGGTTGCCATGGCAACCATGGGGTTGGGTTCCCATGGTAACCACGGGGTTGGGTTGCCATGGCAACCACGGGGTTTGGTTGCCATGGCAACCATGGAGTTCTGTGTCCATGGTAACCATGGGGTTGTGTTGCCATGGTAACCATGGCGTTTTGTTGCCATGGCAACTATGGGGTTCTGATGCCATGGCAACCATGGGGTAGTGTTTCCATGGCAACCACGGCGTTTGGTTGCCATGGTAACCATGGGGTTGGGTTGCCATGGCAACCATGGGGTTGTGTTGCCATGGCAACCATGGGGTTGTGTTGCCATGGTAAACATGGGGTTGGGTTGCCATGGCAACCATGGGGTTGTGTTGCCATGGGAACCATGGGGTTGTGTTGCCATGGGAACCATGGGGTTCGGTTGCCATGGAAACCATGGGGTTGGGTTGCCATGGCAACCATGGGGTTGTGTTGCCATGGTAACCATGGCGTTTAATTGCCATGGCAACTATGGGGTTCTGTTGCCATGGTAACCATGGGGTTGGGTTGCCATGGCAACCATGGGGTTGTGTTGCCATGGGAACCATGGGGTTGGGTTGCCATGGCATCCACGGGGTTGTGTTGCCATGGCAACCACGGGGTTTGGTTGCCATGGCAACCATGGTGTTCTGTGTCCATGGTAACCATGCGGTTGTGTTGCCATGGTAACCATGACGTTTTGTTGCCATGGTAACCATGGCGTTTTGTTGCCATGGCAACCATGGGGTAGTGTTTCCATGTCATCCACGGGGTTTGATTGCCATGGTAACCATGGGGTTGGGTTGCCATGGCAACCATGGGGTTGTGTTGCCATGGTAACCATGGGGTTGGGTTGCCATGGCAACCATGGGGTTGTGTTGCCATGGTAACCATGGCGTTTAGTTGCCATGGCAACTATGGGGTTCTGTTGCCATGGTAACCATGGGGTTGTGTTGCCATGGCAACCATGGGGTTGTGTTGCCATGGGAACCATGGGGTTGGGTTGCCATGGCAACCATGGGGTTGGGTTGCCATGGCAAACATGGGGTTGGGTTGCCATGGTAACCATGGCGTTTAGTTGCCATGGCAACTATGGGGTTCTGTTGCCATGGTAACTATGGGGTTGGGTTGCCATGGCAACCATGGGGTTGTGTTACCATGGTAACCATGGGGTTGGGTTGCCATGGCAACCATGGGGTTGGGTTGCCATGGCAACCATGGGGTTGTGTTGCCATGGCAAACATGGGGTTGGGTTGCCATGGTAACCATGGCGTTTAGTTGCCATGGCAACTATGGGGTTCTGTTGCCATGGTAACTATGGGGTTGGGTTGCCATGGCAACCATGGGGTTGTGTTACCATGGTAACCATGGGGTTGGGTTGCCATGGCAACCATGGGGTTGGGTTGCCATGGCAAACATGGGGTTGGGTTGCCATGGTAACCATGGGGTTGTGTTGCCATGGTAACCATGGCGTTTAGTTGCCGTGGGAACCACGGAGTTTGATTGCCATGGTAACCACGGGGTTTGGTTGCCATGGTAACCATGGGGTTGGGTTGCCATGGCAACCATGGGGTTCTGTTGCCATGGTAACCATGGGCTTGGGTTGCCATGGCAACCATGGGGTTGTGTTGCCATGGGAACCATGGGGTTGGGTTGCCATGGCATCCACGGGGTTGGGTTGCCATGGCAACCACGGGGTTTGGTTGCCATGGCAACCATGGGGTTCTGTGTCCATGGTAACCATGGGGTTGTGTTGCCATTGTAACCATGGCGTTTAGTTGCCATGGCAACCACGGGGTTCTGTTGCCATGGCAACCATGGGGAAGTGTTTCCATGGCAACCATGGGGTAGTGTTGCCATGGTAACGATGGGGTTGGGTTGCCATGGCAACCACGGGGTTGTGTTCTCATGGGAACCATGGGGTTGTGTTGCCATGGTAACCATGGGGTTGGATTGCCATGGCAACCATGGGGTTGTGTTGCCATGGTAACCATGGCGTTTAGTTGCCATGGCAACTATGGGGTTCTGTTGCCATGGTAACCATGGGGTTGGGTTGCCATGGCAACCATGGGGTTGTGTTGCCATGGTAACCATGGCTTTTTGTTGCGATGGCAACTATGGTGTTCTGTTGCCATGGCAACCATGGGGTAGTGTTTCCATGGCAACCATGGGGTTGGGTTGCCATGGTAACTATGGGGTTGGGTTGCTATGGAAACTATGGGGTTTAGCTGCCTTGGCAACCATGGGGTTGGGTTGCCATGGCAACCATGGGGTTGTGTTGCCATGGTAACCATGGCGTTTAGTTGCCATGGCAACTATGGGGTTCTGTTGCCATGGTAACCATGGGGTTCTGTTGCCATGGTAACCATGGGGTTGGGTTGCCATGGTAACCATGGGGTTGTGTTTCCATGGGAACCATGGGGTTGGGTTGCCATGGCATCCACGGGGTTGGGTTGCCATGGCAACCACGGGGTTCTGTGTCCATGGTAACCATGGGGTTGTGTTGCCATGGTAACCATGGCGTTTTGTTGCCATGGCAACTATGGGGTTCTGTTGCCATGGCAACCATGGGGTAGTGTTTCCATGGCAACCATGGGGTAGTGTTGCCATGGTAACGATGGGGTTGGCTTGCCATGGCAACCACGGGGTTGTGTTATCATGGGAACCATGGGGTTGTGTTGCCATGGTAACCATGGGGTTGGGTTGCCATGGCAACCACGGGGTTTGGTTGCTATGGTAACCATGGGGTTGGGTTGCCATGGCAACCATGGGGTTGTGTTGCCATGGTAACCATGGCGTTTAGTTGCCATGGCAACCACGGGGTTTGGTTGCCATGGTAACCATGGGGTTGTGTTTCCATGGCAACCATGGGGTTGTGTTGCCATGGTAACCATGGCGTTTTGTTGCGATGGCAACTATGGGGTTCTGTTGCCATGGCAACCAGGGGGTAGTGTTTCCATGGCAACCATGGAGTTGTGTTGCCATGGTAACCATGGGGTTGGGTTGCTATGGAAACTATGCGGTTTAGTTGCCTTGGCAACCATGGGGTTGGGTTGCCATGGCAACCATGGGGTTGTGTTGCCATGGTAACCATGGCGTTTCGTTGCCATGGCAACCACGGGGTTTGGTTGCTATGGTAACCATGGGGTTGGGTTGCCATGGCAACCATGGGGTTGTGTTGCCATGGTAACCATGGCGTTTAGTTGCCATGGGAACCATGGGGTTGGTTTCCCATGGTAACCATGGGGTTCGGTTGCCATGGCAACCATGGGGTTGGGTTGCCATGGCAACCATGGGGTTGTGTTGCCATGGTAACCATGGCGTTTAATTGCCATGGCAATTATGGGGTTCTGTTGCCATGGTAACCATGGGGTTGGGTTGCCATGGCAACCATGGGGTTGTGTTGCCATGGGAACCATGGGGTTGGGTTGCCATGGCAACCATGGGGTTCTGTGTCCATGGTAACCATGGGGTTGTGTTGCCATGGTAACCATGACGTTTTGTTGCCATGGTAACCATGGCGTTTTGTTGCCATGGCAACCATGGGGTAGTGTTTCCATGTCAACCACGGGGTTTGATTGCCATGGTAACCATGGGGTTGGGTTGCCATGGCAACCATGGGGTTGTGTTGCCATGGTAACCATGGGGTTGGGTTGCCATGGCAACCATGGGGTTGTGTTGCCATGGTAACCATGGCGTTTAGTTGCCATGGCAACTATGGGGTTCTGTTGCCATGGTAACCATGGGGTTGTGTTGCCATGGCAACCATGGGGTTGTGTTGCCATGGGAACCATGGGGTTGGGTTGCCATGGCATCCAGGGGGTTGGGTTGCCATGGCAACCACGGGGTTGGGTTGCCATGGCAACCACGGGGTTGGGTTGCCATGGCAACCATGGGGTTGTGTTGCCATGGTAACCATGGCGTTTAGTTGCCATGGCAACTATGGGGTTCTGTTGCCATGGTAACTATGGGGTTGGGTTGCCATGGCAACCATGGGGTTGTGTTACCATGGTAACCATGGGGTTGGGTTGCCATGGCAACCATGGGGTTGGGTTGCCATGGCAAACATGGGGTTGGGTTGCCATGGTAACCATGGGGTTGTGTTGCCATGGTAACCATGGCGTTTAGTTGCCATGGGAACCACGGAGTTTGATTGCCATGGTAACCACGGGGTTTGGTTGCCATGGTAACCATGGGGTTGGGTTGCCATGGCAACCATGGGGTTGTGTTGCCATGGTAACCATGGGGTTGGGTTGCCATGGCAACCATGGGGTTGTGTTGCCATGGTAACCATGGCGTTTAGTTGCCATGGCAACTATGGGGTTCTGTTGCCATGGTAACCATGGGGTTGGGTTGCCATGGCAACCATGGGGTTGTGTTGCCATGGGAACCATGGGGTTGGGTTGCCATGGCATCCACGGGGTTGGGTTGCCATGGCAACCACGGGGTTTGGTTGCCATGGCAACCATGGGGTTCTGTGTCCATGGTAACCATGGGGTTGTGTTGCCATGGTAACCATGGCGTTTAGTTGCCGTGGCAACTACGGGGTTCTGTTGCCATGGCAACCATGGGGAAGTGTTTCCATGGCAACCATGGGGTAGTGTTGCCATGGTAACGATGGGGTTGGGTTGCCATGGCAACCACGGGGTTGTGTTCTCATGGGAACCATGGGGTTGTGTTGCCATGGTAACCATGGGGTTGGGTTGCCATGGCAACCATGGGGTTGTGTTGCCATGGTAACCATGGCGTTTAGTTGCCATGGCAACTATGGGGTTCTGTTGCCATGGTAACCATGGGGTTGCGTTGCCATGGCAACCATGGGGTTGTGTTGCCATGGTAACCATGGCTTTTTGTTGCGATGGCAACTATGGTGTTCTGTTGCCATGGCAACCATGGGGTAGTGTTTCCATGGCAACAATGGGGTTGTTTTGCCATGGTAACTATGGGGTTGGGTTGCTATGGAAACTATGGGGTTTAGCTGCCTTGGCAACCATGGGGTTGGGTTGCCATGGCAACCATGGGGTTGTGTTGCCATGGTAACCATGGCGTTTAGTTGCCATGGCAACTATGGGGTTCTGTTGCCATGGTAACCATGGGGTTCTGTTGCCATGGTAACCATGGGGTTGGGTTGCCATGGCAACCATGGGGTTGTGTTTCCATGGGAACCATGGGGTTGGGTTGCCATGGCATCCACGGGGTTGGGTTGCCATGGCAACCACGGGGTTCTGTGTCCATGGTAACCATGGGGTTGTGTTGCCATGGTAACCATGGCGTTTTGTTGCCATGGCAACTATGGGGTTCTGTTCCATGGCAACCATGGGGTAGTGTTTCCATGGCAACCATGGGGTAGTGTTGCCATGGTAACGATGGGGTTGGCTTGCCATGGCAACCACGGGGTTGTGTTATCATGGGAACCATGGGGTTGTGTTGCCATGGTAACCATGGGGTTGGGTTGCCATGGCAACCACGGGGTTTGGTTGCTATGGTAACCATGGAGTTGTGTTGCCATGGCAACCATGGGGTTGTGTTGCCATGGTAACCATGGCGTTTAGTTGCCATGGCAACCACGGGGTTTGGTTGCCATGGTAACCATGGGGTTGTGTTGCCATGGCAACCATGGGGTTGTGTTGCCATGGTAACCATGGCGTTTTGTTGCGATGGCAACTATGGGGTTCTGTTGCCATGGCAACCATGGGGTAGTGTTTCCATGGCAACCATGGAGTTGTGTTGCCATGGTAACCATGGGGTTGGGTTGCTATGGAAACTATGCGGTTTAGTTGCCTTGGCAACCATGGGGTTGGGTTGCCATGGCAACCATGGGGTTGTGTTGCCATGGTAACCATGGCGTTCCGTTGCCATGGCAACCACGGGGTTTGGTTGCTATGGTAACCATGGGGTTGGGTTGCCATGGCAACCATGGGGTTGTGTTGCCATGGTAACCATGGCGTTTAGTTGCCATGGCAACCATGGGGTTGGTTTCCCATGGTAACCATGGGGTTGGGTTGCCATGGCAACCATGGGGTTGTGTTGCCATGGGAACCATGGGGTTGGGTTGCCATGGCAACCACGGGGTTAGGTTGCCATGGCAACCACGGGGTTTGGTTGACATGGCAACCATGGGATTCTGTGTCCATGGTAACCATGGGGTTGTGTTGCCATGGTAACCATGGCGTTTAGTTGCCATGGAAACTATGGGGTTCTGTTGCCATGGCAACCATGGGGTAGTGTTTCCATGGCAACCACGGGGTTTGGTCACCATGGTAACCATGGGGTTGGGTTGCCATGGCAACCATGGGGTTGTGTTGCCATGGCAACCATGGGGTTGTGTTGCCATGGTAACCATGGGGTTGGGTTGCCATGGCAACCATGGGGTTGTGTTGCCATGGTAACCATGACGTTTAGTTGCCATGGCAACTATGGGGTTCTGTTGCCATGGTAACCATGGGGTTGGGTTGCCATGGCAACCATGGGGTTGTGTTGCCATGGGAACCATGGGGTTGGGTTGCCATGGCATCCACGGGGTTGGGTTGCCGTGGCAACCACGGGGTTTGGTTGCCATGGCAACCATGGGGTTGTGTTGCCATGGTAACCATGGCGTTTAGTTGCCATGGCAACTATGTGGTTCTGTTGCCATGGTAACGATGGGGTTGGGTCGCCATGGCAACCATAGGGTTGTGTTGCCATGGTAACCATGGGGTTGGGTTGCCATGGCAACCATGGGGTTTGGTTGCCATGGCAACCATGGGGTTGTGTTGCCATGGTAACCATGGCGTTTAGTTGCCATGGCAACCACGGGGTTTGGTTGCCATGGTAACCATGGGGTTGGGTTGCCATGGTAACCATGGGGTTGGGTTCCCATGGTAACCATGGGGTTGGGTTGCCATGGCAACCATGGGGTTGGGTTGCCATGGCAACCACGGGGTTTGGTTGCCATGGCAACCATGGGGTTCTGTGTCCATGGTAACCATGGGGTTGTGTTGCCATAGGAACCATGGGGTTGGGTTGCCATGGCATCCACTGGGTTGGGTTGCCATGGCAACCACGGGGTTGGGTTGCCATGGCAACCATGGGGTTCTGTGTCCATGGTAACCATGGGGTTGTGTTGCCATGGTAACCATGGCGTTTAGTTGCCATGGCAACTATGGGGTTCTATTGCAATGGCAACCATGGGGTAATGTTTCCATGGCAACCACGGGGTTTGGTTGCCATGGTAACCATGGGGTTGGGTTGCCATGGCAACCACGGGGTTTGGTTGCTATGGTAACCATGGGGTTGGGTTGCCATGGCAACCATGGGGTTGTGTTGCCATGGTAACCATGGCGTTTAGTTGCCATGGCAACCACGAGGTTTTGTTGCCATGGTAACCATGGGGTTGGATTGTCATGGCAACCATGGGGTTGGGTTGCCATGGTAACCATGGGGTTGGGTTGCCATGGCAACCATGGGGTTGGGTTGCCATGGTAACCATGGCGTTTAGTTGCCTTGGCAACTATGGGGTTCTGTTGCCATGGTAACCATAGGGTTGGGTTGCCATGGCAACCATGGGGTTGTGTTGCCATGGGAACCATGGGGTTGGGTTGCCATGGCATCCACGGGGTTGGGTTGCCATGGCAACCACGGGGTTTGGTTGCCATGGTAACCATGGGGTTGGGTTGCCATGGCAACCATGGGGTTGTGTTGCCATGGTAACCATGGCGTTTTGTTGCCATGGCAAGTATGGTGTTCTGATGCCATGGAAACCATGGGGTAGTGTTTCCATGGCAACCACGGGGTTTGGTTGCCATGGTAACCATGGGGTTGGGTTGCCATGGCAACCATGGGGTTTGGTTGCCATGGCAACCATGGGGTTGTGTTGCCATGGTAACCATGGGGTTGGGTTGCCATGGCAACCATGGGGTTGTGTTGCCATGGTAACCATGGCGTTTAGTTGCCATGGCAACTATGGGGTTCTGTTGCCATGGTAACCATGGGGTTGTGTTGCCATGGCAACCATGGGGTTGTGTTGCCATGGGAACCATGGGGTTGGGTTGCCATGGCATCCACGGGGTTGGGTTGCCATGGCAACCACGGGGTTTGGTTGCCATGGCAGCCATGGGGTTGTGTTGCCATGGTAACCATGGCGTTTAGTTGGCATGGCAACTATGGGGTTCTGTTGCCATGGTAACGATGGGGTTGGGTCGCCATGGCAACCATAGGGTTGTGTTGCTATGGTAACCATGGGGTTGGGTTGCCATGGCAACCATGGGGTTGTGTTGCCATGGTAACCATGGCGTTTAGTTGCCATGGCAACCACGGGGTTTGGTTGCCATGGTAACCATGGGGTTGGGTTGCCATGGCAACCATGGGGTTGGGTTGCCATGGCAACCATGGGGTTGGGTTCCCATGGTAACCATGGGGTTGGGTTGCCATGGCAACCATGGGGTTGTGTTGCCATGGTAACCATGGCGTTTAGTTGCCATGGCAACTATGGGGTTCTGTTGCCATGGTAACCATGGGGTTGGGTTGCCATGGCAACCATGGGGTTGTGTTGCCATAGGAACCATGGGGTTGGGTTGCCATGGCATCCACGGGGTTGGGTTGCCATGGCAACCACGGGGTTTGGTTGCCATGGCAACCATGGGGTTCTGTGTCCATGGTAACCATGGGGTTGTGTTGCCATGGTAACCATGGCGTTTTGTTGCCATGGCAACTATGGGGTTCTGTTGCCATGGCAACCATGGGGTAGTGTTTTCATGGCAACCACGGGGTTTGGTTGCCATGGTAACCATGGGGTTGGGTTGCCATGGCAACCACGGGGTTTGGTTGCTATGGTAACCATGGGGTTGGGTTGCCATGGGAACCATGGGGTTGTGTTGCCATGGTAACCATGGCGTTTAGTTCCCATGGCAACCACGGGGTTTGGTTGCCATGGTAACCATGGGGTTGGGTTGCCATGGCAACCATGGGGTTGGGTTGCCATGGCAACCATGGGGTTGGGTTGCCATGGGAACCATGGGGTTGGGTTGCCATGGCAACCATGGGGTTGTGTTGCCATGGTAACCATGGCGTTTAGTTGCCATGGCACCTATGGGGTTCTGTTGCCATGGGAACCATGGGGTTGGGTTGCCATTGCAACCATGGGGTTGGGTTGCCATGGCAACCATGGGGTTGTGTTGCCATGGCAACCATGGGGTTGGGTTGCCATGGCAACCATGGGGTTGTGTTGCCATGGGAACCATGGGGTTGGGTTGCCATGGCAACCATGGGGTTGGGTTGCCATGGCAACCATGGGGTTGTGTTTCCATGGTAACCATGGCGTTTAGTTGCCATGGCAACCACGGGGTTTGGTTGCCATGGTAACCATGGGGTTGTGTTGCCATGGCAACCATGGGGTTGTGTTGCCATGGTAACCATGGGGTTGGGTTGCCATGGCAACCATGGGGTTGTGTTGCCATGTTAATCATGGCGTTTAGTTGCCATGGCAACTATGGGGTTCTGTTGCCATGGTAACCATGGGGTTGGGTTGCCATGGCAACCATGGGGTTGTGTTGCCATGGGAACCATGGGGTTGGGTTGCCATGGCATCCACGGGGTTGGGTTGCCATGGCAACCACGGGGTTTGGTTGCCATGGCAACCATGGGATTCTGTGTCCATGGTAACCATGGCGTTGTGTTGCCATGGTAACCATGGCGTTTAGTTGCCATGGCAAACGCGGAGATGGTTGCCATGGTAACCATGGGGTTGTGTTGCCATGGTAACCATGGCGTTTAGTTTCCATGGCAACTATGGGGTTCTGTTGCCATGGTAACCATGGGGTTGGGTTGCCATGGCAACCATGGGGTTGTGTTGCCATGGGAACCATGGGGTTGGGTTGCCATGGCATCCACGGGGTTGGGTTGCCATGGCAACCATGGGGTTGGGTTGCCATGTCAACCATGGGGTTCTGTGTCCATGGTAACCATGGCGTTGTGTTGCCATGGTAACCATGGCGTTTAGTTGCCATGGCAACTATGGGATTCTGTTGCCATGGTAACCATGGGTTTGGGTTGCCATGGCAACCATGGGGTTGTGTTGCCATGGTAACCATGGGGTAGTGTTTCCATGGCAACCACTGGGTTTGGTTGCCATGGTAACCATGGGGTTGGGTTGCCATGGTAACCATGGGGTTGGGTTGCCATGGCAACCATGGGGTTGTGTTGCCATGGTAACCATGGGGTTGGGTTGCCATGGCAACCATGGGGTTGTGTTGCCATGGGAACCATGGGGTTGGGTTGCCATGGCAATTATGGGGTTCTGTTGCCATGGCAACCATGGGGTAGTGTTTCCATGGCAACCACGGGGTTTGGTTGCCATGGTAACCATGGGGTTGGGTTGCCATGGCAACCATGGGGTTGTGTTGCCATGGGAACCATGGGGTTGGGTTGCCATGGCGTCCACGGGGTTGAGTTGCCATGGCAACCACGGGGTTTGGTTGCCATGGCAACCATGGGGTTCTGTGTCCATGGTAACCATGGGGTTGTGTTGCCATGGTAACCATGGCGTTTTGTTGCCATGGCAACTATGGTGTTCTGTTGCCATGGCAACCACGGGGTTTGGTTGCTATGGTAACCATGGCGTTGGGTTGCCATGGCAAATATGGGGTTGTGTTGCCATGGTAACAATGGCGTTTAGTTGCCATGGCAACCACGGGGTTTGGTTGCCATGGTAACCATGGGGTTGGGTTGCCATGGCAACCATGGGGTTGGGTTGCCATGGTAACCATGGGGTTGGGTTGCCATGGAAACCATGGGGTTGGGTTGCCATGGCAACCATGGGGTTGTGTTGCCATGGTAACCATGGGGTTGTGTTCCCATGGAAACCATGGGGTTGTGTTGCCATGGTAACCATGGCGTTTAGTTGCCATGGCAACTATGGGGTTCTGTTGCCATGGTAACCATGGGGTTGGGTTGCCATGGCAACCATGGGGTTGTGTTGCCATGGGAACCATGGGGTTGGGTTGCCATGGCATCCACGGGGTTGGGTTGCCATGTCAACCACGGGGTTTGGTTGCCATGGCAACCATGGGGTTCTGTGTCCATGGTAACCATGGGTTTCAGTTGCCATGGTAACCATGGCGTTTTGTTGCCATGGCAACTATGGGGTTCTGTTGCCATGGCAACCATGGGGTAGTGTTTCCATGGCAACCACGGGGTTTGGTTGCCATGGTAACCATGAGGTTGGGTTGCCATGGCAACCATGGGGTTGGGTTGCCATGGCAACCATGGGGTTGGGTTGCCATGGTCACCATGGGGTTGGGTTGCCATGGCAACCATGGGGTTGTGTTGCCATGGTAACCATGGGGTTGGGTTGCCATGGCAACCATGGGGTTGTGTTGCCATGGTAACCATGGCGTTTAGTTGCCATGGCAACTATGGGGTTCTGTTGCCATGGTAACCATGGGGTTGTGTTGCCATGGCAACCATGGGGTTGTGTTGCCATGGGAACCATGGGGTTGGGTTGCCATGGCATCCACGGGGTTGGGTTGCCATGGCAACCATGGGGTTGTGTTGCCATGGTAACCATGGCGTTTAGTTGCCATGGCAACCACGGGGTTTGGTTGCCATGGTAACCATGGGGTTGGGTTGCAATGGCAACCATAAGGTTGAGTTGCCATGGCAACCATGGGGTTGGGTTGCCATGGTAACCATGGCGTTTAGTTGCCATGGCAACTATGGGGTTCTGTTGCCATGGTAACCATGGGGTTGGGTTGCCATGGCAACCATGGGGTTGTGTTGCCATGGGAACCATGGGGTTGGGTTGCCATGGCATCAACGGGGTTGGGTTGCCATGGCAACCACGGGGTTTGGTTGCCATGGTAACCATGGGGTTGGGTTGCCATGGCAACCATGGGGTTGTGTTGCCATGGTAACCATGGCGTTTTGTTGCCATGGCAACCATGGGGTTCTGATGCCATGGCAACCATGGGGTAGTGTTTCCATGGCAACCACGGGGTTTGGTTGCCATGGCAACCATGGGGTTTGGTTGCCATGGCAACCATGGGGTTGTGTTGCCATGGTAACCATGGGGTTGGGTTGCCATGGCAACCATGGGGTTGTGTTGCCATGGTAACCATGGCGTTTAGTTGCCATGGCAACTATGGGGTTCTGTTGCCATGGTAACCATGGGGTTGTGTTGCCATGGCAACCATGGGGTTGTGTTGCCATGGGAACCATGGGGTTGGGTTGCCATGGCATCCACGGGGTTGGGTTGCCATGGCAACCACGGGGTTTGGTTGCCACGGCAACCATGGGGTTGTGTTGCCATGGGAACCATGGGGTTGGGTTGCCATGGCAACCATGGGGTTGTGTTGCCATGGCAACCATGGGGTTGTGTTGCCATGGTAACCATGGCGTTTAGTTGCCATGGCATCCACGGGGTTGGGTTGCCATGGCAACCACGGGGTTTGGTTGCCATGGCAACCATGGGGTTGTGTTGCCATGGTAACCATGGCGTTTAGTTGCCATGGCAACTATGGGGTTCTGTTGACATGGTAACCATGGGGTTGTGTTGCCATGGCAACCATGGGGTTGTGTTGCCATGGGAACCATGGGGTTGGGTTGCCATGGCAACCATGGGGTTGTGTTGCCATGGTAACCATGGCGTTTAGTTGCCATGGCAACCACGGGGTTTGGTTGCCATGGTAACCATGGGGTTGGGTTGCCATGGCAACCATGGGGTTGTGTTGCCATGGTAACCATGGGGTTGGGTTTCCATGGCAACCATGGGGTTGTGTTGCCATGGGAACCATGGGGTTGGGTTGCCATGGCATCCACGGGGTTGGGTTGCCATGGCAACCACGGGGTTTGGTTGCCATGGCAACCATGGGGTTCTGTGTCCATGGTAACCATGGGGTTGTGTTGCCATGGTAACCATGGCGTTTTGTTGCCATGGCAACTATGGGGTTCTGATGCCATGGCAACCATGGGGTAGTGTTTCCATGGCAACCACGGGGTTTGGTTGCCATGGTAACCATGGGGTTGGGTTGCCATGGCAACCATGGGGTTGGGTTGCCATGGCAACCATGGGGTTGTGTTGCCATGGTCACCATGGGGTTGTGTTGCCATGGCAACCATGGCGTTTAGTTGCCATGGCAACCACGGGGTTTGGTTGCCATGGCAACCATGGGGTTGTGTTGCCATGGTAACCATGGGGTTGGGTTGCCATGGCAACCATGGGGTTGTGTTGCCATGGTAAACATGGCGTTTAGTTGCCATGGCAACTATGGGGTTCTGTTGCCATGGTAACCATGGGGTTGTGTTGCCATGGCAACCATGGGGTTGTGTTGCCATGGGAACCATGGGGTTGGGTTGCCATGGCATCCACGGGGTTGGGTTGCCATGGCAACCATGGGGTTGTGTTGCCATGGTAACCATGGCGTTTAGTTGCCATGGCAACCACGGGGTTGTGTTGCCATGGTAACCATGGGGTTGGGTTGCCATGGCAACCATGGGGTTGGGTTCCCATGGTAACCATGGGGTTGGGTTGCCATGGTAACCATGGCGTTTAGTTACCATGGCAACTATTGGGTTCTGTTGCCATGGCAACCATGGGGTAGTGTTTCCATGGCTACCACGGGGTTTGGTTGCCATGGTAACTATGGGGTTGGGTTGCCATGGCAACCATGGGGTTGTGTTGCCATGGCAACCATGGGGTTGGGTTGCCATGGCAACCATGGGGTTGTGTTGCCATGGTAACCATGGGGTTGGGTTGCCATGGCATCCACGGGGTTGGGTTGCCATGGCAACCACGGGGTTTGGTTGCCATGGCAACCATGATGTTCTGTGTCCATGGTAACCATGGGGTTGTGTTGCCATGGTAACCATGGCGTTTTGTTGACATGGCAACTATGGGGTTCTGATGCCATGGCAACCATGGGGTAGTGTTTCCATGGCAACCACGGGGTTTGGTTGCCATGGTAACCATGAGGTTGGGTTGCCATGGCAACCATGGGGTTGGGTTGCCATGGCAACCATGGGGTTGTGTTGCCATGGTCACCATGGAGTTGGGTTGCCATGGCAACCATGGGGTTGGGTTGCCATGGCAACCATGGGGTTGTGTTGCCATGGTAACCATGGGGTTGGGTTGCCATGGCAACCATGGGGTTGTGTTGCCATGGTAACCATGGCGTTTAGTTGCCATGGCAACTATGGGGTTCTGTTGCCATGGTAACCATGGGGTTGTGTTGCCATGGCAACCATGGGGTTGTGTTGCCATGGTAACCATGGGGTTCTGTTGCCATGGCATCCACGGGGTTGTGTTGCCATGGCAACCATGGGGTTGTGTTGCCATGGTAACCATGGCGTTTAGTTGCCATGGCAACCACGGGGTTTGGTTGCCATGCTAACCATGGGGTTGGGTTGCAATGGCAACCATAAGGTTGAGTTGCCATGGCAACCATGGGGTTGGGTTGCCAAGGTAACCATGGCGTTTAGTTGCCATGGCAACTATGGGGTTCTGTTGCCATGGTAACCATGGGGTTGGGTTGCCATGGCAACCATGGGGTTGTGTTGCCATGGGAACCATGGGGTTGGGTTGCCATGGCATCCACGGGGTTGGGTTGCCATGGCAACCACGGGGTTTGGTTGCCATGGTAACCATGGGGTTGGGTTGCCATGGCAACCATGGGGTTGTGTTGCCATGGTAACCATGGCGTTTTGTTGCCATGGCAACTATGGGGTTCTGATGCCATGGCAACCATGGGGTAGTGTTTCCATGGCAACCACGGGGTTTGGTTGCCATGGTAACCATGGGGTTGCGTTGCCATGGCAACCATGGGGTTTGGTTGCCATGGCAACCATGGGGTTGTGTTGCCATGGTAACCATGGGGTTGGGTTGCCATGGCAACCATGGGGTTCTGTTGCCATGGTAACCATGGGGTTGTGTTGCCATGGCAACCATGGGGTTGTGTTGCCATGGGAACCATGGGGTTGGGTTGCCATGGCATCCACGGGGTTGGGTTGCCATGGCAACCACGGGGTTTGGTTGCCATGGCAACCATGGGGTTGTGTTGCCATGGGAACCATGGGGTTGGGTTGCCATGGCAACCATGGGGTTGGGTTGCCATGGCAACCATGGGGTTGTGTTGCCATGGTAACCATGGCGTTTAGTTGCCATGGCATCCACGGGGTTGGGTTGCCATGGCAACCACGGGGTTTGGTTGCCATGGCAACCATGGGGTTGTGTTGCCATGGTAACCATGGCGTTTTGTTGCCATGGCAACTATGGGGTTCTGTTGACATGGTAACCATGGGGTTGGGTTGCCATGGCAACCATGGGGTTGTGTTGCCATGGGAACCATGGGGTTGGGTTGCCATGGTAACCATGGGGTTGTGTTGCCATGGTAACCATGGCGTTTAGTTGCCATGGCAACCACGGAGTTGTGTTGCCATGGTATCCATGGGGTTGGGTTGCCATGGCAACCATGGGGTTGTGTTGCCATGGTAACCATGGGATTGGGTTGCCATGGCAACCATGGGGTTGTGTTGCCATGGTAACCATGACGTTTAGTTGCCATGGCAACTATGCGGTTCTGTTGCCATGGTAACCATGGGGTTGGGTTGCCATGGCAACCATGGGGTTGTGTTGCCATGGGAACCATGGGGTTGGGTTGCCATGGCATCCACGGGGTTGGGTTGCCATGTCAACCACGGGGTTTGGTTGCCATGGCAACCATGGGGTTCTGTGTCCATGGTAACCATGGGGTTGTGTTGCCATGGTAACCATGGCGTTTTGTTGCCATGGCAACTATGGGGTTCTGATGCCATGGCAACCATGGGGTAGTGTTTCCATGGGAACCACGGGGTTTGGTTGCCATGGTAACCATGGGGTTGGGTTGCCATGGCAACCAGGGGGTTGGGTTGCCATGGCAACCATGGGGTTGTGTTGCCATGGTCACCATGGGGTTGGGTTGCCATGGCAACCATGGGGTTGTGTTGCCATGGCAACCATGGGGTTTGGTTGCCATGGCAACCATGGGGTTGTGTTGCCATGGTAACCATGGGGTTGGGTTGCCATGGCAACCATGGGGTTGTGTTGCCATGGTAACCATGGCGTTTAGTTGCCATGGCAACTATGGGGTTCTGTTGCCATGGTAACCATGGGGTTGTGTTGCCATGGCAACCATGGGGTTGTGTTGCCATGGGAACCATGGGGTTGGGTTGCCATGGCATCCACGGGGTTTGGTTGCCATGGCAACCATGGGGTTGTGTTGCCATGGTAACCATGGCGTTTAGTTGCCATGGCAACCACGGGGTTGTGTTGCCATGGTAACCATGGGGTTGGGTTGCCATGGCAACCATGGGGTTGGGTTCCCATGGTAACCATGGGGTTGGGTTGCCATGGTAAACATGGCGTTTAGTTACCATGGCAACTATGGGGTTCTGTTGCCATGGCAACCATGGGGTAGTGTTTCCATGGCAACCACGGGGTTTGGTTGCCATGGTAACCATGGGGTTGGGTTGCCATGGCAACCATGGGGTTGTGTTGCCATGGCAACCATGGGGTTGGGTTGCCATGGCAACCATGGGGTTGTGTTGCCATGGTCACCATGGGGTTGGGTTGCCATGGCAACTATGGGGTTGTGTTGGCATGGCAACCATGGGGTTTGGTTGCCATGGCAACCATGGGGTTGTGTTGCCATGGTAACCATGGGGATGGGTTGCCATGGCAACCATGGGGTTGTGTTGCCATGGTAACCATGGCGTTTAGTTGCCATGGCAACTATGGGGTTCTGTTGCCATGGTAACCATGGGGTTGTGTTGCCATGGCAACCATGGGGTTGTGTTGCCATGGGAACCATGGGGTTGGGTTGCCATGGCATCCACGGGGTTGGGTTGCCATGGCAACCATGGGGTTGTGTTGCCATGGTAACCATGGCGTTTAGTTGCCATGGCAACCACGGGGTTGGGTTGCCATGGTAACCATGGGGTTGGGTTGCCATGGTAACCATGGCGTTTAGTTGCCATGGCAACTATGGGGTTCTGTTGCCATGGCAACCATGGGGTAGTGTTTCCATGGCAACCACGGGGTTTGGTTGCCATGGTAACCATGGGGTTGGGTTGCCATGGCAACCATGGGGTTGGGTTGCCATGGCAACCATGGGGTTGTGTTGCCATGGTAACCATGGGGTTGGGTTGCCATGGCAACCACGGGGTTGTGTTGCCATGGTAACCATGGCGTTTAGTTCCCATGGCAACCACGGAGTTTGGTTGCCATGGTAACCACGGGGTTTGGTTGCCATGGTAACCATGGGGTTGGGTTGCCATGGCAACCATGGGGTTGTGTTGCCATGGTAACCATGGGGTTGGGTTGCCATGGCAACCATGGGGTTGTGTTGCCATGGTAACCATGGCGTTTAGTTGCCATGGCAACTATGGGGTTGTGTTGCCATGGTAACCATGGGGTTGGGTTGCCATGGCAACCATGGGGTTGTGTTGCCATGGGAACCATGGGGTTGGGTTGCCATGGCATCCACGGGTTTGGGTTGCCATGGCAACCACGGGGTTTGGTTGCCATGGCAACCATGGGGTTCTGTGTCCATGGTAACCATGGCGTTGTGTTGCCATGGTAACCATGGCGTTTAGTTGCCATGGCAACCACGGAGATTGGATGCCATGGTAACCATGGGGTTGTGTTGCCATGGTAACCATGGCGTTTAGTTGCCATGGCAACTATGGGGTTCTGTTGCCATGGTAACCATGGGGTTGGGTTGCCATGGCAACCATGGGGTTGTGTTGCCATGGGAACCATGGGGTTGGGTTGCCATGGCATCCACGGGGTTGGGTTGCCATGGCAACCACGGGGTTTGGTTGCGATGGCAACCATGGGGTTCTGTGTCCATGGTAACCATGGGGTTGTGTTGCCATGGTAACCATGGCGTTTAGTTACCATGGCAACTATGGGGTTGGGTTGCCATGGCAACCATGGGGTAGTGTTTCCATGGCAACCATGGGGTAGTGTTGCCATGGTAACGATGGGGTTGGCTTGCCATGGCAACCTCGGGGTTGTGTTCTCATGGGAACCATGGGGTTGTGTTGCCATGGTAACCATGGGGTTGGGTTGCCATGGCAACCACGGGGTTTGGTTGCTATGGCAACTATGGAGTTCTGTTGCCATGGTAACCATGGGGTTGGATTGCCATGGCAACCATGAGGTTGTGTTGCCATGGGAACCATGGGGTTGGGTTGCCATGGCATCCACGGGGTTGGGTTGACATGGCAACCACGGGGTTTGGTTACCATGGCAACCATGGGGTTCTGTGTCCATGGTAACCATGGGGTTGTGTTGCCATGGTAACCATGGCGTTTTGTTGCCATGGCAACTATGGGGTTCTGTTGCCATGGCAACCATGGGGTAGTGTTTCCATGGCAACCACGGGGTTTGGTTGCCATGGTAACCATGGGGTTGGGTTGCAATGGCAACCATGGGGTTGGGTTGCCATGGCAACCTTGGGGTTGTGTTGCCATGGTAAACATGGCGTTTAGTTGCCATGGCAACCACGGAGTTTGGTTGCCATGGTAACCACGGGGTTTGGTTGCCATGGTAACCATGGGGTTGGGTTGCCATGGCAACCATGGGGTTCTGTTGCCATGGTAACCATGGGGTTGGGTTGCCATGGCAACCATGGGGTTGTGTTGCCATGGTAACCATGGCGTTTAGTTGCCATGGCAACTATGGGGTTCTGTTGCCATGGTAACCATGGGGTTGGGTTGCCATGGCAACCATGGGGTTTGGTTGCTATGGCAACTATGGAGTTCTGTTGCCATGGTAACCATGGGGTTGGATTGCCATGGCAACCATGAGGTTGTGTTGCCATGGGAACCATGGGGTTGGGTTGCCATGGCATCCACGGGGTTGGGTTGACATGGCAACCACGGGGTTTGGTTACCATGGCAACCATGGGGTTCTGTGTCCATGGTAACCATGGGGTTGTGTTGCCATGGTAACCATGGCGTTTTGTTGCCATGGCAACTATGGGGTTCTGTTGCCATGGCAACCATGGGGTAGTGTTTCCATGGCAACCACGGGGTTTGGTTGCCATGGTAACCATGGGGTTGGGTTGCAATGGCAACCATGGGGTTGGGTTGCCATGGCAACCTTGGGGTTGTGTTGCCATGGTAAACATGGCGTTTAGTTGCCATGGTAACCACGGAGTTTGGTTGCCATGGTAACCACGGGGTTTGGTTGCCATGGTAACCATGGGGTTGGGTTGCCATGGCAACCATGGGGTTCTGTTGCCATGGTAACCATGGGGTTGGGTTGCCATGGCAACCATGGGGTTGTGTTGCCATGGTAACCATGGCGTTTAGTTGCCATGGCAACTATGGGGTTCTGTTGCCATGGTAACCATGGGGTTGGGTTGCCATGGCAACCATGGGGTTGTGTTGCCATGGGAACCATGGGGTTGGGTTGCCATGGCATCCACGGGGTTGGGTTGCCATGGCAACCACGGGGTTTGGTTGCCATGGCAACCATGGGATTCTGTGTCCATGGTAACCATGGCGTTGTGTTGCCATGGTAACCATGGCGTTTAGTTGCCATCGCAACCACGGAGTTTGGTTGCCATGGTAACCACGGGGTTGTGTTGCCATGGTAACCATGGCGTTTAGTTGCCATGGCAACTATGGGGTTCTGTTGCCATGGTAACCATGGGGTTGGGTTGCCATGGCAACCATGGGGTTGTGTTGCCATGGTAACCATGGGGTTGGGTTGCCATGGCAACCATGGTGTTGTGTTGCCATGGTAACCATGGGGTAGTCTTTCCATGGCAACCACGGTGTTTGGTTGCTATGGTAACCATGGGGTTTGATTGCCATGGGAACCATGGGGTTGGGTTGCCATGGCAACCATGGGGTTGTGTTGCCATGGTAACCATGGGGTTGTGTTGCCATGGCAACCATGGGGTTGGGTTGCCATGGTAACCATGGGGTTGGGTTGCCATGGCAACCATGGGGTTTGGTTGCCATGGCAACCATGGGGTTGTGTTGCCATGGTAACCATGGGGTTGGGTTGCCATGGCAACCATGGGGTTGTGTTGCCATGGTAACCATGGCGTTTAGTTGCCATGGCAACCACGGGGTTTGGTTGCCATGGTAACCATGGGGTTGGGTTGCCATGGCAACCATGGGGTTGTGTTGCCATGGTAACCATGGGGTTGGGTTTCCATGGCAACCATGGGGTTGTGTTGCCATGGGAACCATGGGGTTGGGTTGCCATGGCATCCACGGGGTTGGGTTGCCATGGCAACCACGGGGTTTGGTTGCCATGGCAACCATGGGGTTCTGTGTCCATGGTAACCATGGGGTTGTGTTGCCATGGTAACCATGGCGTTTTGTTGCCATGGCAACTATGGGGTTCTGATGCCATGGCAACCATGGGGTAGTGTTTCCATGGCAACCACGGGGTTTGGTTGCCATGGTAACCATGGGGTTGGGTTGCCATGGCAACCATGGGGTTGGGTTGCCATGGCAACCATGGGGTTGTGTTGCCATGGTCACCATGGGGTTGTGTTGCCATGGCAACCATGGCGTTTAGTTGCCATGGCAACCACGGGGTTTGGTTGCCATGGCAACCATGGGGTTGTGTTGCCATGGTAACCATGGGGTTGGGTTGCCATGGCAACCATGGGGTTGTGTTGCCATGGTAAACATGGCGTTTAGTTGCCATGGCAACTATGGGGTTCTGTTGCCATGGTAACCATGGGGTTGTGTTGCCATGGCAACCATGGGGTTGTGTTGCCATGGGAACCATGGGGTTGGGTTGCCATGGCATCCACGGGGTTGGGTTGCCATGGCAACCATGGGGTTGTGTTGCCATGGTAACCATGGCGTTTAGTTGCCATGGCAACCACGGGGTTGTGTTGCCATGGTAACCATGGGGTTGGGTTGCCATGGCAACCATGGGGTTGGGTTCCCATGGTAACCATGGGGTTGGGTTGCCATGGTAACCATGGCGTTTAGTTACCATGGCAACTATGGGGTTCTGTTGCCATGGCAACCATGGGGTAGTGTTTCCATGGCAACCACGGGGTTTGGTTGCCATGGTAACCATGGGGTTGGGTTGCCATGGCAACCATGGGGTTGTGTTGCCATGGCAACCATGGGGTTGGGTTGCCATGGCAACCATGGGGTTGTGTTGCCATGGTAACCATGGGGTTGGGTTGCCATGGCATCCACGGGGTTGGGTTGCCATGGCAACCACGGGGTTTGGTTGCCATGGCAACCATGATGTTCTGTGTCCATGGTAACCATGGGGTTGTGTTGCCATGGTAACCATGGCGTTTTGTTGACATGGCAACTATGGGGTTCTGATGCCATGGCAACCATGGGGTAGTGTTTCCATGGCAACCACGGGGTTTGGTTGCCATGGTAACCATGAGGTTGGGTTGCCATGGCAACCATGGGGTTGGGTTGCCATGGCAACCATGGGGTTGTGTTGCCATGGTCACCATGGAGTTGGGTTGCCATGGCAACCATGGGGTTGGGTTGCCATGGCAACCATGGGGTTGTGTTGCCATGGTAACCATGGGGTTGGGTTGCCATGGCAACCATGGGGTTGTGTTGCCATGGTAACCATGGCGTTTAGTTGCCATGGCAACTATGGGGTTCTGTTGCCATGGTAACCATGGGGTTGTGTTGCCATGGCAACCATGGGGTTGTGTTGCCATGGTAACCATGGGGTTGGGTTGCCATGGCATCCACGGGGTTGTGTTGCCATGGCAACCATGGGGTTGTGTTGCCATGGTAACCATGGCGTTTAGTTGCCATGGCAACCACGGGGTTTGGTTGCCATGCTAACCATGGGGTTGGGTTGCAATGGCAACCATAAGGTTGAGTTGCCATGGCAACCATGGGGTTGGGTTGCCAAGGTAACCATGGCGTTTAGTTGCCATGGCAACTATGGGGTTCTGTTGCCATGGTAACCATGGGGTTGGGTTGCCATGGCAACCATGGGGTTGTGTTGCCATGGGAACCATGGGGTTGGGTTGCCATGGCATCCACGGGGTTGGGTTGCCATGGCAACCACGGGGTTTGGTTGCCATGGTAACCATGGGGTTGGGTTGCCATGGCAACCATGGGGTTGTGTTGCCATGGTAACCATGGCGTTTTGTTGCCATGGCAACTATGGGGTTCTGATGCCATGGCAACCATGGGGTAGTGTTTCCATGGCAACCACGGGGTTTGGTTGCCATGGTAACCATGGGGTTGCGTTGCCATGGCAACCATGGGGTTTGGTTGCCATGGCAACCATGGGGTTGTGTTGCCATGGTAACCATGGGGTTGGGTTGCCATGGCAACCATGGGGTTCTGTTGCCATGGTAACCATGGGGTTGTGTTGCCATGGCAACCATGGGGTTGTGTTGCCATGGGAACCATGGGGTTGGGTTGCCATGGCATCCACGGGGTTGGGTTGCCATGGCAACCACGGGGTTTGGTTGCCATGGCAACCATGGGGTTGTGTTGCCATGGGAACCATGGGGTTGGGTTGCCATGGCAACCATAGGGTTGGGTTGCCATGGCAACCATGGGGTTGTGTTGCCATGGTAACCATGGCGTTTAGTTGCCATGGCATCCACGGGGTTGGGTTGCCATGGCAACCACGGGGTTTGGTTGCCATGGCAACCATGGGGTTGTGTTGCCATGGTAACCATGGCGTTTTGTTGCCATGGCAACTATGGGGTTCTGTTGACATGGTAACCATGGGGTTGGGTTGCCATGGCAACCATGGGGTTGTGTTGCCATGGGAACCATGGGGTTGGGTTGCCATGGTAACCATGGGGTTGTGTTGCCATGGTAACCATGGCGTTTAGTTGCCATGGCAACCACGGAGTTGTGTTGCCATGGTATCCATGGGGTTGGGTTGCCATGGCAACCATGGGGTTGTGTTGCCATGGTAACCATGGGATTGGGTTGCCATGGCAACCATGGGGTTGTGTTGCCATGGTAACCATGACGTTTAGTTGCCATGGCAACTATGCGGTTCTGTTGCCATGGTAACCATGGGGTTGGGTTGCCATGGCAACCATGGGGTTGTGTTGCCATGGGAACCATGGGGTTGGGTTGCCATGGCATCCACGGGGTTGGGTTGCCATGTCAACCACGGGGTTTGGTTGCCATGGCAACCATGGGGTTCTGTGTCCATGGTAACCATGGGGTTGTGTTGCCATGGTAACCATGGCGTTTTGTTGCCATGGCAACTATGGGGTTCTGATGCCATGGCAACCATGGGGTAGTGTTTCCATGGGAACCACGGGGTTTGGTTGCCATGGTAACCATGGGGTTGGGTTGCCATGGCAACCAGGGGGTTGGGTTGCCATGGCAACCATGGGGTTGTGTTGCCATGGTCACCATGGGGTTGGGTTGCCATGGCAACCATGGGGTTGTGTTGCCATGGCAACCATGGGGTTTGGTTGCCATGGCAACCATGGGGTTGTGTTGCCATGGTAACCATGGGGTTGGGTTGCCATGGCAACCATGGGGTTGTGTTGCCATGGTAACCATGGCGTTTAGTTGCCATGGCAACTATGGGGTTCTGTTGCCATGGTAACCATGGGGTTGTGTTGCCATGGCAACCATGGGGTTGTGTTGCCATGGGAACCATGGGGTTGGGTTGCCATGGCATCCACGGGGTTTGGTTGCCATGGCAACCATGGGGTTGTGTTGCCATGGTAACCATGGCGTTTAGTTGCCATGGCAACCACGGGGTTGTGTTGCCATGGTAACCATGGGGTTGGGTTGCCATGGCAACCATGGGGTTGGGTTCCCATGGTAACCATGGGGTTGGGTTGCCATGGTAACCATGGCGTTTAGTTACCATGGCAACTATGGGGTTCTGTTGCCATGGCAACCATGGGGTAGTGTTTCCATGGCAACCACGGGGTTTGGTTGCCATGGTAACCATGGGGTTGGTTTGCCATGGCAACCATGGGGTTGGGTTGCCATGGCAACCATGGGGTTGTGTTGCCATGGTCACCATGGGGTTGGGTTGCCATGGCAACTATGGGGTTGTGTTGGCATGGCAACCATGGGGTTTGGTTGCCATGGCAACCATGGGGTTGTGTTGCCATGGTAACCATGGGGATGGGTTGCCATGGCAACCATGGGGTTGTGTTGCCATGGTAACCATGGCGTTTAGTTGCCATGGCAACTATGGGGTTCTGTTGCCATGGTAACCATGGGGTTGTGTTGCCATGGCAACCATGGGGTTGTGTTGCCATGGGAACCATGGGGTTGGGTTGCCATGGCATCCACGGGGTTGGGTTGCCATGGCAACCATGGGGTTGTGTTGCCATGGTAACCATGGCGTTTAGTTGCCATGGCAACCACGGGGTTGGGTTGCCATGGTAACCATGGGGTTGGGTTGCCATGGTAACCATGGCGTTTAGTTGCCATGGCAACTATGGGGTTCTGTTGCCATGGCAACCATGGGGTAGTGTTTCCATGGCAACCACGGGGTTTGGTTGCCATGGTAACCATGGGGTTGGGTTGCCATGGCAACCATGGGGTTGGGTTGCCATGGCAACCATGGGGTTGTGTTGCCATGGTAACCATGGGGTTGGGTTGCCATGGCAACCACGGGGTTGTGTTGCCATGGTAACCATGGCGTTTAGTTCCCATGGCAACCACGGAGTTTGGTTGCCATGGTAACCACGGGGTTTGGTTGCCATGGTAACCATGGGGTTGGGTTGCCATGGCAACCATGGGGTTGTGTTGCCATGGTAACCATGGGGTTGGGTTGCCATGGCAACCATGGGGTTGTGTTGCCATGGTAACCATGGCGTTTAGTTGCCATGGCAACTATGGGGTTGTGTTGCCATGGTAACCATGGGGTTGGGTTGCCATGGCAACCATGGGGTTGTGTTGCCATGGGAACCATGGGGTTGGGTTGCCATGGCATCCACGGGGTTGGGTTGCCATGGCAACCACGGGGTTTGGTTACCATGGCAACCATGGGGTTCTGTGTCCATGGTAACCATGGGGTTGTGTTGCCATGGTAACCATGGCGTTTTGTTGCCATGGCAACTATGGGGTTCTGTTGCCATGGCAACCATGGGGTAGTGTTTCCATGGCAACCACGGGGTTTGGTTGCCATGGTAACCATGGGGTTGGGTTGCAATGGCAACCATGGGGTTGGGTTGCCATGGCAACCTTGGGGTTGTGTTGCCATGGTAAACATGGCGTTTAGTTGCCATGGCAACCACGGAGTTTGGTTGCCATGGTAACCACGGGGTTTGGTTGCCATGGTAACCATGGGGTTGGGTTGCCATGGCAACCATGGGGTTCTGTTGCCATGGTAACCATGGGGTTGGGTTGCCATGGCAACCATGGGGTTGTGTTGCCATGGTAACCATGGCGTTTAGTTGCCATGGCAACTATGGGGTTCTGTTGCCATGGTAACCATGGGGTTGGGTTGCCATGGCAACCATGGGGTTTGGTTGCTATGGCAACTATGGAGTTCTGTTGCCATGGTAACCATGGGGTTGGATTGCCATGGCAACCATGAGGTTGTGTTGCCATGGGAACCATGGGGTTGGGTTGCCATGGCATCCACGGGGTTGGGTTGACATGGCAACCACGGGGTTTGGTTACCATGGCAACCATGGGGTTCTGTGTCCATGGTAACCATGGGGTTGTGTTGCCATGGTAACCATGGCGTTTTGTTGCCATGGCAACTATGGGGTTCTGTTGCCATGGCAACCATGGGGTAGTGTTTCCATGGCAACCACGGGGTTTGGTTGCCATGGTAACCATGGGGTTGGGTTGCAATGGCAACCATGGGGTTGGGTTGCCATGGCAACCTTGGGGTTGTGTTGCCATGGTAAACATGGCGTTTAGTTGCCATGGCAACCACGGAGTTTGGTTGCCATGGTAACCACGGGGTTTGGTTGCCATGGTAACCATGGGGTTGGGTTGCCATGGCAACCATGGGGTTCTGTTGCCATGGTAACCATGGGGTTGGGTTGCCATGGCAACCATGGGGTTGTGTTGCCATGGTAACCATGGCGTTTAGTTGCCATGGCAACTATGGGGTTCTGTTGCCATGGTAACCATGGGGTTGGGTTGCCATGGCAACCATGGGGTTGTGTTGCCATGGGAACCATGGGGTTGGGTTGCCATGGCATCCACGGGGTTGGGTTGCCATGGCAACCACGGGGTTTGGTTGCCATGGCAACCATGGGATTCTGTGTCCATGGTAACCATGGCGTTGTGTTGCCATGGTAACCATGGCGTTTAGTTGCCATCGCAACCACGGAGTTTGGTTGCCATGGTAACCACGGGGTTGTGTTGCCATGGTAACCATGGCGTTTAGTTGCCATGGCAACTATGGGGTTCTGTTGCCATGGTAACCATGGGGTTGGGTTGCCATGGCAACCATGGGGTTGTGTTGCCATGGTAACCATGGGGTTGGGTTGCCATGGCAACCATGGTGTTGTGTTGCCATGGTAACCATGGGGTAGTCTTTCCATGGCAACCACGGTGTTTGGTTGCTATGGTAACCATGGGGTTGGGTTGCCATGGGAACCATGGGGTTGGGTTGCCATGGCAACCATGGGGTTGTGTTGCCATGGTAACCATGGGGTTGTGTTGCCATGGCAACCATGGGGTTGGGTTGCCATGGTAACCATGGGGTTGGGTTGCCATGGCAACCATGGGGTTTGGTTGCCATGGCAACCATGGGGTTGTGTTGCCATGGTAACCATGGGGTTGGGTTGCCATGGCAACCATGGGGTTGTGTTGCCATGGTAACCATGGCGTTTAGTTGCCATGGCAACTATGGGGTTCTGTTGCCATGGTAACCATGGGGTTGTGTTGCCATGGCAACCATGGGGTTGTGTTGCCATGGGAACCATGGGGTTGGGTTGCCATGGCATCCACGGGGTTGGGTAGCCATGGCAACCAGGGGGTTGTGTTGCCATGGTAACCATGGCGTTTAGTTGCCATGGCAACCACGGGGTTTGGTTGCCATGGTAACCATGGGGTTGGGTTGCCATGGCAACCATGGGGTTGGGTTCCCATGGTAACCATGGGGTTGGGTTGCCATGGTAACCATGGCGTTTAGTTGCCATGGCAACTATGGGGTTCTGTTGCCATGGCAACCATGGGGTAGTGTTTCCATGGCAACCACGGGGTTTGGTTGCCATGGTAACCATGGGGTTGGGTTGCCATGGCAACCATGGGGTTGGGTTGCCGTGGCAACCATGGGGTTGTGTTGCCATGGTAACCATGGGGTTGGGTTGCCATGGCAACCACGGGGTTGTGTTGCCATGGTAACCATGGCGTTTAGTTCCCATGGCAACCACGGAGTTTGGTTGCCATGGTAACCACGGGGTTTGGTTGCCATGGTAACCATGGGGTTGGGTTGCCATGGCAACCATGGGGTTGTGTTGCCATGGTAACCATGGGGTTGGGTTGCCATGGCAACCATGGGGTTGTGTTGCCATGGTAACCATGGCGTTTAGTTGCCATGGCAACTATGGGGTTGTGTTGCCATGGTAACCATGGGGTTGGGTTGCCATGGCAACCATTGGGTTGTGTTGCCATGGGAACCATGGGGTTGGGTTGCCATGGCATCCACGGGGTTGGGTTGCCATGGCAACCACGGGGTTTGGTTGCCATGGCAACCATGGGGTTCTGTGTCCATGGTAACCATGGGGTTGTGTTGCCATGGTAACCATGGCGTTTAGTTGCCATGGCAACCACGGAGATTGGATGCCATGGTAACCATGGGGTTGTGTTGCCATGGTAACCATGGCGTTTAGTTGCCATGGCAACTATGGGGTTCTGTTGCCATGGTAACCATGGGGTTGGGTTGCCATGGCAACCATGGGGTTGTGTTGCCATGGGAACCATGGGGTTGGGTTGCCATGGCATCCACGGGGTTGGGTTGCCATGGCAACCACGGGGTTTGGTTGCCATGGCAACCATGGGGTTCTGTGTCCATGGTAACCATGGGGTTGTGTTGCCATGGTAACCATGGCGTTTAGTTACCATGGCAACTATGGGGTTGGGTTGCCATGGCAACCATGGGGTAGTGTTTCCATGGCAACCATGGGGTAGTGTTGCCATGGTAACGATGGGGTTGGCTTGCCATGGCAACCACGGGGTTGTGTTCACATGGGAACCATGGGGTTGTGTTGCCATGGTAACCATGGGGTTGGGTTGCCATGGCAACCATGGGGTTTGGTTGCTATGGCAACTATGGAGTTCTGTTGCCATGGTAACCATGGGGTTGGGTTGCCATGGCAACCATGAGGTTGTGTTGCCATGGGAACCATGGGGTTGGGTTGCCATGGCATCCACGGGGTTGGGTTGCCATGGCAACCACGGGGTTTGGTTACCATGGCAACCATGGTGTTCTGTGTCCATGGTAACCATGGGGTTGTGTTGCCATGGTAACCATGGCGTTTTGTTGCCATGGCAACTATGGGGTTCTGTTGCCATGGCAACCATGGGGTAGTGTTTCCATGGCAACCACGGGGTTTGGTTGCCATGGTAACCATGGGGTTGGGTTGCAATGGCAACCATGGGGTTGGGTTGCCATGGCAACCATGGGGTTGTGTTGCCATGGTAACCATGGGGTTGGGTTGCCATGGCAGCCTTGGGGTTGTGTTGCCATGGTAAACATGGCGTTTAGTTGCAATGGCAACTATGGGGTTCTGTTGCCATGGTAACCATGGGGTTGGGTTACCATGGCAACCACGGGGTTTGGTTGCCATGGCAACCATGGGGTTCTGTGTCCATGGTAACCATGGCGTTGTGTTGCCATGGTAACCATGGCGTTTAGTTGCCATGGCAACCACGGAGTTTGGTTGCCATGGTAACCACGGGGTTGTGTTGCCATGGTAACCATGGCGTTTAGTTGCCATGGCAACTATGGGGTTCTGTTGCCATGGTAACCATGGGGTTGGGTTGCCATGGCAACCATGGGGTTGTGTTGCCATGGTAACCATGGGTTTGGGTTGCCATGGCAACCATGGTGTTGTGTTGCCATGGTAACCATGGGGTAGTCTTTCCATGGCAACCACGGGGTTTGGTTGCTATGGTAACCATGGGGTTGGGTTGCCATGGCATCCACGGGGTTGGGTTGCCATGGCAACCACGGGGTTTGGTTGCCATGGCAACCATGGGGTTGTGTTGCCATGGTAACCATGGGGTAGTCTTTCCATGGCAACCATGGGGTTGTGTTGCCATGGGAACCATGGGGTTGGGTTGCCATGGCATCCACGGGGTTGGGTTGCCATGGCAACCACGGGGTTTGGTTGCCATGGCAACCATGGGGTTGTGTTGCCATGGTAACCATGGCGTTTAGTTGCCATGGCAACTATGGGATTCTGTTGCCATGGTAACCATGGGGTTGGGTTGCCATGGCAACCATGGGGTTGTGTTGCCATGGGAACCATGGGGTTGGGTTGCCATGGAAACCATGGGGTTGGTTGTCCATGGCAATCATGGGGTTGTGTTGCCATGGTAACCATGGCTTTTAGTTGCCATGGCAACTATGGGGTTCTCTTGCCATGGTAACCATGGGGTTGTGTTGCCATGGTAACGATGGGGTTGTGTTGCCATGGTAACTATGGGGTTGGGTTGCTATGGAAACTATGGGGTTTAGTTGCCATGGCAACCATGGGGTTGAGATGCCGTGGTAACCATGCAGTTGGGTTGCCGTGGTAACCATGCGGTTGTGTTGTTGTGCTAACCATGCTGTTGTGTTGCCATGGTAACCATGGGGTAGTGTTGCCATGGCAACCACGGGGTTTGGTTGCTATGGTAACCATGGGGTTCTGTGTCCATGGTAACCATGGGGTTGGGTTGCCATGGTAACCATGGCGTTTAGTTGCCATGGCAACCACGGGGTTTGGTTGCTATGGTAACCATGGGGTTCTGTGTCCATGGTAACCACGGGGTTGGGTTGCCATGGTAACCATGGCGTTTAGTTGCCATGGCAACCACGGGGTTTGGTTGCCATGGTAACCATGGGGTTGTGTTGCCATGGCAACCATGGGGTTGGGTTCCCATGGTAACCACGGGGTTGGGTTGCCATGGCAACCACGGGGTTTGGTTACCATGGCAACCATGGGGTTCTGTGTCCATGGTAACCATGGGGTTGTGTTTCCATGGTAACCATGGCGTTTTGTTGCCATGGCAACTATGGTGTTCTGATGCCATGGCAACCATGGGGTTGGGTTGCCATGGCAACCATGGGGTTGTGTTGCCATGGTAACCATGGGGTTGGGTTGCCATGGCAACCATGGGGTTGTGTTGCCATGGTAACCATGGCGTTTAGTTGCCATGGCAACTATGGGGTTCTGTTGCGATGGTAACCATGGTGTTGGGTTGCCATGGCATCCACGGGGTTGTGTTGCCATGGCAACCACGGGGTTTGGCTGCCATGGCAACCATGGGGTTCTGTGTCCATGGTAACCATGGGGTTGTGTTGCCATGGTAACCATGGCGTTTAGTTGCCATGGCAACTATGGGGTTCTGTTGACATGGTAACCATGGGGTTGGGTTGCCATGGCAACCATGGGGTTGTGTTGCCATGGGAACCATGGGGTTGGGTTGCCATGGCAACCATGGGGTTGGGTTGCCATGGCAACCATGGGGTTGTGTTGCCATGGTAACCATGGCGTTTAGTTGCCATGGCAACCACGGGGTTTGGTTGCCATGGTAACCATGGGGTTGTGTTGCCATGGCAACTATGGGGTTCTGTTGCAATGGTAACCATGGGGTTGGGTTGCCATGGCAACCATGGGGTTGTGTTGCCATGGGAACCATGGGGTTGGGTTGCCATGGCATCCACGGGGTTGGGTTGCCATGGCAACCACGGGGTTTGGTTGCGATGGCAACCATGTGGTTCTGTGTCCATGGTAACCATGGGGTTGTGTTGCCATGGTAACCATGGCGTTTAGTTATCATGGCAACTATGGGGTTGGGTTGCCATGGCAACCATGGGGTAGTGTTTCGATGGCAACCATGGGGTAGTGTTGCCATGGTAACGATGGGGTTGGCTTGCCATGGCAACCACGGGGTTGTGTTCTCATGGGAACCATGGGGTTGTGTTGCCATGGTAACCATGGGGTTGGGTTGCCATGGCAACCACGGGGTTTTGTTGCTATGGCAACTATGGAGTTCTGTTGCCATGGTAACCATGGGGTTGGGTTGCCATTGCAACCATGAGGTTGTGTTGCCATGGGAACCATGGGGTTGGGTTGCCATGGCATCCACGGTGTTGGGTTGCCATGGCAACCACGGGGTTTGGTTACCATGGCAACCATGGGGTTCTGTGTCCATGGTAACCATGGGATTGTGTTGCCATGGTAACCATGGCGTTTTGTTGCCATGGCAACTATGGGGTTCTGTTGCCATGGCAACCATGGGGTAGTGTTTCCATGGCAACCACGGGGTTTGGTTGCCATGGTAACCATGGGGTTGGGTTGCAATGGCAACCATGGGGTTGGGTTGCCATGGCAACCATGGGGTTGTGTTGCCATGGTAACCATGGGGTTGGGTTGCCATGGCAGCCTTGGGGTTGTGTTGCCATGGTAAACATGGCGTTTAGTTGCCATGGCAACCACGGAGTTTGCTTGCCATGGTAACCACGGGGTTTGGTTGCCATGGTAACCATGGGGTTGTGTTGCCATGGTAACCATGGGGTTGGGTTGCCATGGCAACCATGGGGTTGTGTTGCCATGGTAACCATGGCGTTTAGTTGCCATGGCAACTATGGGGTTCTGTTGCCATGGTAACCATGGGGTTGGGTTGCCATGGCAACCATGGGGTTGTGTTGCCATGGGAACCATGGGGTTGGGTTGCCATGGCATCCACGGGGTTGGGTTGCCATGGCAACCACGGGGTTTGGTTGCCATGGCAACCATGGGATTCTGTGTCCATGGTAACCATGGCGTTGTGTTGCCATGGTAACCATGGCGTTTAGTTGCCATGGCAACTATGGGGTTCTGTTGCCATGGTATCCATGGGGTTGGGTTGCCATGGCAACCACGGGGTTTGGTTGCCATGATAACCACGGGGTTGTGTTGCCATGGTAACCATGGCGTTTAGTTGCCATGGCAACTATGGGGTTCTGTTGCCATGGTAACCATGGGGTTGGGTTGCCATGGCAACTATGGGGTTCTGTTGCCATGGTAACCATGGGGTTGGGTTGCCATGGCAACCATGGTGTTGTGTTGCCATGGTAACCATGGGGTAGTCTTTCCATGGCAACCACGGGGTTTGGTTGCTATGGTAACCATGGGGTTGGGTTGCCATGGGAACCATGGGGTTGGGTTGCCATGGCAACCATGGGGTTGGGTTGCCATGGCAACCATGGGGTTGTGTTGCCATTGGAACCATGGGGTTGGGTTGCCATGGCAACCACGGGGCTGTGTTGCCATGGTAACCATGGCGTTTAGTTCCCATGGCAACCACGGAGTTTGGTTGCCATGGTAACCACGGGGTTTGGTTGCCATGGTATCCATGGGGTTGGGTTGCCATGGCAACCATGGGGTTGTGTTGCCATGGTAACCATGGGGTTGGGTTGCCATGGCAACCATGGGGTTGTGTTGCCATGGTAACCATGGCGTTTAGTTGCCATGGCAACTATGGGGTTGTGTTGCCATGGTAACCATGGGGTTGGGTTGCCATGGCAACCATGGGGTTGTGTTGCCATGGGAACCATGGGGTTGGGTTGCCATGGCATCCACGGGGTTGGGTTGCCATGGCAACCACGGGGTTTGGTTGCCATGGCAACCATGGGGTTCTGTGTCCATGGTAACCATGGGGTTGTGTTGCCATGGTAACCATGGCGTTTAGTTGCCATGGCAACCACGGAGATTGGATGCCATGGTAACCATGGGGTTGTGTTGCCATGGTAACCATGGCGTTTAGTTGCCATGGCAACTATGGGGTTCTGTTGCCATGGTAACCATGGGGTTGGGTTGCCATGGCAACCATGGGGTTGTGTTGCCATGGGAACCATGGGGTTGGGTTGCCATGGCATCCACGGGGTTGGGTTGCCATGGCAACCACGGGGTTTGGTTGCGATGGCAACCATGGGGTTCTGTGTCCATGGTAACCATGGGGTTGTGTTGCCATGGTAACCATGGCGTTTAGTTACCATGGCAACTATGGGGTTGGGTTGCCATGGCAACCATGGGGTAGTGTTTCCATGGCAACCATGGGGTAGTGTTGCCATGGTAACGATGGGGTTGGCTTGCCATGGCAACCACGGGGTTGTGTTCACATGGGAACAATGGGGTTGTGTTGCCATGGTAACCATGGGGTTGGGTTGCCATGGCAGCCTTGGGGTTGTGTTGCCATGGTAAACATGGCGTTTAGTTGCCATGGCAACCACGGAGTTTGGTTGCCATGGTAACCACGGGGTTTGGTTGCCATGGTAACCATGGGGTTGGGTTGCCATGGCAACCATGGGGTTGTGTTGCCATGGTAACCATGGGGTTGGGTTGCCATGGCAACCATGGGGTTGTGTTGCCATGGTAACCATGGCGTTTAGTTGCCATGGCAACTATGGGGTTCTGTTGCCATGGTAACCATGGGGTTGGGTTGCCATGGCAACCATGGGGTTGTGTTGCCATGGGAACCATGGGGTTGGGTTGCCATGGCATCCACGGGGTTGGGTTGCCATGGCAACCACGGGGTTTGGTTGCCATGGCAACCATGGGATTCTGTGTCCATGGTAACCATGGCGTTGTGTTGCCATGGTAACCATGGCGTTTAGTTGCCATAGCAACTATGGGTTTCTGTTGCCATGGTAACCATGGGGTTGGGTTGCCATGGCAACCACGGGGTTTGGTTGCCATGGCAACCATGGGGTTCTGTGTCCATGGTAACCATGGCGTTGTGTTGCCATGGTAACCATGGCGTTTAGTTGCCATGGCAACCACGGAGTTTGGTTGCCATGGTAACCACGGGGTTGTGTTGCCATGGTAACCATGGCGTTTAGTTCCCATGGAAACTATGGGGTTCTGTTGCCATGGTAACCATGGGGTTGGGTTGCCATGGCAACCATGGGGTTGTGTTGCCATGGTAACCATGGGGTTGGGTTGCCATGGCAACCATGGTGTTGTGTTGCCATGGTAACCATGGGGTAGTCTTTCCATGGCAACCACGGGGTTTGGTTGCTATGGTAACCATGGGGTTGGGTTGCCATGGGAACCATGGGGTTGGGTTGCCATGGCAACCATGGGGTTGTGTTGCCATGGTAACCATGGGGTTGGGTTGCCATGGCAACCATGGGGTTGTGTTGCCATGGGAACCATGGGGTTGGGTTGCCATGGCAACTATGGGGTTCTGTTGCCATGGCAACCATGGGGTAGTGTTTCCATGGCAACCACGGGGTTTGGTTTCCATGGTAACCATGGGGTTGTGTTGCCATGGCAACCATGGGGTTGGGTTGCCATGGCAACCATGGGGTTGTGTTGCCATGGTAACCATGGGGTTGGGTTGCCATGGCAACCATGGGGTTGTGTTGCCATGGTAACCATGGCGTTTAGTTGCCATGGCAACTATGGGGTTCTGTTGCCATGGTAACCATGGGGTTGGGTTGCCATGGCAACCATGGGGTTGTGTTGCCATGGGAACCATGGGGTTGGGTTGCCATGGCATCCACGGGGTTGGGTTGCCATGGCAACCACGGGGTTTGGTTGCCATGGCAACCATGGGGTTGTGTTGCCATGGTAACCATGGCGTTTAGTTGCCATGGCAACTATGGGGTTCTGTTGCCATGGTAACCATGGGGTTGGGTTGCCATGGCAACCATGGGGTTGTGTTGCCATGGGAACCATGGGGTTGGGTTGCCATGGAAACCATGGGGTTGGGTGTCCATGGCAACCATGGGGTTGTGTTGCCATGGTAACCATGGCTTTTAGTTGCCATGGCAACTATGGGGTTCTCTTGCCATGGTAACCATGGGGTTGTGTTGCCATGGTAACGATGGGGTTGTGTTGCCATGGTAACTATGGGGTTGGGTTGCTATGGAAACTATGGGGTTTAGTTGCCATGGCAACCATGGGGTTGAGATGCCGTGGTAACCATGCAGTTGGGTTGCCGTGGTAACCATGCGGTTGTGTTGTTGTGCTAACCATGCTGTTGTGTTGCCATGGTAACCATGGGGTAGTGTTGCCATGGCAACCACGGGGTTTGGTTGCTATGGTAACCATGGGGTTCTGTGTCCATGGTAACCATGGGGTTGGGTTGCCATGGTAACCATGGCGTTTAGTTGCCATGGCAACCACGGGGTTTGGTTGCTATGGTAACCATGGGGTTCTGTGTCCATGGTAACCACGGGGTTGGGTTGCCATGGTAACCATGGCGTTTAGTTGCCATGGCAACCACGGGGTTTGGTTGCCATGGTAACCATGGGGTTGTGTTGCCATGGCAACCATGGGGTTGGGTTGCCATGGCAACCATGGGGTTGTGTTGCCATGGGAACCATGGGGTTGGGTTGCCATGGAAACCATGGGGTTGGGTGTCCATGGCAACCATGGGGTTGTGTTGCCATGGTAACCATGGCTTTTAGTTGCCATGGCAACTATGGGGTTCTCTTGCCATGGTAACCATGGGGTTGTGTTGCCATGGTAACGATGGGGTTGTGTTGCCATGGTAACTATGGGGTTGGGTTGCTATGGAAACTATGGGGTTTAGTTGCCATGGCAACCATGGGGTTGAGATGCCGTGGTAACCATGCAGTTGGGTTGCCGTGGTAACCATGCGGTTGTGTTGTTGTGCTAACCATGCTGTTGTGTTGCCATGGTAACCATGGGGTAGTGTTGCCATGGCAACCACGGGGTTTGGTTGCTATGGTAACCATGGGGTTCTGTGTCCATGGTAACCATGGGGTTGGGTTGCCATGGTAACCATGGCGTTTAGTTGCCATGGCAACCACGGGGTTTGGTTGCTATGGTAACCATGGGGTTCTGTGTCCATGGTAACCACGGGGTTGGGTTGCCATGGTAACCATGGCGTTTAGTTGCCATGGCAACCACGGGGTTTGGTTGCCATGGTAACCATGGGGTTGTGTTGCCATGGCAACCATGGGGTTGGGTTCCCATGGTAACCACGGGGTTGGGTTGCCATGGCAACCACGGGGTTTAGTTACCATGGCAACCATGGGGTTCTGTGTCCATGGTAACCATGGGGTTGTGTTGCCATGGTAACCATGGCGTTTTGTTGCCATGGCAACTATGGTGTTCTGATGCCATGGCAACCATGGGGTAGTGTTTCCATGGCAACCACGGGGTTTGGTTGCCATGGTAACCATGGGGTTGGGTTGCCATGGCAACCATGGGGTTGGGTTGACATGGCAACCATGGGGTTGTGTTGCCATGGTAACCATGGGGTTGGGTTGCCATGGCAACCATGGGGTTGTGTTGCCATGGTAACCATGGCGTTTAGTTGCCATGGCAACTATGGGGTTCTGTTGCGATGGTAACCATGGGGTTGGGTTGCCATGGCAACCATGGGGTTGTGTTGCCATGGCAACCATGGGGTTGGGTTGCCATGGCATCCACGGGGTTGTGTTGCCATGGCAACCACGGGGTTTGGCTGCCATGGCAACCATGGGGTTCTGTGTCCATGGTAACCATGGGGTTGTGTTGCCATGGTAACCATGGCGTTTAGTTGCCATGGCAACTATGGGGTTCTGTTGCCATGGTAACCATGGGGTTGGGTTGCCATGGCAACCATGGGGTTGTGTTGCCATGGGAACCATGGGGTTGGGTTGCCATGGCAACCATGGGGTTGTGTTGCCATGGTAACCATGGCGTTTTGTTGCCATGGCAACTATGGGGTTCTGATGCCATGGCAACCATGGGGTAGTGTTTCCATGGCAACCACGGGGTTTGGTTGCCATGGTAACCATGGGGTTGGGTTGCCATGGCAACCATGGGGTTGGGTTGCCATGGCAACCATGGGGTTGTGTTGCCATGGTAACCATGCGGATGGGTTGCCATGGCAACCATGGGGTTGTGTTGCCATGGTAACCATGGCGTTTAGTTGCCATGGCAACTATGGGGTTCTGTTGCCATGGTAACCATGGCGTTTAGTTGCCATGGCAACCACGGGGTTTGGTTGCCATGGTAACCATGGGGTTGTGTTGCCATGGCAACCATGGGGTTGGGTTCCCATGGTAACCACGGGGTTGGGTTGTCATGGCAACCACGGGGTTTGGTTGCCATGGCAACCATGGGGTTCTGTGTCCATGGTAACCATGGGGTTGTGTTGCCATGGTAACCATCGCGTTTTGTTGCCATGGCAACTATGGTGTTCTGTTGCCATGGCAACCATGGGGTAGTGTTTCCATGGCAACCACGGGGTTTGGTTGCCATGGTAACCATGGGGTTGGGTTGCAATGGCAACCATGGGGTTGGGTTGACATGGCAACCATGGGGTTGTGTTGCCATGGTAACCATGGGGTTGGGTTGCCATGGCAGCCTTGGGGTTGTGTTGCCATGGTAAACATGGCGTTTAGTTGCCATGGCAACCACGGAGTTTGGTTGCCATGGTAACCACGGGGTTTGGTTGCCATGGTAACCATGGGGTTGGGTTGCCATGGCAACCATGGGGTTGTGTTGCCATGGTAACCATGGGGTTGGGTTGCCATGGCAACCATGGGGTTGTGTTGCCATGGTAACCATGGCGTTTAGTTGCCATGGCAACTATGGGGTTCTGTTGCCATGGTAACCATGGGGTTGGGTTGCCATGGCAACCATGGGGTTGTGTTGCCATGGGAACCATGGGGTTGGGTTGCCATGGCATCCACGGGGTTGGGTTGCCATGGCAACCACGGGGTTTGGTTGCCATGGCAACCATGGGATTCTGTGTCCATGGTAACCATGGCGTTGTGTTGCCATGGTAACCATGGCGTTTAGTTGCCATAGCAACTATGGGGTTCTGTTGCCATGGTAACCATGGGGTTGGGTTGCCATGGCAACCACGGGGTTTGGTTGCCATGGCAACCATGGGGTTCTGTGTCCATGGTAACCATGGCGTTGTGTTGCCATGGTAACCATGGCGTTTAGTTGCCATGGCAACCACGGGGTTTGGTTGCCATGGTAACCACGGGGTTGTGTTGCCATGGTAACCATGGCGTTTAGTTCCCATGGCAACTATGGGGTTCTGTTGCCATGGTAACCATGGGGTTGGGTTGCCATGGCAACCATGGGGTTGTGTTGCCATGGTAACCATGGGGTTGGGTTGCCATGGCAACCATGGTGTTGTGTTGCCATGGTAACCATGGGGTAGTGTTTCCATGGCAACCACGGGGTTTGGTTTCCATGGTAACCATGGGGTTGTGTTGCCATGGCAACCATGGGGTTGGGTTGCCATGGCAACCATGGGGTTGTGTTGCCATGGTAACCATGGGGTTGGGTTGCCATGGCAACCATGGGGTTGTGTTGCCATGGGAACGATGGGGTTGGGTTGCCATGGCAACTATGGGGTTCTGTTGCCATGGCAACCATGGGGTAGTGTTTCCATGGCAACCACGGGGTTTGGTTTCCATGGTAACCATGGGGTTGTGTTGCCATGGCAACCATGGGGTTGGGTTGCCATGGCAACCATGGGGTTGTGTTGCCATGGTAACCATGGGGTTGGGTTGCCATGGCAACCATGGGGTTGTGTTGCCATGGTAACCATGGCGTTTAGTTGCCATGGCAACCACGGGGTTTGGTTGCCATGGTAACCATGGGGTTGTGTTGCCATGGCAACCATGGTGTTGGGTTCCCATGGTAACCACGGGGTTGGGTTGCCATGGCAACCACGGGGTTTGATTGCCCAGGCAACCATGGGGTTCTGTGTCCATGGGAACCATGGGGTTGTGTTGCCATGGTAACCATGGCGTTTATTTGCCATGGCAACCACGGGGTTTGGTTGCCATGGTAACCATGGGGTTGTGTTGCCATGGCAACCATGGTGTTGGGTTCCCATGGTAACCACGGGGTTGGGTTGCCATGGCAACCACGGGGTTTGATTGCCCAGGCAACCATGGGGTTCTGTGTCCATGGTAACCATGGGGTTGTGTTGCCATGGTAACCATGGCGTTTTGTTGCCATGGCAACTATGGGGTTCTGATGCCATGGCAACCATGGGGTAGTGTTTCCATGGCAACCACGGGGTTTGGTTGCCATGGTAACCATGGGGTTGGGTTGCCATGGCAACCATGGGGTTGGGTTGCCATGGCAACCATGGGGTTGTGTTGCCATGGTAACCATGCGGATGGGTTGCCATGGCAACCATGGGGTTGTGTTGCCATGGTAACCATGGCGTTTAGTTGCCATGGCAACTATGGGGTTCTGTTGCCATGGTAACCATGGCGTTTAGTTGCCATGGCAACCACGGGGTTTGGTTGCCATGGTAACCATGGGGTTGTGTTGCCATGGCAACCATGGGGTTGGGTTCCCATGGTAACCACGGGGTTGGGTTGTCATGGCAACCACGGGGTTTGGTTGCCATGGCAACCATGGGGTTCTGTGTCCATGGTAACCATGGGGTTGTGTTGCCATGGTAACCATCGCGTTTTGTTGCCATGGCAACTATGGTGTTCTGTTGCCATGGCAACCATGGGGTAGTGTTTCCATGGCAACCACGGGGTTTGGTTGCCATGGTAACCATGGGGTTGGGTTGCAATGGCAACCATGGGGTTGGGTTGACATGGCAACCATGGGGTTGTGTTGCCATGGTAACCATGGGGTTGGGTTGCCATGGCAGCCTTGGGGTTGTGTTGCCATGGTAAACATGGCGTTTAGTTGCCATGGCAACCACGGAGTTTGGTTGCCATGGTAACCACGGGGTTTGGTTGCCATGGTAACCATGGGGTTGTGTTGCCATGGCAACCATGGGGTTGTGTTGCCATGGTAACCATGGGGTTGGGTTGCCATGGCAACCATGGGGTTGTGTTGCCATGGTAACCATGGCGTTTATTTGCCATGGCAACTATGGGGTTCTGTTGCCATGGTAACCATGGGGTTGGGTTGCCATGGCAACCATGGGGTTGTGTTGCCATGGGAACCATGGGGTTGGGTTGCCATGGCATCCACGGGGTTGGGTTGCCATGGCAACCACGGGGTTTGGTTGCCATGGCAACCATGGGATTCTGTGTCCATGGTAACCATGGCGTTGTGTTGCCATGGTAACCATGGCGTTTAGTTGCCATAGCAACTATGGGGTTCTGTTGCCATGGTAACCATGGGGTTGGGTTGCCATGGCAACCACGGGGTTTGGTTGCCATGGCAACCATGGGGTTCTGTGTCCATGGTAACCATGGCGTTGTGTTGCCATGGTAACCATGGCGTTTAGTTGCCATGGCAACCACGGGGTTTGGTTGCCATGGTAACCACGGGGTTGTGTTGCCATGGTAACCATGGCGTTTAGTTCCCATGGCAACTATGGGGTTCTGTTGCCATGGTAACCATGGGGTTGGGTTGCCATGGCAACCATGGGGTTGTGTTGCCATGGTAACCATGGGGTTGGGTTGCCATGGCAACCATGGTGTTGTGTTGCCATGGTAACCATGGGGTAGTGTTTCCATGGCAACCACGGGGTTTGGTTTCCATGGTAACCATGGGGTTGTGTTGCCATGGCAACCATGGGGTTGGGTTGCCATGGCAACCATGGGGTTGTGTTGCCATGGTAACCATGGGGTTGGGTTGCCATGGCAACCATGGGGTTGTGTTGCCATGGGAACGATGGGGTTGGGTTGCCATGGCAACTATGGGGTTCTGTTGCCATGGCAACCATGGGGTAGTGTTTCCATGGCAACCACGGGGTTTGGTTTCCATGGTAACCATGGGGTTGTGTTGCCATGGCAACCATGGGGTTGGGTTGCCATGGCAACCATGGGGTTGTGTTGCCATGGTAACCATGGGGTTGGGTTGCCATGGCAACCATGGGGTTGTGTTGCCATGGTAACCATGGCGTTTAGTTGCCATGGCAACTATGGGGTTCTGTTGCCATGGTAACCATGGGGTTGGGTTGCCATGGCAACCATGGGGTTGTGTTGCCATGGGAACCATGGGGTTGGGTTGCCATGGCATCCACGGGGCTGGGTTGCCATGGCAACCACGGGGTTTGGTTGCCATGGCAACCATGGGGTTGTGTTGCCATGGTAACCATGGCGTTTAGTTGCCATGGCAACTATGGGGTTCTGTTGCCATGGTAACCATGGGGTTGGGTTGCCATGGCAACCATGGGGTTGTGTTGCCATGGGAACCATGGGGTTGGGTTGCCATGGAAACCATGGGGTTGGGTGTCCATGGCAATCATGGGGTTGTGTTGCCATGGTAACCATGGCTTTTAGTTGCCATGGCAACTATGGGGTTCTCTTGCCATGGTAACCATGGGGTTGTGTTGCCATGGTAACGATGGGGTTGTGTTGCCATGGTAACTATGGGGTTGGGTTGCTATGGAAACTATGGGGTTTAGTTGCCATGGCAACCATGGGGTTGAGATGCCGTGGTAACCATGCAGTTGGGTTGCCGTGGTAACCATGCGGTTGTGTTGTTGTGCTAACCATGCTGTTGTGTTGCCATGGTAACCATGGGGTAGTGTTGCCATGGCAACCACGGGGTTTGGTTGCTATGGTAACCATGGGGTTCTGTGTCCATGGTAACCATGGGGTTGGGTTGCCATGGTAACCATTGCGTTTAGTTGCCATGGCAACCACGGGGTTTGGTTGCTATGGTAACCATGGGGTTCTGTGTCCATGGTAACCACGGGGTTGGGTTGCCATGGTAACCATGGCGTTTAGTTAACATGGCAACCACGGGGTTTGGTTGCCATGGTAACCATGGGGTTGTGTTGCCATGGCAACCATGGGGTTGGGTTCCCATGGTAACCACGGGGTTGGGTTGCCATGGCAACCACGGGGTTTAGTTACCATGGCAACCATGGGGTTCTGTGTCCATGGTAACCATGGGGTTGTGTTGCCATGGTAACCATGGCGTTTTGTTGCCATGGCAACTATGGTGTTCTGATGCCATGGCAACCATGGGGTAGTGTTTCCATGGCAACCACGGGGTTTGGTTGCCATGGTAACCATGGGGTTGGGTTGCCATGGCAACCATGGGGTTGGGTTGCCATGGCAACCATGGGGTTGTGTTGCCATGGTAACCATGGGGTTGGGTTGCCATGGCAACCATGGGGTTGTGTTGCCATGGTAACCATGGCGTTTAGTTGCCATAGCAACTATGGGGTTCTGTTGCCATGGTAACCATGGGGTTGGGTTGCCATGGCAACCACGGGGTTTGGTTGCCATGGCAACCATGGGGTTCTGTGTCCATGGTAACCATGGCGTTGTGTTGCCATGGTAACCATGGCGTTTAGTTGCCATGGCAACCACGGAGTTTGGTTGCCATGGTAACCACGGGGTTGTGTTGCCATGGTAACCATGGCGTTTAGTTCCCATGGAAACTATGGGGTTCTGTTGCCATGGTAACCATGGGGTTGGGTTGCCATGGCAACCATGGGGTTGTGTTGCCATGGTAACCATGGGGTTGGGTTGCCATGGCAACCATGGTGTTGTGTTGCCATGGTAACCATGGGGTAGTCTTTCCATGGCAACCACGGGGTTTGGTTGCTATGGTAACCATGGGGTTGGGTTGCCATGGGAACCATGGGGTTGGGTTGCCATGGCAACCATGGGGTTGTGTTGCCATGGTAACCATGGGGTTTGGTTGCCATGGCAACCATGGGGTTGTGTTGCCATGGCAACCATGGGGTTGGGTTGCCATGGCAACTATGGGGTTCTGTTGCCATGGCAACCATGGGGTAGTGTTTCCATGGCAACCACGGGGTTTGGTTTCCATGGTAACCATGGGGTTGTGTTGCCATGGCAACCATGGGGTTGGGTTGCCATGGCAACCATGGGGTTGTGTTGCCATGGTAACCATGGGGTTGGGTTGCCATGGCAACCATGGGGTTGTGTTGCCATGGTAACCATGGCGTTTAGTTGCCATGGCAACTATGGGGTTCTGTTGCCATGGTAACCATGGGGTTGGGTTGCCATGGCAACCATGGGGTTGTGTTGCCATGGGAACCATGGGGTTGGGTTGCCATGGCATCCACGGGGTTGGGTTGCCATGGCAACCACGGGGTTTGGTTGCCATGGCAACCATGGTGTTGTGTTGCCATGGTAACCATGGCGTTTAGTTGCCATGGCAACTATGGGGTTCTGTTGCCATGGTAACCATGGGGTTGGGTTGCCATGGCAACCATGGGGTTGTGTTGCCATGGGAACCATGGGGTTGGGTTGCCATGGAAACCATGGGGTTGGGTGTCCATGGCAATCATGGGGTTGTGTTGCCATGGTAACCATGGCTTTTAGTTGCCATGGCAACTATGGGGTTCTCTTGCCATGGTAACCATGGGGTTGTGTTGCCATGGTAACGATGGGGTTGTGTTGCCATGGTAACTATGGGGTTGGGTTGCTATGGAAACTATGGGGTTTAGTTGCCATGGCAACCATGGGGTTGAGATGCCGTGGTAACCATGCAGTTGGGTTGCCGTGGTAACCATGCGGTTGTGTTGTTGTGCTAACCATGCTGTTGTGTTGCCATGGTAACCATGGGGTAGTGTTGCCATGGCAACCACGGGGTTTGGTTGCTATGGTAACCATGGGGTTCTGTGTCCATGGTAACCATGGGGTTGGGTTGCCATGGTAACCATGGCGTTTAGTTGCCATGGCAACCACGGGGTTTGGTTGCTATGGTAACCATGGGGTTCTGTGTCCATGGTAACCACGGGGTTGGGTTGCCATGGTAACCATGGCGTTTAGTTGCCATGGCAACCACGGGGTTTGGTTGCCATGGTAACCATGGGGTTGTGTTGCCATGGCAACCATGGGGTTGGGTTCCCATGGTAACCACGGGGTTGGGTTGCCATGGCAACCACGGGGTTTAGTTACCATGGCAACCATGGGGTTCTGTGTCCATGGTAACCATGGGGTTGTGTTGCCATGGTAACCATGGCGTTTTGTTGCCATGGCAACTATGGTGTTCTGATGCCATGGCAACCATGGGGTAGTGTTTCCATGGCAACCACGGGGTTTGGTTGCCATGGTAACCATGGGGTTGGGTTGCCATGGCAACCATGGGGTTGGGTTGCCATGGCAACCATGGGGTTGTGTTGCCATGGTAACCATGGGGTTGGGTTGCCATGGCAACCATGGGGTTGTGTTGCCATGGTAACCATGGCGTTTAGTTGCCATGGCAACTATGGGGTTCTGTTGCGATGGTAACCATGGGGTTGGGTTGCCATGGCAACCATGGGGTTGTGTTGCCATGGCAACCATGGGGTTGGGTTGCCATGGCATCCACGGGGTTGTGTTGCCATGGCAACCACGGGGTTTGGCTGCCATGGCAACCATGGGGTTCTGTGTCCATGGTAACCATGGGGTTGTGTTGCCATGGTAACCATGGCGTTTAGTTGCCATGGCAACTATGGGGTTCTGTTGCCATGGTAACCATGGGGTTGGGTTGCCATGGCAACCATGGGGTTGTGTTGCCATGGGAACCATGGGGTTGGGTTGCCATGGCAACCATGGGGTTGGGTTGCCATGGCAACCATGGGGTTGTGTTGCCATGGTAACCATGGCGTTTATTTGCCATGGCAATCACGGGGTTTGGTTGCCATGGTAACCATGGGGTTGTGTTGCCATGGCAACCATGGTGTTGTGTTCCCATGGTAACCACGGGGTTGGGTTGCCATGGCAACCACGGGGTTTGATTGCCCAGGCAACCATGGGGTTCTGTGTCCATGGTAACCATGGGGTTGTGTTGCCATGGTAACCATGGCGTTTTGTTGCCATGGCAACTATGGGGTTCTGATGCCATGGCAACCATGGGGTAGTGTTTCCATGGCAACCACGGGGTTTGGTTGCCATGGTAACCATGGGGTTGGGTTGCCATGGCAACCATGGGGTTGGGTTGCCATGGCAACCATGGGGTTGTGTTGCCATGGTAACCATGCGGATGGGTTGCCATGGCAACCATGGGGTTGTGTTGCCATGGTAACCATGGCGTTTAGTTGCCATGGCAACTATGGGGTTCTGTTGCCATGGTAACCATGGCGTTTAGTTGCCATGGCAACCACGGGGTTTGGTTGCCATGGTAACCATGGGGTTGTGTTGCCATGGCAACCATGGGGTTGGGTTCCCATGGTAACCAACGGGGTTGGGTTGTCATGGCAACCACGGGGTTTGGTTGCCATGGCAACCATGGGGTTCTGTGTCCATGGTAACCATGGGGTTGTGTTGCCATGGTAACCATCGCGTTTTGTTGCCATGGCAACTATGGTGTTCTGTTGCCATGGCAACCATGGGGTAGTGTTTCCATGGCAACCACGGGGTTTGGTTGCCATGGTAACCATGGGGTTGGGTTGCAATGGCAACCATGGGGTTGGGTTGACATGGCAACCATGGGGTTGTGTTGCCATGGTAACCATGGGGTTGGGTTGCCATGGCAGCCTTGGGGTTGTGTTGCCATGGTAAACATGGCGTTTAGTTGCCATGGCAACCACGGAGTTTGGTTGCCATGGTAACCACGGGGTTTGGTTGCCATGGTAACCATGGGGTTGGGTTGCCATGGCAACCATGGGGTTGTGTTGCCATGGTAACCATGGGGTTGGGTTGCCATGGCAACCATGGGGTTGTGTTGCCATGGTAACCATGGCGTTTAGTTGCCATGGCAACTATGGGGTTCTGTTGCCATGGTAACCATGGGGTTGGGTTGCCATGGCAACCATGGGGTTGTGTTGCCATGGGAACCATGGGGTTGGGTTGCCATGGCATCCACGGGGTTGGGTTGCCATGGCAACCACGGGGTTTGGTTGCCATGGCAACCATGGGATTCTGTGTCCATGGTAACCATGGCGTTGTGTTGCCATGGTAACCATGGCGTTTAGTTGCCATAGCAACTATGGGGTTCTGTTGCCATGGTAACCATGGGGTTGGGTTGCCATGGCAACCACGGGGTTTGGTTGCCATGGCAACCATGGGGTTCTGTGTCCATGGTAACCATGGCGTTGTGTTGCCATGGTAACCATGGCGTTTAGTTGCCATGGCAACCACGGGGTTTGGTTGCCATGGTAACCACGGGGTTGTGTTGCCATGGTAACCATGGCGTTTAGTTCCCATGGCAACTATGGGGTTCTGTTGCCATGGTAACCATGGGGTTGGGTTGCCATGGCAACCATGGGGTTGTGTTGCCATGGTAACCATGGGGTTGGGTTGCTTTGGCAACCATGGTGTTGTGTTGCCATGGTAACCATGGGGTAGTGTTTCCATGGCAACCACGGGGTTTGGTTTCCATGGTAACCATGGGGTTGTGTTGCCATGGCAACCATGGGGTTGGGTTGCCATGGCAACCATGGGGTTGTGTTGCCATGGTAACCATGGGGTTGGGTTGCCATGGCAACCATGGGGTTGTGTTGCCATGGTAACCATGGCGTTTAGTTGCCATGGCAACTATGGGGTTCTGTTGCCATGGTAACCATGGGGTTGGGTTGCCATGGCAACCATGGGGTTGTGTTGCCATGGGAACAATGGGGTTGGGTTGCCATGGCATCCACGGGGTTGGGTTGCCATGGCAACCACGGGGTTTGGTTGCCATGGCAACCATGGGGTTGTGTTGCCATGGTAACCATGGCGTTTAGTTGCCATGGCAACTATGGGGTTCTGTTGCCATGGTAACCATGGGGTTGGGTTGCCATGGCAACCATGGGGTTGTGTTGCCATGGGAACCATGGGGTTGGGTTGCCATGGAAACCATGGGGTTGGGTGTCCATGGCAATCATGGGGTTGTGTTGCCATGGTAACCATGGCTTTTAGTTGCCATGGCAACTATGGGGTTCTCTTGCCATGGTAACCATGGGGTTGTGTTGCCATGGCAACCATGGTGTTGTGTTGCCATGGTAACTATGGGGTTGGGTTGCTATGGAAACTATGGGGTTTAGTTGCCATGGCAACCATGGGGTTGAGATGCCGTGGTAACCATGCAGTTGGGTTGCCGTGGTAACCATGCGGTTGTGTTGTTGTGCTAACCATGCTGTTGTGTTGCCATGGTAACCATGGGGTAGTGTTGCCATGGCAACCACGGGGTTTGGTTGCTATGGTAACCATGGGGTTCTGTGTCCATGGTAACCATGGGGTTGGGTTGCCATGGTAACCATTGCGTTTAGTTGCCATGGCAACCACGGGGTTTGGTTGCTATGGTAACCATGGGGTTCTGTGTCCATGGTAACCACGGGGTTGGGTTGCCATGGTAACCATGGCGTTTAGTTGCCATGGCAACCACGGGGTTTGGTTGCCATGGTAACCATGGGGTTGTGTTGCCATGGCAACCATGGGGTTGGGTTCCCATGGTAACCACGGGGTTGGGTTGCCATGGCAACCACGGGGTTTAGTTACCATGGCAACCATGGGGTTCTGTGTCCATGGTAACCATGGGGTTGTGTTGCCATGGTAACCATGGCGTTTTGTTGCCATGGCAACTATGGTGTTCTGATGCCATGGCAACCATGGGGTAGTGTTTCCATGGCAACCACGGGGTTTGGTTGCCATGGTAACCATGGGGTTGGGTTGCCATGGCAACCATGGGGTTGGGTTGCCATGGCAACCATGGGGTTGTGTTGCCATGGTAACCATGGGGTTGGGTTGCCATGGCAACCATGGGGTTGTGTTGCCATGGTAACCATGGCGTTTAGTTGCCATGGGAACTATGGGGTTCTGTTGCGATGGTAACCATGGGGTTGGGTTGCCATGGCAACCATGGGGTTGTGTTGCCATGGCAACCATGGGGTTGGGTTTCCATGGCATCCACGGGGTTGTGTTGCCATGGCAACCACGGGGTTTGGCTGCCATGGCAACCATGGGGTTCTGTGTCCATGGTAACCATGGGGTTGTGTTGCCATGGTAACCATGGCGTTTAGTTGCCATGGCAACTATGGGGTTCTGTTGCCATGGTAACCATGGGGTTGGGTTGCCATGGCAACCATGGGGTTGTGTTGCCATGGGAACCATGGGGTTGGGTTGCCATGGCAACCATGGGGTTGGGTTGCCATGGCAACCATGGGGTTGTGTTGCCATGGTAACCATGGCGTTTATTTGCCATGGCAACCACGGGGTTTGGTTGCCATGGTAACCATGGGGTTGTGTTGCCATGGCAACCATGGTGTTGGGTTCCCATGGTAACCACGGGGTTGGGTTGCCATGGCAACCACGGGGTTTGATTGCCCAGGCAACCATGGGGTTCTGTGTCCATGGTAACCATGGGGTTGTGTTGCCATGGTAACCATGGCGTTTTGTTGCCATGGCAACTATGGGGTTGGGTTGCCATGGCAACCATGGGGTAGTGTTTCCATGGCAACCACGGGGTTTGGTTGCCATGGTAACCATGGGGTTGTGTTGCCATGGCAACCATGGGGTTGTGTTGCCATGGTAACCATGCGGATGGGTTGCCATGGCAACCATGGGGTTGTGTTGCCATGGTAACCATGGCGTTTAGTTGCCATGGCAACTATGGGGTTCTGTTGCCATGGTAACCATGGCGTTTAGTTGCCATGGCAACCACGGGGTTTGGTTGCCATGGTAACCATGGGGTTGTGTTGCCATGGCAACCATGGGGTTGGGTTCCCATGGTAACCACGGGGTTGGGTTGTCATGGCAACCACGGGGTTTGGTTGCCATGGCAACCATGGGGTTCTGTGTCCATGGTAACCATGGGGTTGTGTTGCCATGGTAACCATCGCGTTTTGTTGCCATGGCAACTATGGTGTTCTGATGCCATGGCAACCATGGGGTAGTGTTTCCATGGCAACCACGGGGTTTGGTTGCCATGGTAACCATGGGGTTGGGTTGCCATGGCAACCATGGGGTTGGGTTCCCATGGTAACCATGGGGTTGGGTTGCCATGGCAACCATGGGGTTGTGTTGCCATGGTAACCATGGCGTTTAGTTGCCATGGGAACCACGGGGTTTGGTTGCCATGGTAACCATGGGGTTGTGTTGCCATGGCAACCATGGGGTTGGGTTCCCATGGTAACCACGGGGTTGGGTTGCCATGGCAACCACGGGGTTTGATTGCCATGGCAACCATGGGGTTCTGTGTCCATGGTAACCATGGGGTTGTGTTGCCATGGTAACCATGGCGTTTTGTTGCCATGGCAACTATGGGGTTCTGATGCCATGGCAACCATGGGGTAGTGTTTCCATGGCAACCACGGGGTTTGGTTGCCATGGTAACCATGGGGTTGGGTTGCCATGGCAACCATGGGGTTGGGTTGCCATGGCAACCATGGGGTTTGGTTGCCATGGCAACCATGGGGTTCTGTGTCCATGGTAACCATGGGGTTGTGTTGCCATGGTAACCATGGCGTTTTGTTGCCATGGCAACTATGGTGTTCTGATGCCATGGAAACCATGGGGTAGTGTTTCCATGGCAACCACGGGGTTTGGTTGCCATGGTAACCATGGGGTTGGGTTGCCATGGCAACCATGGGGTTGGGTTGCCATGGTAACCATGGGGTTGGGTTGCCATGGCAACCATGGGGTTGTGTTGCCATGGTAACCATGGCGTTTAGTTGCCATGGCAACTATGGGGTTCTGTTGCGATGGTAACCATGGGGTTGGGTTGCCATGGCAACCATGGGGTTGGGTTGCCATGGGAACCATGGGGTTGGGTTGCCATGGCATCCACGGGGTTGTGTTGCCATGGCAACCACGGGGTTTGGCTGCCATGGCAACCATTGGGTTCTGTGTCCATGGTAACCATGGGGTTGTGTTGCCATGGTAACCATGGCGTTTAGTTGCCATGGCAACTATGGGGTTCTGTTGCCATGGTAACCATGGGGTTGGGTTGCCATGGCAACCATGGGGTTGTGTTGCCATGGGAACCATGGGGTTGGGTTGCCATGGCAACCATGGGGTTGGGTTGCCATGGCAACCATGGGGTTGTGTTGCCATGGTAACCATGGGGTTGGATTCCCATGGTAACCAAGGGGTTGGGTTGCCATGGGAACCACGGGGTTTGATTGCCATGGCAACCATGGGGTTCTGTGTCCATGGTAACCATGGGGTTGTGTTGCCATGGTAACCATGGCGTTTTGTTGCCATGGCAACTATGGGGTTCTGATGCCATGGCAACCATGGGGTAGTGTTTCCATGGCAACCACGGGGTTTGGTTGCCATGGTAACCATGGGGTTGGGTTGCCATGGCAACCATGGGGTTGGGTTGCCATGGCAACCATGGGGTTGTGTTGCCATGGTAACCATGCGGTTGGGTTGCCATGGCAACCATGGGGTTGTGTTGCCATGGTAACCATGGCGTTTATTTGCCATGGCAACTATGGGGTTCTGTTGCGATGGTAACCATGGGGTTGGGTTGCCATGGCAACCATGGGGTTGTGTTGCCATGGGAACCATGGGGTTGGGTTGCCATGGCATCCACGGGGTTGTGTTGCCATGGCAACCACGGGGTTTGGCTGCCATGGCAACCATGGGGTTCTGTGTCCATGGTAACCATGGGGTTGTGTTGCCATGGTAACCATGGCGTTTAGTTGCCATGGCAACTATGGGGTTCTGTTGCCATGGTAACCATGGGGTTGGGTTGCCATGGCAACCATGGGGTTGTGTTGCCATGGGAACCATGGGGTTGGGTTGCCATGGCAACCATGGGGTTGTGTTGCCATGGTAACCATGGCGTTTAGTTGCCATGGCAACCACGGGGTTTGGTTGCCATGGTAACCATGGGGTTGTGTTGCCATGGCAACCATGGGGTTGGGTTCCCATGGTAACCACGGGGTTGGGTTGCCATGGCAACCACGGGGTTTGATTGCCATGGCAACCATGGGGTTCTGTGTCCATGGTAACCATGGGGTTGTGTTGCCATGGTAACCATGGCGTTTTGTTGCCATGGCAACTATGGGGTTCTGATGCCATGGCAACCATGGGGTAGTGTTTCCATGGCAACCACGGGGTTTGGTTGCCATGGTAACCATGGGGTTGGGTTGCCATGGCAACCATGGGGTTGGGTTGCCATGGCAACCATGGGGTTGTGTTGCCATGGTAACCATGCGGTTGGGTTGCCATGGCAACCATGGGGTTGTGTTGCCATGGTAACCATGGCGCTGAGTTGCCATGGCAACTATGGGGTTCTGTTGCCATGGTAACCATGGGGTTGGGTTGCCATGGCAACCATGGGGTTGGGTTGCCATGGCAACCATGGGGTTGTGTTGCCATGGCATCCACGGGGTTGGGTTGCCATGGCAACCACGGGGTTTGGTTGCCATGGCAACCATGGGGTTGTGTTGCCATGGTAACCATGGCGTTTAGTTGCCATGGCAACTATGGGGTTCTGTTGCCATGGTAACCATGGGGTTGGGTTGCCATGGCAACCATGGGGTTGTGTTGCCATGGGAACCATGGGGTTGGGTTGCCATGGCAACCATGGGGTTGGGTTGCCATGGCAACCATGGGGTTGTGTTGCCATGGTAACCATGGCGTTTATTTGCCATGGCAACCACGGGGTTTGGTTGCCATGGTAACCATGGGGTTGTGTTGCCATGGCAACCATGGTGTTGGGTTCCCATGGTAACCACGGGGTTGGGTTGCCATGGCAACCACGGGGTTTGATTGCCCAGGCAACCATGGGGTTCTGTGTCCATGGTAACCATGGGGTTGTGTTGCCATGGTAACCATGGCGTTTTGTTGCCATGGCAACTATGGGGTTGGGTTGCCATGGCAACCATGGGGTAGTGTTTCCATGGCAACCACGGGGTTTGGTTGCCATGGTAACCATGGGGTTGTGTTGCCATGGCAACCATGGGGTTGTGTTGCCATGGTAACCATGCGGATGGGTTGCCATGGCAACCATGGGGTTGTGTTGCCATGGTAACCATGGCGTTTAGTTGCCATGGCAACTATGGGGTTCTGTTGCCATGGTAACCATGGCGTTTAGTTGCCATGGCAACCACGGGGTTTGGTTGCCATGGTAACCATGGGGTTGTGTTGCCATGGCAACCATGGGGTTGGGTTCCCATGGTAACCACGGGGTTGGGTTGTCATGGCAACCACGGGGTTTGGTTGCCATGGCAACCATGGGGTTCTGTGTCCATGGTAACCATGGGGTTGTGTTGCCATGGTAACCATCGCGTTTTGTTGCCATGGCAACTATGGTGTTCTGATGCCATGGCAACCATGGGGTAGTGTTTCCATGGCAACCACGGGGTTTGGTTGCCATGGTAACCATGGGGTTGGGTTGCCATGGCAACCATGGGGTTGGGTTCCCATGGTAACCATGGGGTTGGGTTGCCATGGCAACCATGGGGTTGTGTTGCCATGGTAACCATGGCGTTTAGTTGCCATGGGAACCACGGGGTTTGGTTGCCATGGTAACCATGGGGTTGTGTTGCCATGGCAACCATGGGGTTGGGTTCCCATGGTAACCACGGGGTTGGGTTGCCATGGCAACCACGGGGTTTGATTGCCATGGCAACCATGGGGTTCTGTGTCCATGGTAACCATGGGGTTGTGTTGCCATGGTAACCATGGCGTTTTGTTGCCATGGCAACTATGGGGTTCTGATGCCATGGCAACCATGGGGTAGTGTTTCCATGGCAACCACGGGGTTTGGTTGCCATGGTAACCATGGGGTTGGGTTGCCATGGCAACCATGGGGTTGGGTTGCCATGGCAACCATGGGGTTTGGTTGCCATGGCAACCATGGGGTTCTGTGTCCATGGTAACCATGGGGTTGTGTTGCCATGGTAACCATGGCGTTTTGTTGCCATGGCAACTATGGTGTTCTGATGCCATGGAAACCATGGGGTAGTGTTTCCATGGCAACCACGGGGTTTGGTTGCCATGGTAACCATGGGGTTGGGTTGCCATGGCAACCATGGGGTTGGGTTGCCATGGTAACCATGGGGTTGGGTTGCCATGGCAACCATGGGGTTGTGTTGCCATGGTAACCATGGCGTTTAGTTGCCATGGCAACTATGGGGTTCTGTTGCGATGGTAACCATGGGGTTGGGTTGCCATGGCAACCATGGGGTTGGGTTGCCATGGGAACCATGGGGTTGGGTTGCCATGGCATCCACGGGGTTGTGTTGCCATGGCAACCACGGGGTTTGGCTGCCATGGCAACCATTGGGTTCTGTGTCCATGGTAACCATGGGGTTGTGTTGCCATGGTAACCATGGCGTTTAGTTGCCATGGCAACTATGGGGTTCTGTTGCCATGGTAACCATGGGGTTGGGTTGCCATGGCAACCATGGGGTTGTGTTGCCATGGGAACCATGGGGTTGGGTTGCCATGGCAACCATGGGGTTGGGTTGCCATGGCAACCATGGGGTTGTGTTGCCATGGTAACCATGGGGTTGGATTCCCATGGTAACCAAGGGGTTGGGTTGCCATGGGAACCACGGGGTTTGATTGCCATGGCAACCATGGGGTTCTGTGTCCATGGTAACCATGGGGTTGTGTTGCCATGGTAACCATGGCGTTTTGTTGCCATGGCAACTATGGGGTTCTGATGCCATGGCAACCATGGGGTAGTGTTTCCATGGCAACCACGGGGTTTGGTTGCCATGGTAACCATGGGGTTGGGTTGCCATGGCAACCATGGGGTTGGGTTGCCATGGCAACCATGGGGTTGTGTTGCCATGGTAACCATGCGGTTGGGTTGCCATGGCAACCATGGGGTTGTGTTGCCATGGTAACCATGGCGTTTATTTGCCATGGCAACTATGGGGTTCTGTTGCGATGGTAACCATGGGGTTGGGTTGCCATGGCAACCATGGGGTTGTGTTGCCATGGGAACCATGGGGTTGGGTTGCCATGGCATCCACGGGGTTGTGTTGCCATGGCAACCACGGGGTTTGGCTGCCATGGCAACCATGGGGTTCTGTGTCCATGGTAACCATGGGGTTGTGTTGCCATGGTAACCATGGCGTTTAGTTGCCATGGCAACTATGGGGTTCTGTTGCCATGGTAACCATGGGGTTGGGTTGCCATGGCAACCATGGGGTTGTGTTGCCATGGGAACCATGGGGTTGGGTTGCCATGGCAACCATGGGGTTGTGTTGCCATGGTAACCATGGCGTTTAGTTGCCATGGCAACCACGGGGTTTGGTTGCCATGGTAACCATGGGGTTGTGTTGCCATGGCAACCATGGGGTTGGGTTCCCATGGTAACCACGGGGTTGGGTTGCCATGGCAACCACGGGGTTTGATTGCCATGGCAACCATGGGGTTCTGTGTCCATGGTAACCATGGGGTTGTGTTGCCATGGTAACCATGGCGTTTTGTTGCCATGGCAACTATGGGGTTCTGATGCCATGGCAACCATGGGGTAGTGTTTCCATGGCAACCACGGGGTTTGGTTGCCATGGTAACCATGGGGTTGGGTTGCCATGGCAACCATGGGGTTGGGTTGCCATGGCAACCATGGGGTTGTGTTGCCATGGTAACCATGCGGTTGGGTTGCCATGGCAACCATGGGGTTGTGTTGCCATGGTAACCATGGCGCTGAGTTGCCATGGCAACTATGGGGTTCTGTTGCCATGGTAACCATGGGGTTGGGTTGCCATGGCAACCATGGGGTTGTGTTGCCATGGGAACCATGGGGTTGTGTTGCCATGGCATCCACGGGGTTGGGTTGCCATGGCAACCACGGGGTTTGGTTGCCATGGCAACCATGGGGTTGTGTTGCCATGGTAACCATGGCGTTTAGTTGCCATGGCAACTATGGGGTTCTGTTGCCATGGTAACCATGGGGTTGGGTTGCCATGGCAACCATGGGGTTGTGTTGCCATGGGAACCATGGGGTTGGGTTGCCATGGCAACCATGGGGTTGGGTTGCCATGGCAATCATGGGGTTGTGTTGCCATGGTAACCATGGCTTTTAGTTGCCATGGCAACTATGGGGTTCTCTTGCCATGGTAACCATGGGGTTGTGTTGCCATGGTAACGATGGGGTTGTGTTGCCATGGTAACTATGGGGTTGGGTTGCTATGGAAACTATGGGGTTTAGTTGCCATGGCAACCATGGGGTTGAGATGCCGTGGTAACCATGCAGTTGGGTTGCCGTGGTAACCATGGGGTTGTGTTGTTGTGCTAACCATGCTGTTGTGTTGCCATGGTAACCATGGGGTAGTGTTGCCATGGCAAACACGGGGTTTGGTTGCTATGGTAACCATGGGGTTCTGTGTCCATGGTAACCATGGGGTTGGGTTGCCATGGTAACCATGGCGTTTAGTTGCCATGGCAACCACGGGGTTTGGTTGCTATGGTAACCATGGGGTTCTGTGTCCATGGCAACCACGGGGTTTGGTTGCCATGGTAACCATGGGGTTGGGTTGCCATGGCAACCATGGGGTTGGGTTCCCATGGCAAGCATGGGGTTGGTTTCCCATGGTAACCATGGGGTTGGGTTGCCATGGCAACCATGGGGTTGTGTTGCCATGGGAACCATGGCGTTTAGTTGCCATGGCAACTATGGGGTTCTGTTGCCATGGTAACCATGGGGTTGGGTTGCCATGGCAACCATGGGGTTGTGTTGCCATGGGAACCATGGGGTTGGGTTGCCATGGCATCCACGGGGTTGTGTTGCCATGGCAACCACGGGGTTTGGCTGCCATGGCAACCATGGGGTTCTGTGTCCATGGTAACCATGGGGTTGAGTTGCCATGGTAACCATGGCGTTTAGTTGCCATGGCAACTATGGGGTTCTGTTGCCATGGTAACCATGGGGTTGGGTTGCCATGGCAACCATGGGGTTGTGTTGCCATGGGAACCATGGGGTTGGGTTGCCATGGCAACCATGGGGTTGGGTTGCCATGGCAACCATGGGGTTGTGTTGCCATGGTAACCATGGCGTTTAGTTGCCATGGCAACCACGGGGTTTGGTTGCCATGGTAACCATGGGGTTGGGTTGCCGTGGCAACCATGGGGTTGGGTTCCCATGGTAACCATGGGGTTGGGTTGCCATGGCAACCATGGGGTTGTGTTGCCATGATAAACATGGCGTTTAGTTGCCATGGCAACTATGGGGTTCTGTTGCCATGGTAACCATGGGGTTGGGTTGCCATGGCAACCATGGGGTTGTGTTGCCATGGGAACCATGGGGTTGGGTTGCCATGGCAACCATGGGGTTGGGTTTCCATGGTAACCATGGGGTTGGTTTCCCATGGTAACCAAGGGGTTGGGTTGCCATGGCAACCACGGGGTTTGATTGCCATGGCAACCATGGGGTTCTGTGTCCATGGTAACCATGGGGTTGTGTTGCCATGGTAACCATGGCGTTTTGTTGCCATGGCAACTATGGGGTTCTGATGCCATGGCAACCATGGGGTAGTGTTTCCATGGCAACCACGGTGTTTGGTTGCCATGGTAACCATGGGGATGGGTTGCCATGGCAACCATGGGGTTGTGTTGCCATGGTAACCATGCGGTTGGGTTGCCATGGCAACCATGGGGTTGTGTTGCCATGGTAACCATGGCGTTTAGTTGCCATGGCAACTATGGGGTTCTGTTGCCATGGTAACCATGGCGTTTAGTTGCCATGGCAACCACGGGGTTTGGTTGCCATGGTAACCATGGGGTTGTGTTGCCATGGCAACCATGGGGTTGGGTTCCCATGGTAACCACGGGGTTGGGTTGCCATGGCAACCACGGGGTTTGGTTGCCATGGTAACCATGGGGTTCTGTGTCCATGGTAACCATGGGGTTGTGTTGCCATGGTAACCATGGCGTTTTGTTGCCATGGCAACTATGGTGTTCTGATGCCATGGCAACCATGGGGTAGTGTTTCCATGGCAACCACGGGGTTTGGTTGCCATGGTAACCATGGGGTTGGGTTGCCATGGCAACCATGGGGTTGGGTTCCCATGGCAAGCATGGGGTTGGGTTCCCATGGTAACCATGGGGTTGGGTTGCCATGGCAACCATGGGGTTGTGTTGCCATGGGAACCATGGCGTTTAGTTGCCATGGCAACTATGGGGTTCTGTTGCCATGGTAACCATGGGGTTGGGTTGCCATGGCAACCATGGGGTTGTGTTGCCATGGGAACCATGGGGTTGGGTTGCCATGCCATCCACGGGGCTGTGTTGCCATGGCAACCACGGGGTTTGGCTGCCATGGCAACCATGGGGTTCTGTGTCCATGGTAACCATGGGGTTGAGTTGCCATGGTAACCATGGCGTTTAGTTGCCATGGCAACTATGGGGTTCTGTTGCCATGGTAACCATGGGGTTGGGTTGCCATGGCAACCATGCGGTTGTGTTGCCATGGGAACCATGGGGTTGGGTTGCCATGGCAACCATGGGGTTGGGTTGCCATGGCAACCATGGGGTTGTGTTGCCATGGTAACCATGGCGTTTAGTTGCCATGGCAACCACGGGGTTTGGTTGCCATGGTAACCATGGGGTTGGGTTGCCATGGCAACCATGGGGTTGGGTTCCCATGGTAACCATGGCGTTTAGTTGCCATGGCAACTATGGGGTTCTGTTGCCATGGTAACCATGGGGTTGGGTTGCCATGGCAACCATGGGGTTGTGTTGCTATGGGAACCATGGGGTTGGGTTGCCATGGCAACCATGGGGTTGGGTTGCCATGGTAACCATGGGGTTGGTTTCCCATGGTAACCAAGGGGTTGGGTTGCCATGGCAACCACGGGGTTTGATTGCCATGGCAACCATGGGGTTCTGTGTCCATGGTAACCATGGGGTTGTGTTGCCATGGTAACCATGGCGTTTTGTTGCCATGGCAACTATGGAGTTCTGATGCCATGGCAACCATGGGGTAGTGTTTCCATGGCAACCACGGTGTTTGGTTGCCATGGTAACCATGGGGATGGGTTGCCATGGCAACCATGGGGTTGTGTTGCCATGGTAACCATGCGGTTGGGTTGCCATGGCAACCATGGGGTTGTGTTGCCATGGTAACCATGGCGTTTAGTTGCCATGGCAACTATGGGGTTCTGTTGCCATGCTAACCATGGCGTTTAGTTGCCATGGCAACCACGGGGTTTGGTTGCCATGGTAACCATGGGGTTGTGTTGCCATGGCAACCATGGGGTTGGGTTCCCATGGTAACCACGGGGTTGGGTTGCCATGGCAACCACGGGGTTTGGTTGCCATGGCAACCATGGGGTTCTGTGTCCATGGTAACCATGGGGTTGTGTTGCCATGGTAACCATGGCGTTTTGTTGCCATGGCAACTATGGTGTTCTGATGCCATGGCAACCATGGGGTAGTGTTTCCATGGCAACCACGGGGTTTGGTTGCCATGGTAACCATGGGGTTGGGTTGCCATGGCAACCATGGGGTTGGGTTGCCATGGCAACCATGGGGTTGGGTTCCCATGGTAACCATGGGGTTGGGTTGCCATGGCAACCATGGGGTTGGGTTGCCATGGTAACCATGGCGTTTAGTTGCCATGGCAACTATGGGGTTCTGTTGCGATGGTAACCATGGGGTTGGGTTGCCATGGCAACCATGGGGTTGTGTAGCCATGGGAACCATGGGGTTGGGTTGCCATGGCATCCACGGGGTTGTGTTGCCATGGCAACCACGGGGTTTGGCTGCCATGGCAACCATGGGGTTCTGTGTCCATGGTAACCATGGGGTTGTGTTGCCATGGTAACCATGGCGTTTAGTTGCCATGGCAACTATGGGGTTCTGTTGCCATGGTAACCATGGGGTTGGGTTGCCATGGCAACCATGGGGTTGTGTTGCCATGGGAACCATGGGGTTGGGTTGCCATGGCAACCATGGGGTTGGGTTGCCATGGCAACCATGGGGTTTGTGTTGCCATGGTAACCATGGCGTTTAGTTGCCATGGCAACCACGGGGTTTGGTTGCCATGGTAACCATGGGGTTGGGTTGCCATGGCAACCATGGGGTTGGGTTCCAATGGTAACCATGGGGTTGGGTTGCCATGGCAACCATGGGGTTGTGTTGCCATGATAAACATGGCGTTTAGTTGCCATGGCAACTATGGGGTTCTGTTGCCATGGTAACCATGCGGTTGGGTTGCCATGGCAACCATGGGGTTGTGTTGCCATGGGAACCATGGGGTTGGGTTGCCATGGCAACCATGGGGTTGGGTTGCCATGGTAACCATGGGGTTGGTTTCCCATGGTAACCAAGGGGTTGGGTTGCCATGGCAACCACGGGGTTTGATTGCCATGGCAACCATGGGGTTCTGTGTCCATGGTAACCATGGGGTTGTGTTGCCATGGTAAGCATGGCGTTTTGTTGCCATGGCAACTATGGGGTTCTGATGCCATGGCAACCATGGGGTAGTGTTTCCATGGCAACCACGGGGTTAGGTTGCCATGGTAACCATGGGGTTGGGTTGCCATGGCAACCATGGGGTTGTGTTGCCATGGTAACCATGCGGTTGGGTTGCCATGGCAACCATGGGGTTGTGTTGCCATGGTAACCATGGCGTTTAGTTGCCATGGCAACTATGGGGTTCTGTTGCCATGGTAACCATGGCGTTTAGTTGCCATGGCAACCACGGGGTTTGGTTGCCATGGTAACCATGCGGTTGTGTTGCCATGGCAACCATGGGGTTGGGTTCCCATGGTAACCACGGGGTTGGGTTGCCATGGCAACCACGGGGTTTCGTTGCCATGGCAACCATGGGGTTCTGTGTCCATGGTAACCATGGGGTTGTGTTGCCATGGTAACCATGGCGTTTTGTTGCCATGGCAACTATGGTGTTCTGATGCCATGGCAACCATGGGGTAGTGTTTCCATGGCAACCACGGGGTTTGGTTGCCATGGTAACCATGGGGTTGGGTTGCCATGGGAACCATGGGGTTGGGTTGCCATGGCAACCATGGGGTTGGGTTCCCATGGTAACCATGGGGTTGGGTTGCCATGGCAACCATGGGGTTGGGTTGCCATGGTAACCATGGCGTTTAGTTGCCATGGCAACTATGGGGTTCTGTTGCGATGGTAACCATGGGGTTGGGTTGCCATGGCAACCATGGGGTTGTGTAGCCATGGGAACCATGGGGTTGGGTTGCCATGGCATCCACGGGGTTGTGTTGCCATGGCAACCACGGGGTTTGGCTGCCATGGCAACCATGGGGTTCTGTGTCCATGGTAACCATGGGGTTGTGTTGCCATGGTAACCATGGCGTTTAGTTGCCATGGCAACTATGGGGTTCTGTTGCCATGGTAACCATGGGGTTGGGTTGCCATGGCAACCATGGGGTTGTGTTGCCATGATAAACATGGCGTTTAGTTGCCATGGCAACTATGGGGTTCTGTTGCCATGGTAACCATGGGGTTGGGTTGCCATGGCAACCATGGGGTTGTGTTGCCATGGGAACCATGGGGTTGGGTTGCCATGGCAACCATGGGGTTGGGTTGCCATGGTAACCATGGGGTTGGTTTCCCATGGTAACCACGGGGTTGGGTTGCCATGGCAACCATGGGGTTGGGTTCCCATGGTAACCACGGGGTTGGGTTGCCATGGGAACCACGGGGTTTGATTGCCATGGCAACCATGGGGTTCTGTGTCCATGGTAACCATGGGGTTGTGTTGCCATGGTAACCATGGCGTTTTGTTGCCATGGCAACTATGGGGTTCTGATGCCATGGCAACCATGGGGTAGTGTTTCCATGGCAACCACGGGGTTTGGTTGCCATGGTAACCATGGGGTTGGGTTGCCATGGCAACCATGGGGTTGGGTTGCCATGGCAACCATGGGGTTGTGTTGCCATGGTAACCATGCGGTTCGGTTACCATGGCAACCATGGGGTTGTGTTGCCATGGTAACCATGGCGTTTAGTTGCCATGGAAACTATGGGGTTCTGTTGCCATGGTAACCATGGCGTTTAGTTGCCATGGCAACCACGGGGTTGTGTTGCCATGGTAACCATGGGGTTGTGTTGCCATGGCAACCATGGGGTTGGGTTCCCATGGTAACCACAGGGTTGGGTTGCCATGGCAACCACGAGGTTTGGTTGCCATGGCAACCATGGGGTTCTGTGTCCATGGTAACCATGGGGTTGTGTTGCCATGGTAACCATGGCGTTTTGTTGCCATGGCAACTATGGTGTTCTGATGCCATGGCAACCATGGGGTAGTGTTTCCATGGCAACCACGGGGTTTGGTTGCCATGGTAACCATGGGGTTGGGTTGCCATGGCAACCATGGGGTTGGGTTGCCATGGCAACCATGGGGTTGGGTTCCCATGGTAACCATGCGGTTGGGTTGCCATGGCAACCATGGGGTTGTGTTGCCATGGTAACCATGGCGTTTAGTTGCCATGGCAACTATGGGGTTCTGTTGCCATGGTAACCATGGCGTTTAGTTGCCATGGCAACCACGGGGTTTGGTTGCCATGGTAACCATGGGGTTGTGTTGCCATGGCAACCATGGGGTTGGGTTCCCATGGTAACCACGGGGTTGGGTTGCCATGGCAACCACGGGGTTTCGTTGCCATGGCAACCATGGGGTTCTGTGTCCATGGTAACCATGGGGTTGTGTTGCCATGGTAACCATGGCGTTTTGTTGCCATGGCAACTATGGTGTTCTGATGCCATGGCAACCATGGGGTAGTTTTTCCATGGCAACCACGGGGTTTGGTTGCCATGGTAACCATGGGGTTGGGTTGCCATGGGAACCATGGGGTTGGGTTGCCATGGCAACCATGGGGTTGGGTTCCCATGGTAACCATGGGGTTGGGTTGCCATGGCAACCATGGGGTTGGGTTGCCATGGTAACCATGGCGTTTAGTTGCCATGGCAACTATGGGGTTCTGTTGCGATGGTAACCATGGGGTTGGGTTGCCATGGCAACCATGGGGTTGTGTAGCCATGGGAACCATGGGGTTGGGTTGCCATGGCATCCACGGGGTTGTGTTGCCATGGCAACCACGGGGTTTGGCTGCCATGGCAACCATGGGGTTCTGTGTCCATGGTAACCATGGGGTTGTGTTGCCATGGTAACCATGGCGTTTAGTTGCCATGGCAACTATGGGGTTCTGTTGCCATGGTAACCATGGGGTTGGGTTGCCATGGCAACCATGTGGTTGGGTTCCCATGGTAACCATGGGGTTGGGTTGCCATGGCAACCATGGGGTTGTGTTGCCATGATAAACATGGCGTTTAGTTGCCATGGCAACTATGGGGTTCTGTTGCCATGGTAACCATGGGGTTGGGTTGCCATGGCAACCATGGGGTTGTGTTGCCATGGGAACCATGGGGTTGGGTTGCCATGGCAACCATGGGGTTGGGTTGCCATGGTAACCATGGGGTTGGTTTCCCATGGTAACCACGGGGTTGGGTTGCCATGGCAACCATGGGGTTGGGTTCCCATGGTAACCACGGGGTTGGGTTGCCATGGCAACCACGGGGTTTGATTGCCATGGCAACCATGGGGTTCTGTGTCCATGGTAACCATGGGGTTGTGTTGCCATGGTAACCATGGCGTTTTGTTGCCATGGCAACTATGGGGTTCTGATGCCATGGCAACCATGGGGTAGTGTTTCCATGGCAACCACGGGGTTTGGTTGCCATGGTAACCATTGGGTTGGGTTGCCATGGGAACCATGGGGTTGGGTTGCCATGGCAACCATGGGGTTGGGTTCCCATGGTAACCATGGGGTTGGGTTGCCATGGCAACCATGGGGTTGGGTTGCCATGGTAACCATGGCGTTTAGTTGCCATGGCAACTATGGGGTTCTGTTGCGATGGTAACCATGGGGTTGGGTTGCCATGGCAACCATGGGGTTGTGTAGCCATGGGAACCATGGGGTTGGGTTGCCATGGCATCCACGGGGTTGTGTTGCCATGGCAACCACGGGGTTTGGCTGCCATGGCAACCATGGGGTTCTGTGTCCATGGTAACCATGGGGTTGTGTTGCCATGGTAACCATGGCGTTTAGTTGCCATGGCAACTATGGGGTTCTGTTGCCATGGTAACCATGGGGTTGGGTTGCCATGGCAACCATGGGGTTGGGTTCCCATGGTAACCATGGGGTTGGGTTGCCATGGCAACCATGGGGTTGTGTTGCCATGATAAACATGGCGTTTAGTTGCCATGGCAACTATGGGGTTCTGTTGCCATGGTAACCATGGGGTTGGGTTGCCATGGCAACCATGGGGTTGTGTTGCCATGGTAACCATGGGGTTGGGTTGCCATGGCAACCATGGGGTTGGGTTGCCATGGTAACCATGGGGTTGGTTTCCCATGGTAACCACGGGGTTGGGTTGCCATGGCAACCATGGGGTTGGGTTCCCATGGTAACCACGGGGTTGGGTTCCCATGGCAACCACGGGGTTTGATTGCCATGGCAACCATGGGGTTCTGTGTCCATGGTAACCATGGGGTTGTGTTGCCATGGTAACCATGGCGTTTTGTTGCCATGGCAACTATGGGGTTCTGATGCCATGGCAACCATGGGGTAGTGTTTCCATGGCAACCACGGGGTTTGGTTGCCATGGTAACCATGGGGTTGGGTTGCCATGGCAACCATGGGGTTGGGTTGCCATGGCAACCATGGGGTTGTGTTGCCATGGTAACCATGCGGTTGGGTTACCATGGCAACCATGGGGTTGTGTTGCCATGGTAACCATGGCGTTTAGTTGCCATGGCAACTATGGGGTTCTGTTGCCATGGTAACCATGGCGTTTAGTTGCCATGGCAACCACGGGGTTGTGTTGCCATGGTAACCATGGGGTTGTGTTGCCATGGCAACCATGGGGTTGGGTTCCCATGGTAACCACAGGGTTGGGTTGCCATGGCAACCACGGGGTTTGGTTCCCATGGCAACCATGGGGTTCTGTGTCCATGGTAACCATGGGGTTGTGTTGCCATGGTAACCATGGCGTTTTGTTGCCATGGCAACTATGGTGTTCTGATGCCATGGCAACCATGGGGTAGTGTTTCCATGGCAACCACGGGGTTTGGTTGCCATGGTAACCATGGGGTTGGGTTGCCATGGCAACCATGGGGTTGGGTTGCCATGGCAACCATGGGGTTGGGTTCCCATGGTAACCATGCGGTTGGGTTGCCATGGCAACCATGGGGTTGTGTTGCCATGGTAACCATGGCGTTTAGTTGCCATGGCAACTATGGGGTTCTGTTTCCATGGTAACCATGGCGTTTAGTTGCCATGGCAACCACGGGGTTTGGTTGCCATGGTAACCATGGGGTTGTGTTGCCATGGCAACCATGGGGTTGGGTTCCCATGGTAACCACGGGGTTGGGTTGCCATGGCAACCACGGGGTTTCGTTGCCATGGCAACCATGGGGTTCTGTGTCCATGGTAACCATGGGGTTGTGTTGCCATGGTAACCATGGCGTTTTGTTGCCATGGCAACTATGGTGTTCTGATGCCATGGCAACCATGGGGTAGTGTTTCCATGGCAACCACGGGGTTTGGTTGCCATGGTAACCATGGGGTTGGGTTGCCATGGGAACCATGGGGTTGGGTTGCCATGGCAACCATGGGGTTGGGTTCCCATGGTAACCATGGGGTTGGGTTGCCATGGCAACCATGGGGTTGGGTTGCCATGGTAACCATGGCGTTTAGTTGCCATGGCAACTATGGGGTTCTGTTGCGATGGTAACCATGGGGTTGGGTTGCCATGGCAACCATGGGGTTGTGTAGCCATGGGAACCATGGGGTTGGGTTGCCATGGCATCCACGGGGTTGTGTTGCCATGGCAACCACGGGGTTTGGCTGCCATGGCAACCATGGGGTTCTGTGTCCATGGTAACCATGGGGTTGTGTTGCCATGGTAACCATGGCGTTTAGTTGCCATGGCAACTATGGGGTTCTGTTGCCATGGTAACCATGGGGTTGGGTTGCCATGGCAACCATGGGGTTGGGTTCCCATGGTAACCATGGGGTTGGGTTGCCATGGCAACCATGGGGTTGTGTTGCCATGATAAACATGGCGTTTAGTTGCCATGGCAACTATGGGGTTCTGTTGCCATGGTAACCATGGGGTTGGGTTGCCATGGCAACCATGGGGTTGTGTTGCCATGGGAACCATGGGGTTGGGTTGCCATGGCAACCATGGGGTTGGGTTGCCATGGTAACCATGGGGTTGGTTTCCCATGGTAACCACGGGGTTGGGTTGCCATGGCAACCATGGGGTTGGGTTCCCATGGTAACCACGGGGTTGGGTTGCCATGGCAACCACGGGGTTTGATTGCCATGGCAACCATGGGGTTCTGTGTCCATGGTAACCATGGGGTTGTGTTGCCATGGTAACCATGGCGTTTTGTTGCCATGGCAACTATGGGGTTCTGATGCCATGGCAACCATGGGGTAGTGTTTCCATGGCAACCACGGGGTTTGGTTGCCATGGTAACCATTGGGTTGGGTTGCCATGGGAACCATGGGGTTGGGTTGCCATGGCAACCATGGGGTTGGGTTCCCATGGTAACCATGGGGTTGGGTTGCCATGGCAACCATGGGGTTGGGTTGCCATGGTAACCATGGCGTTTAGTTGCCATGGCAACTATGGGGTTCTGTTGCGATGGTAACCATGGGGTTGGGTTGCCATGGCAACCATGGGGTTGTGTAGCCATGGGAACCATGGGGTTGGGTTGCCATGGCATCCACGGGGTTGTGTTGCCATGGCAACCATGGGGTTTGGCTGCCATGGCAACCATGGGGTTCTGTGTCCATGGTAACCATGGGGTTGTGTTGCCATGGTAACCATGGCGTTTAGTTGCCATGGCAACTATGGGGTTCTGTTGCCATGGTAACCATGGGGTTGGGTTGCCATGGCAACCATGGGGTTGGGTTCCCATGGTAACCATGGGGTTGGGTTGCCATGGCAACCATGGGGTTGTGTTGCCATGATAAACATGGCGTTTAGTTGCCATGGCAACTATGGGGTTCTGTTGCCATGGTAACCATGGGGTTGGGTTGCCATGGCAACCATGGGGTTGTGTTGCCATGGGAACCATGGGGTTGGGTTGCCATGGCAACCATGGGGTTGGGTTGCCATGGTAACCATGGGGTTGGTTTCCCATGGTAACCACGGGGTTGGGTTGCCATGGCAACCATGGGGTTGGGTTCCCATGGTAACCACGGGGTTGGGTTGCCATGGCAACCACGGGGTTTGATTGCCATGGCAACCATGGGGTTCTGTGTCCATGGTAACCATGGGGTTGTGTTGCCATGGTAACCATGGCGTTTTGTTGCCATGGCAACTATGGGGTTCTGATGCCATGGCAACCATGGGGTAGTGTTTCCATGGCAACCACGGGGTTTGGTTGCCATGGTAACCATGGGGTTGGGTTGCCATGGCAACCATGGGGTTGTGTTGCCATGGTAACCATGCGGTTGGGTTACCATGGCAACCATGGGGTTGTGTTGCCATGGTAACCATGGCGTTTAGTTGCCATGGCAACTATGGGGTTCTGTTGCCATGGTAACCATGGCGTTTAGTTGCCATGGCAACCACGGGGTTGTGTTGCCATGGTAACCATGGGGTTGTGTTGCCATGGCAACCATGGGGTTGGGTTCCCATGGTAACCACAGGGTTGGGTTGCCATGGCAACCACGGGGTTTGGTTGCCATGGCAACCATGGGGTTCTGTGTCCATGGTAACCATGGGGTTGTGTTGCCATGGTAACCATGGCGTTTTGTTGCCATGGCAACTATGGTGTTCTGATGCCATGGCAACCATGGGGTAGTGTTTCCATGGCAACCACGGGGTTTGGTTGCCATGGTAACCATGGGGTTGGGTTGCCATGGCAACCATGGGGTTGGGTTGCCATGGCAACCATGGGGTTGGGTTCCCATGGTAACCATGGGGTTGGGTTGCCATGGTAACCATGGCGTTTAGTTCCCATGGCAACCACGGAGTTTGGTTGCCATGGTAACCACGGGGTTTGGTTGCCATGGTAACCATGGGGTTGGGTTGCCATGGCAACCATGGGGTTGTGTTGCCATGGTAACCATGGGGTTGGGTTGCCATGGCAACCATGGGGTTGTGTTGCCATGGTAACCATGGCGTTTAGTTGCCATGGCAACTATGGGGTTGTGTTGCCATGGTAACCATGGGGTTGGGTTGCCATGGCAACCATGGGTTGTGTTGCCATGGGAACCATGGGGTTGGGTTGCCATGGCATCCACGGGGTTGGGTTGCCATGGCAACCACGGGGTTTGGTTGCCATGGCAACCATGGGGTTCTGTGTCCATGGTAACCATGGGGTTGTGTTGCCATGGTAACCATGGTGTTTAGTTGCCATGGCAACCACGGAGATTGGATGCCATGGTAACCATGGGGTTGTGTTGCCATGGTAACCATGGCGTTTAGTTGCCATGGCAACTATGGGGTTCTGTTGCCATGGTAACCATGGGGTTGGGTTGCCATGGCAACCATGGGGTTGTGTTGCCATGGTAACCATGGGGTTGGGTTGCCATGGCAGCCTTGGGGTTGTGTTGCCATGGTAAACATGGCGTTTAGTTGCCATGGCAACCACGGAGTTTGGTTGCCATGGTAACCACGGGGTTTGGTTGCCATGGTAACCATGGGGTTGGGTTGCCATGGCAACCATGGGGTTGTGTTGCCATGGTAACCATGGGGTTGGGTTGCCATGGCAACCATGGGGTTGTGTTGCCATGGTAACCATGGCGTTTAGTTGCCATGGCAACTATGGGGTTCTGTTGCCATGGTAACCATGGGGTTGGGTTGCCATGGCAACCATGGGGTTGTGTTGCCATGGGAAGCATGGGGTTGGGTTGCCATGGCATCCACGGGGTTGGGTTGCCATGGCAACCACGGGGTTTGGTTGCCATGGCAACCATGGGATTCTGTGTCCATGGTAACCATGGCGTTGTGTTGCCATGGTAACCATGGCGTTTAGTTGCTTTGGCAACTATGGGGTTCTGTTGCCATGGTAACCATGGGGTTGGGTTGCCATGGCAACCACGGGGTTTGGTTGCCATGGCAACCATGGGGTTCTGTGTCCATGGTAACCATGGCGTTGTGTTGCCATGGTAACCATGGCGTTTAGTTGCCATGGCAACCACGGAGTTTGGTTGCCATGGTAACCACGGGGTTGTGTTGCCATGGTAACCATGGCGTTTAGTTCCCATGGCAACTATGGGGTTCTGTTGCCATGGTTACCATGGGGTTGGGTTGCCATGGCAACCATGGGGTTGTGTTGCCATGGTAACCATGGGGTTGGGTTGCCATGGCAACCATGGTGTTGTGTTGCCATGGTAACCATGGGGTAGTCTTTCCATGGCAACCACGGGTTTTGGTTGCTATGGTAACCATGGGGTTGGGTTGCCATGGGAACCATGGGGTTGGGTTGCCGTGGCAACCATGGGGTTGTGTTGCCATGGTAACCATGGGGTTGGGTTGCCATGGCAACCATGGGGTTGTGTTGCCATGGGAACCATGGGGTTGGGTTGCCATGGCAACTATGGGGTTCTGTTGCCATGGCAACCATGGGGTAGTGTTTCCATGGCAACCACGGGGTTTGGTTGCCATGGTAACCATGGGGTTGTGTTGCCATGGCAACCATGGGGTTGGATTGCCATGGCAACCATGGGGTTGGGTTGCCATGGCAACCATGGGGTTGTGTTGGCATGGTAACCATGGCGTTTAGTTGCCATGGCAACTATGGGGTTCTGTTGCCATGGTAACCATGGGGTTGGGTTGCCATGGCAACCATGGGGTTGTGTTGCCATGGGAACCATGGGGTTGGGTTGCCATGGCATCCACGGGGTTGGGTTGCCATGGCAACCACGGGGTTTGGTTGCCATGGCAACCATGGGTTTGTGTTGCCATGGTAACCATGGCGTTTAGTTGCCATGGCAACTATGGGGTTCTGTTGCCATGGTAACCATGGGGTTGGGTTGCCATGGCAACCATGGGGTTGTGTTGCCATGGGAACCATGGGGTTGGGTTGCCATGGAAACCATGGGGTTGGGTGTCCATGGCAATCATGGGGTTGTGTTGCCATGGTAACCATGGCTTTTAGTTGCCATGGCAACTATGGGGTTCTCTTGCCATGGTAACCATGGGGTTGTGTTGCCATGGTAACGATGGGGTTGTGTTGCCATGGTAACTATGGGGTTGGGTTGCTATGGAAACTATGGGGTTTAGTTGCCATGGCAACCATGGGGTTGAGATGCCGTGGTAACCATGCAGTTGGGTTGCCGTGGTAACCATGCGGTTGTGTTGTTGTGCTAACCATGCTGTTGTGTTGCCATGGTAACCATGGGGTAGTGTTGCCATGGCAACCACGGGGTTTGGTTGCTATGGTAACCATGGGGTTCTGTGTCCATGGTAACCATGGGGTTGGGTTGCCATGGTAACCATGGGGTTGTGTTGCCATGGCAACCATGGGGTTGGGTTCCCATGGTAACCACGGGGTTGGGTTGCCATGGCAACCACGGGGTTTGATTGCCATGGCAACCATGGGGTTCTGTGTCCATGGTAACCATGGGGTTGTGTTGCCATGGTAACCATGGCGTTTTGTTGCCATGGCAACTATGGGGTTCTGATGCCATGGCAACCATGGGGTAGTGTTTCCATGGCAACCACGGGGTTTGGTTGCCATGGTAACCATGGGGTTGGGTTGCCATGGCAACCATGGGGTTGGGTTGCCATGGCAACCATGGGGTTGTGTTGCCATGGTAACCATGCGGATGGGTTGCCATGGCAACCATGGGGTTGTGTTGCCATGGTAACCATGGCGTTTAGTTGCCATGGCAACTATGGGGTTCTGTTGCCATGGTAACCATGGCGTTTAGTTGCCATGGCAACCACGGGGTTTGGTTGCCATGGTAACCATGGGGTTGTGTTGCCATGGCAACCATGGGGTTGGGTTCCCATGGTAACCACGGGGTTGGGTTGCCATGGCAACCACGGGGTTTGGTTGCCATGGCAACCATGGGGTTCTGTGTCCATGGTAACCATGGGGTTGTGTTGCCATGGTAACCATGGCGTTTTGTTGCCATGGCAACTATGGTGTTCTGATGCCATGGCAACCATGGGGTAGTGTTTCCATGGCAACCACGGGGTTTGGTTGCCATGGTAACCATGGGGTTGGGTTGCCATGGCAACCATGGGGTTGGGTTGCCATGGCAACCATGGGGTTGGGTTCCCATGGTAACCATGGGGTTGGGTTGCCATGGCAACCCTGGGGTTGTGTTGCCATGGTAACCATGGCGTTTAGTTGCCATGGCAACTATGGGGTTCTGTTGCCATGGTAACCATGGGGTTGGGTTGCCATGGCAACCATGGGGTTGTGTTGCCATGGGAACCATGGTGTTGGGTTGCCATGGCATCCACGGGGTTGTGTTGCCATGGCAACCACGGGGTTTGGCTGCCATGGCAACCATGGGGTTCTGTGTCCATGGTAACCATGGGGTTGTGTTGCCATGGTAACCATGGCGTTTAGTTGCCATGGCAACTATGGGGTTCTGTTGCCATGGTAACCATGGGGTTGGGTTGCCATGGCAACCACGGGGTTGTGCTGCCATGGCAACCATGCGGATGGGTTGCCATGGCAACCATGGGGTTGTGTTGCCATGGTAACCATGGCGTTTAGTTGCCATGGCAACTATGGGGTTCTGTTGCCATGGTAACCATGGCGTTTAGTTGCCATGGCAACCACGGGGTTTGGTTGCCATGGTAACCATGGGGTTGTGTTGCCATGGCAACCATGGGGTTGGGTTCCCATGGTAACCACGGGGTTGGGTTGCCATGGCAACCACGGGGTTTGGTTGCCATGGCAACCATGGGGTTCTGTGTCCATGGTAACCATGGGGTTGTGTTGCCATGGTAACCATGGCGTTTTGTTGCCATGGCAACTATGGTGTTCTGATGCCATGGCAACCATGGGGTAGTGTTTCCATGGCAACCACGGGGTTTGGTTGCCATGGTAACCATGGGGTTGGGTTGCCATGGCAACCATGGGGTTGGGTTGCCATGGCAACCATGGGGTTGGGTTCCCATGGTAACCATGGGGTTGGGTTGCCATGGCAACCCTGGGGTTGTGTTGCCATGGTAACCATGGCGTTTAGTTGCCATGGCAACTATGGGGTTCTGTTGCCATGGTAACCATGGGGTTGGGTTGCCATGGCAACCATGGGGTTGTGTTGCCATGGGAACCATGGTGTTGGGTTGCCATGGCATCCACGGGGTTGTGTTGCCATGGCAACCACGGGGTTTGGCTGCCATGGCAACCATGGGGTTCTGTGTCCATGGTAACCATGGGGTTGTGTTGCCATGGTAACCATGGCGTTTAGTTGCCATGGCAACTATGGGGTTCTGTTGCCATGGTAACCATGGGGTTGGGTTGCCATGGCAACCACGGGGTTGTGCTGCCATGGCAACCATGGGGTTGGGTTGCCATGGCAACCATGGGGTTGTGTTGCCATGGTAACCATGGCGTTTAGTTGCCATGGGAACCGCGGGGTTTGGTTTCCATGGTAACCATGGCGTTTTGTTGCCATGGCAACTATGGGGTTCTGATGCCATGGCAACCATGGGGTAGTGTTTCCATGGCAACCACGGGGTTTGGTTGCCATGGTAACCATGGGGTTGGGTTGCCATGGCAACCATGGGGTTGGGTTGCCATGGCAACCATGGGGTTGGGTTGCCATGGCAACCATGGGGTTCTGTGTCCATGGTAACCATGGGGTTGTGTTGCCATGGTAACCATGGCGTTTTGTTGCCATGGCAACTATGGGGTTCTGTTGCCATGGTAACCATGGGGTTGGGTTGCCATGGCAACCATGGGGTTGTGTTGCCATGGGAACCATGGGGTTGGGTTGCCATGGCAACCATGGGGTTGGGTTGCCATGGCAACCATGGGGTTGTGTTGCCATGGGAACCATGGGGTTGGATTCCCATGGTAACCAAGGGGTTGGGTTGCCATGGGAACCACGGGGTTTGATTGCCATGGCAACCATGGGGTTCTGTGTCCATGGTAACCATGGGGTTGTGTTGCCATGGTAACCATGGCGTTTTGTTGCCATGGCAACTATGGGGTTCTGATGCCATGGCAACCATGGGGTAGTGTTTCCATGGCAACCACGGGGTTTGGTTGCCATGGTAACCATGGGGTTGGGTTGCCATGGCAACCATGGGGTTGGGTTGCCATGGCAACCATGGGGTTGTGTTGCCATGGTAACCATGCGGTTGGGTTGCCATGGCAACCATGGGGTTGTGTTGCCATGGTAACCATGGCGTTTAGTTGCCATGGCAACTATGGGGTTCTGTTGCGATGGTAACCATGGGGTTGGGTTGCCATGGCAACCATGGGGTTGTGTTGCCATGGGAACCATGGGGTTGGGTTGCCATGGCATCCACGGGGTTGTGTTGCCATGGCAACCACGGGGTTTGGCTGCCATGGCAACCATGGGGTTCTGTGTCCATGGTAACCATGGGGTTGTGTTGCCATGGTAACCATGGCGTTTAGTTGCCATGGCAACTATGGGGTTCTGTTGCCATGGTAACCATGGGGTTGGGTTCCCATGGCAACCATGGGGTTGTGTTGCCATGGGAACCATGGGGTTGGGTTGCCATGGCAACCATGGGGTTGTGTTGCCATGGTAACCATGGCGTTTAGTTGCCATGGCAACCACGGGGTTTGGTTGTCATGGTAACCATGGGGTTGTGTTGCCATGGCAACCATGGGGTTGGGTTCCCATGGTAACCACGGGGTTGGGTTGCCATGGCAACCACGGGGTTTGATTGCCATGGCAACCATGGGGTTCTGTGTCCATGGTAACCATGGGGTTGTGTTGCCATGGTAACCATGGCGTTTTGTTGCCATGGCAACTATGGGGTTCTGATGCCATGGCAACCATGGGGTAGTGTTTCCATGGCAACCACGGGGTTTGGTTGCCATGGTAACCATGGGGTTGGGTTGCCATGGCAACCATGGGGTTGGGTTGCCATGGCAACCATGGGGTTGTGTTGCCATGGTAACCATGCGGTTGGGTTGCCATGGCAACCATGGGGTTGTGTTGCCATGGTAACCATGGCGTTTAGTTGCCATGGCAACTATGGGGTTCTGTTGCCATGGTAACCATGGGGTTGGGTTGCCATGGCAACCATGGGGTTGTGTTGCCATGGGAACCATGGGGTTGTGTTGCCATGGCATCCACGGGGTTGGGTTGCCATGGCAACCACGGGGTTTGGTTGCCATGGCAACCATGGGGTTGTGTTGCCATGGTAACCATGGCGTTTAGTTGCCATGGCAACTATGGGGTTCTGTTGCCATGGTAACCATGGGGTTGGGTTGCCATGGCAACCATGGGGTTGTGTTGCCATGGGAACCATGCGGTTGGGTTGCCATGGCAACCATGGGGTTGGGTTGCCATGGCAATCATGGGGTTGTGTTGCCATGGTAACCATGGCTTTTAGTTGCCATGGCAACTATGGGGTTCTCTTGCCATGGTAACCATGGGGTTGTGTTGCCATGGTAACGATGGGGTTGTGTTGCCATGGTAACTATGGGGTTGGGTTGCTATGGAAACTATGGGGTTTAGTTGCCATGGCAACCATGGGGTTGAGATGCCGTTGTAACCATGCAGTTGGGTTGCCGTGGTAACCATGGGGTTGTGTTGTTGTGCTAACCATGCTGTTGTGTTGCCATGGTAACCATGGGGTAGTGTTGCCATGGCAACCACGGGGTTTGGTTGCTATGGTAACCATGGGGTTCTGTGTCCATGGTAACCATGGGGTTGTGTTGCCATGGTAACCATGGCGTTTAGTTGCCATGGCAACCACGGGGTTTGGTTGCTATGGTAACCATGGGGTTCTGTGTCCATGGCAACCACGGGGTTTGGTTGCCATGGTAACCATGGGGTTGGGTTGCCATGGCAACCATGGGGTTGGGTTCCCATGGCAAGCATGGGGTTGGTTTCCCATGGTAACCATGGGGTTGGGTTGCCATGGCAACCATGGGGTTCTGTGTCCATGTTAACCATGGGGTTGGGTTGCCATGGCAACCATGGGGTTGTGTTGCCATGGGAACCATGGGGTTGGGTTGCCATGGCAACCATGGGGTTGGGTTGCCATGGTAACCATGGCGTTTAGTTGCCATGGCAACCACGGGGTTTGGTTGCCATGGTAACCATGGGGTTGGGTTGCCATGGCAACCATGGGGTTGGGTTCCCATGGTAACCATGGGGTTGGGTTGCCATGGCAACCATGGGGTTGTGTTGCCATGATAAACATGGCGTTTAGTTGCCATGGCAACTATGGGGTTCTGTTGCCATGGTAACCATGGGGTTGGGTTGCCATGGCAACCATGGGGTTGTGTTGCCATGGGAACCATGGGGTTGGGTTGCCATGGCAACCATGGGGTTGGGTTGCCATGGTAACCATGGGGTTGGTTTCCCATGGTAACCAAGGGGTTGGGTTGCCATGGCAACCACGGGGTTTGATTGCCATGGCAACCATGGGGTTCTGTGTCCATGGTAACCATGGGGTTGTGTTGCCATGGTAACCATGGCGTTTTGTTGCCATGGCAACTATGGGGTTCTGATGCCATGGCAACCATGGGGTAGTGTTTCCATGGCAACCACGGGGTTTGGTTGCCATGGTAACCATGGGGTTGGGTTGCCATGGCAACCATGGGGTTGGGTTGCCATGGCAACCATGGGGTTGTGTTGCCATGGTAACCATGCGGTTGGGTTGCCATGGCAACCATGGGGTTGTGTTGCCATGGTAACCATGGCGTTTAGTTGCCATGGCAACTATGGGGTTCTGTTGCCATGGTAACCATGGCGTTTAGTTGCCATGGCAACCACGGGGTTTGGTTGCCATGGTAACCATGGGGTTGTGTTGCCATGGCATCCACGGGGTTGGGTTCCCATGGTAACCACGGGGTTAGGTTGCCATGGCAACCACGGGGTTTGGTTGCCATGGCAACCATGGGGTTCTGTGTCCATGGTAACCATGGGGTTGTGTTGCCATGGTAACCATGGCGTTTTGTTGCCATGGCAACTATGGTGTTCTGATGCCATGGCAACCATGGGGTAGTGTTTCCATGGCAACCACGGGGTTTGGTTGCCATGGTAACCATGGGGTTGGGTTGCCATGGCAACCATGGGGTTGGGTTCCCATGGTAACCATGGGGTTGGGTTGCCATGGCAACCATGGGGTTGGGTTGCCATGGTAACCATGGCGTTTAGTTGCCATGGCAACTATGGGGTTCTGTTGCGATGGTAACAATGGGGTTGGGTTGCCATGGCAACCATGGGGTTGTGTAGCCATGGGAACCATGGGGTTGGGTTGCCATGGCATCCACGGGGTTGTGTTGCCATGGCAACCACGGGGTTTGGCTGCCATGGCAACCATGGGGTTCTGTGTCCATGGTAACCATGGGGTTGTGTTGCCATGGTAACCATGGCGTTTAGTTGCCATGGCAACTATGGGGTTCTGTTGCCATGGTAACCATGGGGTTGGGTTGCCATGGCAACCATGGGGTTGTGTTGCCATGGGAACCATGGGGTTGGGTTGCCATGGCAACCATGGGGTTGGGTTGCCATGGCAACCATGGGGTTGGGTTGCCATGGTAACCATGGCGTTTAGTTGCCATGGCAACCACGGGGTTTGGTTGCCATGGTAACCATGGGGTTGGGTTGCCATGGCAACCATGGGGTTGGGTTCCCATGGTAACCATGGGGTTGGGTTGCCATGGCAACCATGGGGTTGTGTTGCCATGATAAACATGGCGTTTAGTTGCCATGGCAACTATGGGGTTCTGTTGCCATGGTAACCATGGGGTTGGGTTGCCATGGCAACCATGGGGTTGTGTTGCCATGGGAACCATGGGGTTGGGTTGCCATGGCAACCATGGGGTTGGGTTGCCATGGTAACCATGGGGTTGGTTTCCCATGGTAACCAAGGGGTTGGGTTGCCATGGCAACCACGGGGTTTGATTGCCATGGCAACCATGAGGTTCTGTGTCCATGGTAACCATGGGGTTGTGTTGCCATGGTAACCATGGCGTTTTGTTGCCATGGCAACTATGGGGTTCTGATGCCATGGCAACCATGGGGTAGTGTTTCCATGGCAACCACGGGGTTTGGTTGCCATGGTAACCATGGGGTTGGGTTGCCATGGCAACCATGGGGTTGTGTTGCCATGGCAACCATGGGGTTGTGTTGCCATGGTAACCATGCGGTTGGGTTGCCATGGCAACCATGGGGTTGTGTTGCCATGGTAACCATGGCGTTTAGTTGCCATGGCAACTATGGGGTTCTGTTGCCATGGTAACCATGGCGTTTAGTTGCCATGGCAACCACGGGGTTTGGTTGCCATGGTAACCATGGGGTTGTGTTGCCATGGCAACCATGGGGTTGGGTTCCCATGGTAACCACGGGGTTGGGTTGCCATGGCAACCACGGGGTTTGGTTGCCATGGCAACCATGGGGTTCTGTGTCCATGGTAACCATGGGGTTGTGTTGCCATGGTAACCATGGCGTTTTGTTGCCATGGCAACTATGGTGTTCTGATGCCATGGCAACCATGGGGTAGTGTTTCCATGGCAACCACGGGGTTTGGTTGCCATGGTAACCATGGGGTTGGGTTGCCATGGCAACCATGGGGTTGGGTTGCCATGGCAACCATGGGGTTGGGTTCCCATGGTAACCATGGGGTTGGGTTGCCATGGCAACCATGGTGTTCGGTTGCCATGGTAACCATGGCGTTTAGTTGCCATGGCAACTATGGGGTTCTGTTGCGATGGTAACCATGGGGTTGGGTTGCCATGGCAACCATGGGGTTGTGTAGCCATGGGAACCATGGGGTTGGGTTGCCATGGCATCCACGGGGTTGTGTTGCCATGGCAACCACGGGGTTTGGCTGCCATGGCAACCATGGGGTTCTGTGTCCATGGTAACCATGGGGTTGTGTTGCCATGGTAACCATGGCGTTTAGTTGCCATGGAAACTATGGGGTTCTGTTGCCATGGTAACCATGGGGTTGGGTTGCCATGGCAACCATGGGGTTGTGTTGCCATGGGAACCATGGGGTTGGGTTGCCATGGTAACCATGGGGTTGGGTTGCCATGGCAACCATGGGGTTGGGTTGCCATGGTAACCATGGCGTTTAGTTGCCATGGCAACCACGGGGTTTGGTTGCCATGGTAACCATGGGGTTGGGTTGCCATGGCAACCATGGGGTTGGGTTCCCATGGTAACCATGGGGTTGGGTTGCCATGGCAACCATGGGGTTGTGTTGCCATGATAAACATGGCGTTTAGTTGCCATGGCAACTATGGGGTTCTGTTGCCATGGTAACCATGGGGTTGGGTTGCCATGGCAACCATGGGGTTGTGTTGCCATGGGAACCATGGGGTTGGGTTGCCATGGCAACCATGGGGTTGGGTTGCCATGGTAACCATGGGGTTGGTTTCCCATGGTAACCAAGGGGTTGGGTTGCCATGGCAACCACGGGGTTTGATTGCCATGGCAACCATGGGGTTCTGTGTCCATGGTAACCATGGGGTTGTGTTGCCATGGTAACCATGGCGTTTTGTTGCCATGGCAACTATGGGGTTCTGATGCCATGGCAACCATGGGGTAGTGTTTCCATGGCAACCACGGGGTTTGGTTGCCATGGTAACCATGGGGTTGGGTTGCCATGGCAACCATGGGGTTGGGTTGCCATGGCAACCATGGGGTTGTGTTGCCATGGTAACCATGCGGTTGGGTTGCCATGGCAACCATGGGGTTGTGTTGCCATGGTAACCATGGCGTTTAGTTGCCATGGCAACTATGGGGTTCTGTTGCCATGGTAACCATGGCGTTTAGTTGCCATGGCAACCACGGGGTTGTGTTGCCATGGTAACCATGGGGTTGTGTTGCCATGGCAACCATGGGGTTGGGTTCCCATGGTAACCACGGGGTTGGGTTGCCATGGCAACCACGGGGTTTGGTTGCCATGGCAACCATGGGGTTCTGTGTCCATGGTAACCATGGGGTTGTGTTGCCATGGTAACCATGGCGTTTTGTTGCCATGGCAACTATGGTGTTCTGATGCCATGGCAACCATGGGGTAGTGTTTCCATGGCAACCACGGGGTTTGGTTGCCATGGTAACCATGGGGTTGGGTTGCCATGGCAACCATGGGTTTGGGTTTCCATGGCAACCATGGGGTTGTGTTGCCATGGTAACCATGCGGTTGGGTTGCCATGGCAACCATGGGGTTGTGTTGCCATGGTAACCATGGCGTTTAGTTGCCATGGCAACTATGGGGTTCTGTTGCCATGGTAACCATGGCGTTTAGTTGCCATGGCAACCACGGGGTTGTGTTGCCATGGTAACCATGGGGTTGTGTTGCCATGGCAACCATGGGGTTGGGTTCCCATGGTAACCACGGGGTTGGGTTGCCATGGCAACCACGGGGTTGTGTTGCCATGGTAACCATGGGGTTGTGTTGCCATGGCAACCATGGGGTTGGGTTCCCATGGCAACCATGGGGTTGGGTTGCCATGGCAACCATGGGGTTGGGTTGCCATGGCAATCATGGGGTTGGGTTCCCATGGTAACCATGGGGTTGGGTTGCCATGGCAACCATGGGGTTGTGTTGCCATGGTAACCATGGCGTTTAGTTGCCATGGCAACTATGGGGTTCTGTTGCGATGGTAACCATGGGGTTGGGTTCCCATGGCAACCATGGGGTTGTGTAGCCATGGGAACCATGGGGTTGGGTTGCCATGGCATCCACGGGGTTGTGTTGCCATGGCAACCACGGGGTTTGGCTGCCATGGCAACCATGGGGTTCTGTGTCTATGGTAACCATGGGGTTGTGTTGCCATGGTAACCATGGCGTTTAGTTGCCATGGCAACTATGGGGTTCTGTTGCCATGGTAACCATGGGGTTGGGTTGCCATGGCAACCATGGGGTTGTGTTGCCATGGCAACATGGGGTTGGGTTCCCATGGCAACCACGGGGTTGGGTTGCCATGGCAACCATGGGGTTGTGTTGCCATGGTAACCATGGCGTTTAGTTGCCATGGCAACCACGGGGTTTGGTTGCCATGGTAACCATGGGGTTGGGTTGCCATGGCAACCATGGGGTTGTGTTGCCATGGTAACCATGGCGTTTGGTTGCCATGGCAACTATGGGGTTCTGTTGCCATGGTAACCATGGGGTTGGGTTGCCATGGCAACCATGGGGTTGTGTTGCCATGGGAACCATGGGGTTGTGTTGCCATGGCATCCACGGGGTTGGGTTGCCATAGCAACCACGGGGTTTGGTTGCCATGCCAACCATGGTGTTGTGTTGCCATGGTAACCATGGCGTTTAGTTGCCATGGCAACTATGGGGTTCTGTTGCCATGGTAACCATGGGGTTGGGATGCCATGGCAACCATGGGGTTGTGTTGCCATGGGAACCATGGGGTTGGGTTGCCATGGCAACCATGGGGTTGGGTTGCCATGGCAATCATGGGGTTGTGTTGCCATGGTAACCATGGCTTTTAGTTGCCATGGCAACTATGGGGTTCTCTTGCCATGGTAACCATGGGGTTGTGTTGCCATGGTAACGATGGGGTTGTGTTGCCATGGTAACTATGGGGTTGGGTTGCTATGGAAACTATGGGGTTTAGTTGCCATGGCAACCATGGGGTTGAGATGCCGTGGTAACCATGCAGTTGGGTTGCCGTGGTAACCATGCGGTTGTGTTGTTGTGCTAACCATGCTGTTGTGTTGCCATGGTAACCATGGGGTAGTGTTGCCATGGCAACCACGGGGTTTGGTTGCTATGGTAACCATGGGGTTCTGTGTCCATGGTAACCATGGGGTTGGGTTGCCATGGTAACCATGGCGTTTAGTTGCCATGGCAACCACGGGGTTTGGTTGCTATGGTAACCATGGGGTTCTGTGTCCATGGCAACCACGGGGTTTGATTGCCATGGCAACCATGGGGTTCTGTGTCCATGGTAACCATGGGGTTGTGTTGCCATGGTAACCATGGCGTTTTGTTGCCATGGCAACTATGGGGTTCTGATGCCATGGCAACCATGGGGTAGTGTTTCCATGGCAACCACGGGGTTTGGTTGCCATGGTAACCATGGGGTTGGGTTGCCATGGCAACCATGGGGTTGGGTTGCCATGGCAACAATGGGGTTGGGTTGCCATGGTAACCATGCGGTTGGGTTGCCATGGCAACCATGGGGTTGTGTTGCCATGGTAACCATGGCGTTTAGTTGCCATGGCAACTATGGGGTTCTGTTGCCATGGTAACCATGGCGTTTAGTTGCCATGACAACCACGGGGTTGTGTTGCCATGGTAACCATGGGGTTGTGTTGCCATGGCAACCATGGGGTTGGGTTCCCATGGTAACCACGGGGTTGGGTTGCCATGGCAACCACGGGGTTTGGTTGCCATGGCAACCATGGGGTTCTGTGTCCATGGTAACCATGGGGTTGTGTTGCCATGGTAACCATGGCGTTTTGTTGCCATGGCAACTATGGTGTTCTGATGCCATGGCAACCATGGGGTAGTGTTTCCATGGCAACCACGGGGTTTGGTTGCCATGGTAACCATGGGGTTGGGTTGCCATGGCAACCATGGGGTTGGGTTGCCATGGCAATCATGGGGTTGAGTTCCCATGGTAACCATGGGGTTGGGTTGCCATGGCAACCATGGGGTTGTGTTGCCATGGTAACCATGGCGTTTAGTTGCCATGGCAACTATGGGGTTCTGTTGCGATGGTAACCATGGGGTTGGGTTGCCATGGCAACCATGGGGTTGTGTAGCCATGGGAACCATGGGGTTGGGTTGCCATGGCATCCACGGGGTTGTGTTGCCATGGCAACCACTGGGTTTGGCTGCCATGGCAACCATGGGGTTCTGTGTCTATGGTAACCATGGGGTTGTGTTGCCATGGTAACCATGGCGTTTAGTTGCCATGGCAACTATGGGGTTCTGTTGCCATGGTAACCATGGGGTTGGGTTGCCATGGCAACCATGGGGTTGTGTTGCCATGGGAACCATGGGTTTGGGTTGCCATGGCAACCATGGGGTTGTGTTGCCATGGCAACCATGGGGTTGGGTTGCCCTGGTAACCATGGCGTTTAGTTGCCATGGCAACCACGGGGTTTGGTTGCCATGGTAACCATGGGGTTGTGTTGCCATGGCAACCATGGGGTAGGGTTCCCATGGTAACCACGGGGTTGGGTTGCCATGGCAACCACGGGGTTTGATTGCCATGGCAACCATGGGGTTGTGTTTCCATGGTAACCATGCGGTTGGGTTGCCATGGCAACCATGGGTTTGTGTTGCCATGGTAACCATGGCGTTTGGTTGCCATGGCAACTATGGGGTTCTGTTGCCATGGTAACCATGGGGTTGGGTTGCCATGGCAACCATGGGGTTGTGTTGCCATGGGAACCATGGGGTTGTGTTGCCATGGCATCCACGGGGTTGGGTTGCCATGGCAACCACGGGGTTTGGTTGCCATGGCAACCATGGGGTTGTGTTGCCATGGTAACCATGGCGTTTAGTTGCCATGGCAACTATGGGGTTCTGTTGCCATGGTAACCATGGGGTTGGGATGCCATGGCAACCATGGGGTTGTGTTGCCATGGGAACCATGGGGTTGGGTTGCCATGGCAACCATGGGGTTGGGTTGCCATGGCAATCATGGGGTTGTGTTGCCATGGTAACCATGGCTTTTAGTTGCCATGGCAACTATGGGGTTATCTTGCCATGGTAACCATGGGGTTGTGTTGCCATGGTAACGATGGGGTTGTGTTGCCATTGTAACTATTGGGTTGGGTTGCTATGGAAACTATGGGGTTTAGTTGCCATGGCAACCATGGGGTTGAGATGCCGTGGTAACCATGCAGTTGGGTTGCCGTGGTAACCATGCGGTTGTGTTGTTGTGCTAACCATGCTGTTGTGTTGCCATGGTAACCATGGGGTAGTGTTGCCATGGCAACCACGGGGTTTGGTTGCTATGGTAACCATGGGGTTCTGTGTCCATGGTAACCATGGGGTTGTGTTGCCATGGTAACCATGGCGTTTTGTTGCCATGGCAACTATGGGGTTCTGATGCCATGGCAACCATGGGGTAGTGTTTCCATGGCAACCACGGGGTTTGGTTGCCATGGTAACCATGGGGTTGGGTTGCCATGGCAACCATGGGGTTGGGTTGCCTTGGCAACCATGGGGTTGTGTTGCCATGGTAACCATGCGGTTGGGTTGCCATGGCAACCATGGGGTTGTGTTGCCATGGTAACCATGGCGTTTAGTTGCCATGGAAACTATGGGGTTCTGTTGCCATGGTAACCATGGGGTTGGGTTGCCATGGCAACCATGGGGTTGTGTTGCCATGGGAACCATGGGGTTGGGTTGCCATGGCATCCACGGGGTTGTGTTGCCATGGCAACCACGGGGTTTGGCTGCCATGGCAACCATGGTGTTCTGTGTCCATGGTAACCATGGGGTTGTGTTGCCATGGTAACCATGGCGTTTAGTTGCCATGGCAACTATGGGGTTCTGTTGCCATGGTAACCATGGGGTTGGGTTGCCATGGCAACCATGGGGTTGTGTTGCCATGGGAACCATGGGGTTGGGTTGCCATGGCAACCATGGGGTTGGGTTTCCATGGCAACCATGGGGTTGTGTTGCCATGGTAACCATGGCGTTTAGTTGCCATGGCAACCACGGGGTTTGGTTGCCATGGTAACCATGGGGTTGGGTTCCCATGGCAACCATGGGGTTGGGTTCCCATGGTAACCATGGGGTTGGGTTGCCATGGCAACCATGGGGTTGTGTTGCCATGATAAACATGGCGTTTAGTTGCCATGGCAACTATGGGGTTCTGTTGCCATGGTAACCATGGGGTTGTGTTGCCATGGCAACCATGGGTTTGTGTTGCCATGGGAACCATCGGGTTGGGTTGCCATGGCATCCACGGGGTTGGATTGCCATGGCAACCACGGGGTTTGGTTGCCATGGCAATAATGGGGTTCTGTGTCCATGGTAACCATGGGGTTGTGTTGCCATGGTAACCATGGCGTTTAGTTGCCATGGCAACTATGGGGTTCTGTTGCCATGGCAACCACGGGGTTTGGTTGCCATGGTAACCATGGGGTTGGGTTGCCATTGCAACCATGGGGTTGTGTTGCCATGGTAACCATGGGGTTGGGTTGCCATGGCAACCGCGGGGTTGGGTTGCCATGGCAACCACGGGGTTTGGTTGCCATGGCAACCATGGGGTTCTGTGTCCATGGTAACCATGGGGTTGTGTTGCCATGGTAACCATGGCGTTTTGTTGCCCTGGTAACCATGGCGTTTTGTTGCCATGGCAACCATGGGGTAGTGTTTCCATGGCAACCACGGGGTTTGGTTGCCATGGTAACCATGGGGTTGGGTTGCCATGGCAACCATGGGGTTGTGTTGCCATGGTAACCATGGGGTTGGGTTGCCATGGCAACCATGGGGTTGTGTTGCCATGGTAACCATGGCGTTTAGTTGCCATGGCAACTATGCGGTTCTGTGTCCATGGTAACCATGGGGTTGGGTTGCCATGGCAACCATGGGGTTGTGTTGCCATGGGAACCATGGGGTTGGGTTGCCATGGAATCCACGGGGTTGGGTTGCCATGGCAACCACGGGGTTTGTTTGCCATGGCAACCATGGGGTTGTGTTGCCATGGTAACCATGGCGTTTAGTTGCCATGGCAACTATGGGGTTCTGTTGCCATGGTAACCATGGGGTTGGGTTGCAATGGCAACCATGGGGTTGTGTTGCCATGGTAACCATGGGGTTGGGTTGCCATGGCAACCATGGGGTTGGGTTGCCATCGCAAACATGGGGTTGGGTTGCCATGGTAACCATGGGGTTGTGTTGCCATGGTAACCATGGCGTTTAGTTGCCATGGCAACCACGGAGTTTGGTTGCCGTGGTAACCACGGGGTTTGGTTGCCATGGTAACCATGGGGTTGGGTTGCCATGGCAACCATGGGGTTGTGTTGCCATGGTAACCATGGGGTTGGGTTGCCATGGCAACCGCGGGGTTTGGTTGCCATGGTAACCATGGCGTTTAGTTGCCATGGCAACCACGGAGTTTGGTTGCCGTGGTAACCACGGGGTTTGGTTGCCATGGTAACCATGGGGTTGGGTTGCCATGGCAACCATGGGGTTGTGTTGCCATGGTAACCATGGGGTTGGGTTGCCATGGCAACCACGGGGTTGGGTTGCCATGGCAACCATGGGGTTGTGTTGCCATGGGAACCATGGCGTTTAGTTGCCATGGCAACCACGGGGTTTGGTTTCCATGGTAACCATGGGGTTGGGTTGCCATGGCAACCATGGCGTTGGGTTTCCATGGCAACCATGGGGTTGGGTTCCCATGGTAACCATGGGGTTGGGTTGCCATGGCAACCATGGGGTTGTGTGTCCATGGTAACCATGGGGTTGTGTTGCCATGGTAACCATGGCGTTTTGTTGCCATGGCAACTATGGGGTTCTGTTGCCATGGCAACCATGGGGTAGTGTTTCAATGGCAACCACGGGGTTTGGTTGCCATGGTAACCATGGGGTTGGGTTGCCATGGCAACCACGGGGTTTGGTTGCTATGGTAACCATGGGGTTGGGTTGCCATGGCAACCATGGGGTTGTGTTGCCATGGTAACCATGGCGTTTAGTTGCCATGGCAACCACGGGGTTTGGTTGCCATCGCAAACATGGGGTTGGGTTGCCATGGTAACCATGGGGTTGTGTTGCCATGGTAACCATGGCGTTTAGTTGCCATGGCAACCACGGAGTTTGGTTGCCGTGGTAACCACGGGGTTTGGTTGCCATGGTAACCATGGGGTTGGGTTGCCATGGCAACCATGGGGTTGTGTTGCCATGGTAACCATGGGGTTGGGTTGCCATGGCAACCGCGGGGTTTGGTTGCCATGGTAACCATGGCGTTTAGTTGCCATGGCAACTATGGTGTTCTGTGTCCATGGTAACCATGGGGTTGGGTTGCCATGGCAACCATGGGGTTGTGTTGCCATGGGAACCATGGGGTTGGGTTGCCATGGCATCCACGGGATTGGGTTGCCATGGCAACCACGGGGTTTGGTTGCCATGGTAACCATGGCGTTTAGTTGCCATGGCAACCACGGGGTTTGGTTCCCATGGTAACCATGGCGTTTAGTTGCCATGGCAACCACGGGGTTTGGTTTCCATGGTAACCATGGGGTTGGGTTGCCATGGCAACCATGGGGTTGGGTTTCCATGGCAACCATGGGGTTGGGTTCCCATGGTAACCATGGGGTTGGGTTGCCATGGCAACCATGGGGTTGTGTGTCCATGGTAACCATGGGGTTGTGTTGCCATGGTAACCATGGCGTTTTGTTGCCATGGCAACTATGGGGTTCTGTTGCCATGGCAACCATGGGGTAGTGTTTCAATGGCAACCATGGGGTTGTGTTGCCATGGTAACCATGGCGTTTAGTTGCCATGGCAACCACGGGGTTTGGTTGCCATGGTAACCATGGGGTTGGGTTGCCATGGCAACCATGGGGTTGGGTTGCCATGGAAACCATGGGGTTGTGTTGCCATGGTAACCATGCGGTTGGGTTGCCATGGCAACCATGGGGTTGTGTTGCCATGGTAACCATGGCGTTTAGTTGCCATGGCAACTATGGGGTTCTGTTGCCATGGTAACCATGGGGTTGGGTTGCCATGGCAACCATGGGGTTGTGTTGCCATGGGAACCATGGGGTTGGGTTGCCATGGCATCCACGGGCTTGGGTTGCCATGGCAACCACGGGGTTTGGTTGCCATGGTAACCATGGGGTTGGGTTGCCATGGCAACCATGGGGTTGTGTTGCCATGGTAACCATGGCGTTTTGTTGCCATGGCAACTATGGGGTTCTGATGCCATGGCAACCATGGGGTAGTGTTTCCATGGCAACCACGGGGTTTTGTTGCAATGGTAACCATGGCGTTTAGTTGCCATGGCAACCACGGGGCTTGGTTGCCATGGTAACCATGGGGTTGGGTTGCCATGGCAACCATGGGGTTGTGTTGCCATGGTAACCATAGGGTTGGGTTGCCGTGGCAACCATGGGGTTGGGTTGCCATGGCAACCATGGGGTTGGGTTGCCATGGTAACCATGGCGTTTAGTTGCCATGGCAACTATGGGGTTCTGTTGCCATGGTAACCATGGGGTTGGGTTGCCATGGCAACCATGGGGTTGTGTTTCCATGGGAACCATGGGGTTGTGTTGCCATGGCATCCACGGGGTTGGGTTGCCATGGCAACCACGGGGTTTGGTTGCCATGGCAACCATGGGATTCTGTGTCCATGGTAACCATGGCGTTGTGTTGCCATGGTAACCATGGCGTTTAGTTGCCATGGCAACCACGGAGATGGTTGCCATGGTAACCATGGGGTTGTGTTGCCAATGGTAACCATGGCGTTTAGTTGCCATGGCAACTATGGGGTTCTGTTGCCATGGTAACCATGGGGTTGGGTTGCCATGGCAACCATGGGGTTGTGTTGCCATGGTAACCATGCGGTTGGGTTGCCATGGCAACCATGGGGTTGTGTTGCCATGGTAACCATGGCGTTTAGTTGCCATGGCAACTATGGGGTTCTGTTGCCATGGTAACCATGGGGTTGGGTTGCCATGGCAACCATGGGGTTGTGTTGCCATGGGAACCATGGGGTTGGGTTGCCATGGCATCCACGGGCTTGGGTTGCCATGGCAACCACGGGGTTTGGTTGCCATGGTAACCATGGGGTTGGGTTGCCATGGCAACCATGGGGTTGTGTTGCCATGGTAACCATGGCGTTTTGTTGCCATGGCAACTATGGGGTTCTGATGCCATGGCAACCATGGGGTAGTGTTTCCATGGCAACCACGGGGTTTGGTTGCCATGGTAACCATGGCGTTTAGTTGCCATGGCAACCACGGGGTTTGGTTGCCATGGTAACCATGGGGTTGGGTTGCCATGGCAACCATGGGGTTGTGTTGCCATGGTAACCATAAGGTTGGGTTGCCATGGCAACCATGGGGTTGGGTTGCCATGGTAACCATGGCGTTTAGTTGCCATGGCAACTATGGGGTTCTGTTGCCATGGTAACCATGGGGTTGGGTTGCCATGGCAACCATGGTGTTGTGTTTCCATGGGAACCATGCGGTTGGGTTGCCATGGCATCCACGGGGTTGGGTTGCCATGGCAACCACGGGGTTTGGTTGCCATGGCAACCATGGGATTCTGTGTCCATGGTAACCATGGCGTTGTGTTGCCATGGTAACCATGGCGTTTAGTTGCCATGGCAACCACGGAGATGGTTGCCATGGTAACCATGGGGTTGTGTTGCCAATGGTAACCATGGCGTTTAGTTGCCATGGCAACTATGGGGTTCTGTTGCCATGGTAACCATGGGGTTGGGTTGCCATGGCAACCATGGGGTTGTGTTGCCATGGGAACCATGGGGTTGGGTTGCCATGGCAACCATGGGGTTGTGTTGCCATGGTAACCATGGCGTTTAGTTGCCATGGCAACCACGGGGTTTGGTTTCCATGGTAGCCATGGGGTTGTGTTGCCATGGCAACCATGGGGTTGGGTTCCCATGGTAACCACGGGGTTGGGTTGCCATGGCAACCACGGGGTTTGATTGCCATGGCAACCATGGGGTTCTGTGTCCTTGGTAACCATGGGGTTGTGTTGCCATGGTAACCATGGCGTTTTGTTGCCATGGCAACTATGGGGTTCTGATGCCATGGCAACCATGGGGTAGTGTTTCCATGGCAACCACGGGGTTTGGTTGCCATGGTAACCATGGGGTTGGGTTGCCATGGCAACCATGGGGTTGGGTTGCCTTGGCAACCATGGGGTTGTGTTGCCATGGTAACCATGCGGTTGGGTTGCCATGGCAACCATGGGGTTGTGTTGCCATGGTAACCATGGCGTTTAGTTGCCATGGCAACCACGGGGTTGTGTTGCCATGGGAACCATGGGGTTGTGTTGCCATGGCATCCACGGGGTTGGGTTGCCATGGTAACCATTTGGTTGGGTTGCCATGGCAACCACGGGGTTGTGTTGCCATGGGAACCATGGGGTTGTGTTGCCATGGCATCCACGGGGTTGGGTTGCCATGGCAACCACGGGGTTTGGTTGCCATGGCAACCATGGGGTTGTGTTGCCATGGTAACCATGGCGTTTAGTTGCTATGGCAACTATGGGGTTGTGTTGCCATGGTAACCATGGGGTTGGGTTGCCATGGCAACCATGGGGTTGTGTTGCCATGGGAACCATGGGGTTGGGTTGCCATGGCAACCATGGGGTTGTGTTGCCATGGCAATCATGGGGTTGTGTTGCCATGGTAACCATGGCTTTTAGTTGCCATGGCAACTATGGGGTTCTCTTGCCATGGTAACCATGGGGTTGTGTTGCCATGGTAACGATGGGGTTGTGTTGCCATCGTAACTATGGGGTTGGGTTGCTATGGAAACTATGGGGTTTAGTTGCCATGGCAACCATGGGGTTGAGATGCCGTGGTAACCATGCAGTTGGGTTGCCGTGGTAACCATGGGATTGTGTTGTTGTGCTAACCATGCTGTTGTGTTGCCATGGTAACCATGGGGTAGTGTTGCCATGGCAACCACGGGGTTTGGTTGCTATGGTAACCATGGGGTTCTGTGTCCATGGTAACCATGGGGTTGTGTTGCCATGGTAACCATGGCGTTTTGTTGCCATGGCAACTATGGGGTTCTGATGCCATGGCAACCATGGGGTAGTGTTTCCATGGCAACCACGGGGTTTGGTTGCCATGGTAACCATGGGGTTGGGTTGCCATGGCAACCATGGGGTTGGGTTGCCTTGGCAACCATGGGGTTGTGTTGCCATGGTAACCATGCGGTTGGGTTGCCATGGCAACCATGGGGTTGTGTTGCCATGGTAACCATGGCGTTTAGTTGCCATGGCAACTATGGGGTTCTGTTGCCATGGTAACCATGGGGTTGGGTTGCCATGGCAACCATGGGGTTGTGTTGCCATGGGAACCATGGGGTTGGGTTGCCATTGCATCCACGGGGTTGTGTTGCCATGGCAACCACAGGGTTTGGCTGCCATGGCAACCATGGGGTTCTGTGTCCATGGTAACCATGGGGTTGTGTTGCCATGGTAACCATGGGGTTTAGTTGCCATGGCAACTATGGGGTTCTGTTGCCATGGTAACCATGGGGTTGGGTTGCCATGGCAACCATGGGGTTGTGTTGCCATGGGAACCATGGGGTTGGGTTGCCATGGCAACCATGGGGTTGGGTTGCCATGGCAACCATGGGGTTGTGTTGCCATGGTAACCATGGCGTTTAGTTGCCATGGCAACCACGGGGTTTGGTTGCCATGGTAACCATGGGGTTGGGTTGCCATGGCAACCATGGGGTTGGGTTCCCATGGTAACCATGGGGTTGGGTTGCCATGGCAACCATGGGGTTGTTTTGCCATGATAAACATGGCGTTTTGTTGCCATGGCAACTATGGGGTTGTGTTGCCATGGTAACCATGGGGTTGGGTTGCCATGGCAACCATGGGGTTGTGTTGCCATGGGAACCATGGGGTTGGGTTGCCATGGCAACCATGGGGTTGGGTTGCCATGGCAACCATGGCGTTTTGTTGCCATGGCAACTCTGGGGTTCTGATGCCATGGCAACCATGGGGTAGTGTTTCCATGGCAACCACGGGGTTTGGTTGCCATGGTAACCATGGGGTTGGGTTGCCATGGCAACCATGGGGTTGGGTTGCCATGGTAACCATGCGGTTGGGTTGCCATGGCAACCATGGGGTTGTGTTGCCATGGTAACCATGGCGTTTAGTTGCCATGGCAACTATGGGGTTCTGTTGCCATGGTAACCATGGCGTTTAGATGCCATGGCAACCACGGGGTTTGGTTGCCATGGTAACCATGGGGTTGTGTTGCCATGGCAACCATGGAGTTGGGTTCCCATGGTAACCACGGGGTTGGGTTGCCATGGCAACCACGGGGTTTGGTTGCCATGGCAACCATGGGATTCTGTGTCCATGGTAACCATGGCGTTGTGTTGCCATGGTAACCATGGCGTTTAGTTGCCATGGCAACCACGGAGATGGTTGCCATGGTAACCATGGGGTTGTGTTGCCAATGGTAACCATGGCGTTTAGTTGCCATGGCAACTATGGGGTTCTGTTGCCATGGTAACCATGGGGTTGGGTTGCCATGGCAACCATGGGGTTGTGTTGCCATCGTAACCATGCGGTTGGGTTGCCATGGCAACCATGGGGTTGTGTTGCCATGGTAACCATGGCGTTTAGTTGCCATGGCAACTATGGGGTTCTGTTGCCATGGTAACCATGGGGTTGGGTTGCCATGGTAACCTTGGGATTGTGTTGCCATGGGAACCATGGGGTTGGGTTGCCATGGCATCCACGGGCTTGGGTTGCCATGGCAACCACGGGGTTTGGTTGCCATGGTAACCATGGGATTGGGTTGCCATGGCAACCATGGTGTTGTATTGCCATGGTAACCATGGCGTTTTGTTGCCATGGCAACTATGGGGTTCTGATGCCATGGCAACCATGGGGTAGTGTTTCCATGGCAACCACGGGGTTTGGTTGCCATGGTAACCATGGCGTTTAGTTGCCATGGCAACCACGGGGTTTGGTTGCCATGGTAACCATGGGGTTGGGTTGCCATGGCAACCATGGGGTTGTGTTGCCATGGTAACCATAAGGTTGGGTTGCCATGGCAACCATGGGGTTGGGTTGCCATGGCAACCATGGGGTTGGGTTGCCATGGTAACCATGGCGTTTAGTTGCCATGGCAACTATGGGGTTCTGTTGCCATGGTAACCATGGGGTTGGGTTGCCATGGCAACCATGGTGTTGTGTTTCCATGGGAACCATGGGGTTGGTTGCCATGGCATCCACGGGGTTGGGTTGCCATGGCAACCACGGGGTTTGGTTGCCATGGCAACCATGGGATTCTGTGTCCATGGTAACCATGGCGTTGTGTTGCCATGGTAACCATGGCGTTTAGTTGCCATGGCAACCACGGAGATGGTTGCCATGGTAACCATGGGGTTGTGTTGCCAATGGTAACCATGGCGTTTAGTTGCCATGGCAACTATGGGGTTCTGTTGCCATGGTAACCATGGGGTTGGGTTGCCATGGCAACCATGGGGTTGTGTTGCCATGGGAACCATGGGGTTGGGTTGCCATGGCAACCATGGGGTTGTGTTGCCATGGTAACCATGGCGTTTAGTTGCCATGGCAACCACGGGGTTTGGTTTCCATGGTAACCACGGGGTTTGATTGCCATGGCAACCATGGGGTTCTGTGTCCATGGTAACCATGGGGTTGTGTTGCCATGGTAACCATGGCGTTTTGTTGCCATGGCAACTATGGGGTTCTGATGCCATGGCAACCATGGGGTAGTGTTTCCATGGCAACCACGGGGTTTGGTTGCCATGGTAACCATGGGGTTGGGTTGCCATGGCAACCATGGGGTTCGGTTGCCTTGGCAACCATGGGGTTGTGTTGCCATGGTAACCATGCGGTTGGGTTGCCATGGCAACCATGGGGTTGTGTTGCCATGGTAACCATGGCGTTTAGTTGCCATGGCAACTATGGGGTTCTGTTGCCATGGGAACCATGGGGTTGGGTTGCCATGGCAACCATGGGGTTGTGTTGCCATGGGAACCATGGGGTTGTGTTGCCATGGCATCCACGGGGTTGGGTTGCCATGGCAACCATGGGGTTGGGTTGCCATGGCAACCATGGGGTTGTGTTGCCATGGTAACCATGGCGTTTAGTTGCCATGGCAACCACGGGGTTTGGTTTCCATGGTAGCCATGGGGTTGTGTTGCCATGGCAACCATGGGGTTGGGTTCCCATGGTAACCACGGGGTTGGGTTGCCATGGCAACCACGGGGTTTGATTGCCATGGCAACCATGGGGTTCTGTGTCCATGGTAACCATGGGGTTGTGTTGCCATGGTAACCATGGCGTTTTGTTGCCATGGCAACTATGGGGTTCTGATGCCATGGCAACCATGGGGTAGTGTTTCCATGGCAACCACGGGGTTTGGTTGCCATGGTAACCATGGGGTTGGGTTGCCATGGCAACCATGGGGTTGGGTTGCCTTGGCAACCATGGGGTTGTGTTGCCATGGTAACCATGCGGTTGGGTTGCCATGGCAACCATGGGGTTGTGTTGCCATGGTAACCATGGCGTTTAGTTGCCATGGCAACCACGGGGTTGTGTTGCCATGGGAACCATGGGGTTGTGTTGCCATGGCATCCACGGGGTTGGGTTGCCATGGTAACCATTTGGTTGGGTTGCCATGGCAACCACGGGGTTGTGTTGCCATGGGAACCATGGGGTTGTGTTGCCATGGCATCCACGGGGTTGGGTTGCCATGGCAACCACGGGGTTTGGTTGCCATGGCAACCATGGGGTTGTGTTGCCATGGTAACCATGGCGTTTAGTTGCTATGGCAACTATGGGGTTGTGTTGCCATGGTAACCATGGGGTTGGGTTGCCATGGCAACCATGGGGTTGTGTTGCCATGGGAACCATGGGGTTGGGTTGCCATGGCAACCATGGGGTTGTGTTGCCATGGCAATCATGGGGTTGTGTTGCCATGGTAACCATGGCTTTTAGTTGCCATGGCAACTATGGGGTTCTCTTGCCATGGTAACCATGGGGTTGTGTTGCCATGGTAACGATGGGGTTGTGTTGCCATCGTAACTATGGGGTTGGGTTGCTATGGAAACTATGGGGTTTAGTTGCCATGGCAACCATGGGGTTGAGATGCCGTGGTAACCATGCAGTTGTGTTGCCGTGGTAACCATGGGATTGTGTTGTTGTGCTAACCATGCTGTTGTGTTGCCATGGTAACCATGGGGTAGTGTTGCCATGGCAACCACGGGGTTTGGTTGCTATGGTAACCATGGGGTTCTGTGTCCATGGTAACCATGGGGTTGTGTTGCCATGGTAACCATGGCGTTTTGTTGCCATGGCAACTATGGGGTTCTGATGCCATGGCAACCATGGGGTAGTGTTTCCATGGCAACCACGGGGTTTGGTTGCCATGGTAACCATGGGGTTGGGTTGCCATGGCAACCATGGGGTTGGGTTGCCTTGGCAACCATGGGGTTGTGTTGCCATGGTAACCATGCGGTTGGGTTGCCATGGCAACCATGGGGTTGTGTTGCCATGGTAACCATGGCGTTTAGTTGCCATGGCAACTATGGGGTTCTGTTGCCATGGTAACCATGGGGTTGGGTTGCCATGGCAACCATGGGGTTGTGTTGCCATGGGAACCATGGGGTTGGGTTGCCATTGCATCCACGGGGTTGTGTTGCCATGGCAACCACAGGGTTTGGCTGCCATGGCAACCATGGGGTTCTGTGTCCATGGTAACCATGGGGTTGGGTTGCCATGGCAACCATGGGGTTGGGTTGCCATGGCAACCATGGGGTTGTGTTGCCATGGTAACCATGGCGTTTAGTTGCCATGGCAACCACGGGGTTTGGTTGCCATGGTAACCATGGGGTTGGGTTGCCATGGCAACCATGGGGTTGGGTTCCCATGGTAACCATGGGGTTGGGTTGCCATGGCAACCATGGGGTTGTTTTGCCATGATAAACATGGCGTTTTGTTGCCATGGCAACTATGGGGTTGTGTTGCCATGGTAACCATGGGGTTGGGTTGCCATGGCAACCATGGGGTTGTGTTGCCATGGGAACCATGGGGTTGGGTTGCCATGGCAACCATGGGGTTGGGTTGCCATGGCAACCATGGCGTTTTGTTGCCATGGCAACTCTGGGGTTCTGATGCCATGGCAACCATGGGGTAGTGTTTCCATGGCAACCACGGGGTTTGGTTGCCATGGTAACCATGGGGTTGGGTTGCCATGGCAACCATGGGGTTGGGTTGCCATGGTAACCATGCGGTTGGGTTGCCATGGCAACCATGGGGTTGTGTTGCCATGGTAACCATGGCGTTTAGTTGCCATGGCAACTATGGGGTTCTGTTGCCATGGTAACCATGGCGTTTAGATGCCATGGCAACCACGGGGTTTGGTTGCCATGGTAACCATGGGGTTGTGTTGCCATGGCAACCATGGGGTTGGGTTCCCATGGTAACCACGGGGTTGGGTTGCCATGGCAACCACGGGGTTTGGTTGCCATGGCAACCATGGGATTCTGTGTCCATGGTAACCATGGCGTTGTGTTGCCATGGTAACCATGGCGTTTAGTTGCCATGGCAACCACGGAGATGGTTGCCATGGTAACCATGGGGTTGTGTTGCCAATGGTAACCATGGCGTTTAGTTGCCATGGCAACTATGGGGTTCTGTTGCCATGGTAACCATGGGGTTGGGTTGCCATGGCAACCATGGGGTTGTGTTGCCATCGTAACCATGCGGTTGGGTTGCCATGGCAACCATGGGGTTGTGTTGCCATGGTAACCATGGCGTTTAGTTGCCATGGCAACTATGGGGTTCTGTTGCCATGGTAACCATGGGGTTGGGTTGCCATGGTAACCTTGGGATTGTGTTGCCATGGGAACCATGGGGTTGGGTTGCCATGGCATCCACGGGCTTGGGTTGCCATGGCAACCACGGGGTTTGGTTGCCATGGTAACCATGGGATTGGGTTGCCATGGCAACCATGGTGTTGTATTGCCATGGTAACCATGGCGTTTTGTTGCCATGGCAACTATGGGGTTCTGATGCCATGGCAACCATGGGGTAGTGTTTCCATGGCAACCACGGGGTTTGGTTGCCATGGTAACCATGGCGTTTAGTTGCCATGGCAACCACGGGGTTTGGTTGCCATGGTAACCATGGGGTTGGGTTGCCATGGCAACCATGGGGTTGTGTTGCCATGGTAACCATAAGGTTGGGTTGCCATGGCAACCATGGGGTTGGGTTGCCATGGCAACCATGGGGTTGGGTTGCCATGGTAACCATGGCGTTTAGTTGCCATGGCAACTATGGGGTTCTGTTGCCATGGTAACCATGGGGTTGGGTTGCCATGGCAACCATGGTGTTGTGTTTCCATGGGAACCATGGGGTTGGTTGCCATGGCATCCACGGGGTTGGGTTGCCATGGCAACCACGGGGTTTGGTTGCCATGGCAACCATGGGATTCTGTGTCCATGGTAACCATGGCGTTGTGTTGCCATGGTAACCATGGCGTTTAGTTGCCATGGCAACCACGGAGATGGTTGCCATGGTAACCATGGGGTTGTGTTGCCAATGGTAACCATGGCGTTTAGTTGCCATGGCAACTATGGGGTTCTGTTGCCATGGTAACCATGGGGTTGGGTTGCCATGGCAACCATGGGGTTGTGTTGCCATGGGAACCATGGGGTTGGGTTGCCATGGCAACCATGGGGTTGTGTTGCCATGGTAACCATGGCGTTTAGTTGCCATGGCAACCACGGGGTTTGGTTTCCATGGTAACCACGGGGTTTGATTGCCATGGCAACCATGGTGTTCTGTGTCCATGGTAACCATGGGGTTGTGTTGCCATGGTAACCATGGCGTTTTGTTGCCATGGCAACTATGGGGTTCTGATGCCATGGCAACCATGGGGTAGTGTTTCCATGGCAACCACGGGGTTTGGTTGCCATGGTAACCATGGGGTTGGGTTGCCATGGCAACCATGGGGTTCGGTTGCCTTGGCAACCATGGGGTTGTGTTGCCATGGTAACCATGCGGTTGGGTTGCCATGGCAACCATGGGGTTGTGTTGCCATGGTAACCATGGCGTTTAGTTGCCATGGCAACTATGGGGTTCTGTTGCCATGGGAACCATGGGGTTGGGTTGCCATGGCAACCATGGGGTTGTGTTGCCATGGGAACCATGGGGTTGTGTTGCCATGGCATCCACGGGGTTGGGTTGCCATGGCAACCACGGGGTTTGGTTGCCATGGCAACCATGGGGTTGTGTTGCCATGGTAACCATGGCGTTTAGTTGCTATGGCAACTATGGGGTTCTGTTGCCATGGTAACCATGGGGTTGGGTTGCCATGGCAACCATGGGGTTGTGTTGCCATGGGAACCATGGGGTTGGGTTGCCATGGCAACCATGGGGTTGGGTTGCCATGGCAATCATGGGGTTGTGTTGCCATGGTAACCATGGCTTTTAGTTGCCATGGCAACTATGGGGTTCTCTTGCCATGGTAACCATGGGGTTGTGTTGCCATGGTAACGATGGGGTTGTGTTGCCATGGTAACTATGGGGTTGGGTTGCTATGGAAACTATGGGGTTTAGTTGCCATGGCAACCATGGGGTTGAGATGCCGTGGTAACCATGCAGTTGGGTTGCCGTGGTAACCATGGGGTTGTGTTGTTGTGCTAACCATGCTGTTGTGTTGCCATGGTAACCATGGGGTAGTGTTGCCATGGCAACCACGGGGTTTGGTTGCTATGGTAACCATGGGGTTCTGTGTCCATGGTAACCATGGGGTTGGGTTGCCATGGTAACCATGGCGTTTAGTTGCCATGGCAACCACGGGGTTTGGTTGCTATGGTAACCATGGGGTTCTGTGTCCATGGTAACCATGGGGTTGGGTTGCCATGGTAACCATGGCGTTTAGTTGCCATGGCAACCATGGGGTTGGGTTGCCATGGCAACCATGGGGTTGTGTTGCCATGGTAACCATGGCGTTTAGTTGCCATGGCAACTATGGGGTTCTGTTGCCATGGTAACCATGGGGTTGGGTTGCCATGGCAACCATGGGGTTGTGTTGCCATGGGAACCATGGGGTTGGGTTGCCATGGCATCCACGGGGTTGTGTTGCCATGGCAACCACGGGGTTTGGCTGCCATGGCAACCATGGGGTTCTGTGTCCATGGTAACCATGGGGTTGTGTTGCCATGGTAACCATGGCGTTTAGTTGCCATGGCAACTATGGGGTTCTGTTGCCATGGTAACCATGGGGTTGGGTTGCCATGGCAACCATGGGGTTGTGTTGCCATGGGAACCATGGGGTTGGGTTGCCATGGCAACCATGGGGTTGTGTTGCCATGGCAACCATGGGGTTGTGTTGCCATGGTAACCATGGCGTTTAGTTGCCATGGCAACCACGGGGTTTGGTTGCCATGGTAACCATGGGGTTGGGTTGCCATGGCAACCATGGGGTTGGGTTCCCATGGTAACCATGGGGTTGGGTTGCCATGGCAACCATGGGGTTGTTTTGCCATGATAAACATGGCGTTTAGTTGCCATGGCAACTATGGGGTTCTGTTGCCATGGTAACCATGGGGTTGTGTTGCCATGGCAACCATGGGGTTGTGTTGCCATGGGAACCATGGGGTTGGGTTGCCATGGCAACCATGGGGTTGGGTTGCCATGGCAACCATGGGGTTCTGTGTCCATGGTAACCATGGGGTTGGGTTGCCATGGTAACCATGGCGTTTTGTTGCCATGGCAACGATGGGGTTCTGATGCCATGGCAACCATGGGGTAGTGTTTCCATGGCAACCACGGGGTTTGGTTGCCATGGTAACCATGGGGTTGGGTTGCCATGGCAACCATGGGGTTGGGTTGCCATGGCAACCATGGGGTTGTGTTGCCATGGTAACCATGCGGTTGGGTTGCCATGGCAACCATGGGGTTGTGTTGCCATGGTAACCATGGCGTTTAGTTGCCATGGCAACTATGGGGTTCTGTTGCGATGGTAACCATGGGTTTGGGTTGCCATGGCAACCATGGGGTTGTGTAGCCATGGCATCCACGGGGTTGTGTTGCCATGGCAACCACGGGGTTTGGCTGCCATGGCAACCATGGGGTTCTGTGTCTATGGTAACCATGGGGTTGTGTTGCCATGGTAACCATGGCGTTTAGTTGCCATGGCAACTATGGGGTTCTGTTGCCATGGTAACCATGGGGTTGGGTTGCCATGGCAACCATGGGGTTGTGTTTCCATGGCAACCACGGGGTTTGGTTGCCATGATAACCATGGGGTTGGGTTGCCATGGCAACCATGGGGTTGTGTTGCCATGGTAACCATGGGGTTGGGTTGCCATGGCAACCATGGGGTTGTGTTGCCATGGTAACCATGCGGTTGGGTTGCCATGGCAACCATGGGGTTGTGTTGCCATGGTAACCATGGCGTTTAGTTGCCATGGCAACTATGGGGTTCTGTTGCGATGGTAACCATGGGGTTGGGTTGCCATGGCAACCATGGGGTTGTGTAGCCATGGCATCCACGGGGTTGTGTTGCCATGGCAACCACGGGGTTTGGCTGCCATGGCAACCATGGGGTTCTGTGTCTATGGTAACCATGGGGTTGTGTTGCCATGGTAACCATGGCGTTTAGTTGCCATGGCAACTATGGGGTTCTGTTGCCATGGTAACCATGGCGTTTTGTTGCCATGGCAACCATGGGGTAGTGTTTCCATGGCAACCACGGGGTTTGGTTGCCATGATAACCATGGGGTTGGGTTGCCATGGCAACCATGGGGTTGTGTTGCCATGGTAACCATGGGGTTGGGTTGCCATGGCAACCATGGGGTTGTGTTGCCATGGTAACCATGGCGTTTAGTTGCCATGGAATCCACGGGGTTGGGTTGCCATGGCAACCACGGGGTTTGTTTGCCATGGCAACCATGGGGTTGTGTTGCCATGGTAACCATGGCGTTTAGTTGCCATGGCAACTATGGGGTTCTGTTGCCATGGTAACCATGGGGTTGGGTTGCCATGGCAACCATGGGGTTGTGTTGCCATGGTAACCATGGGGTTGGGTTGCCATGGCAACCATGGTGTTGGGTTGCCATCGCAAACATGGGGTTGGGTTGCCATGGTAACCATGGGGTTGTGTTGCCATGGTAACCATGGGGTTGGGTTGCCATGGCAACCATGGGGTTGTGTTGCCATGGCAACCACGGAGTTTGGTTGCCATGGTAACCACGGGGTTTGGTTGCCATGGTAACCATGGGGTTGGGTTGCCATGGCAACCATGGGGTTGTGTTGCCATGGTAACCATGGGGTTGGGTTGCCATGGCAACCGCGGGGTTTGGTTGCCATGGTAACCATGGCGTTTAGTTGCCATGGCAACTATGGGGTTCTGTTGCCATGGTAACCATGGGGTTGGGTTGCCATGGCAACCATGGGGTTGTGTTGCCATGGGAACCATGGGGTTGGGTTGCCATGGTATCCACGGGATTGGGTTGCCATGGCAACCACGGGGTTTGGTTGCCATGGTAACCATGGCGTTTAGTTGCCATGGCAACCACGGGGTTTGGTTGCCATGGTAACCATGGGGTTGTGTTGCCATGGCAACCATGGGGTTTAGTTGCCATGGCAACTATGGGGTTCTGTTGCCATGGTAACCATGGGGTTGGGTTGCCATGGCAACCATGGGGTTGTGTTGCCATGGTAACCATGGGGTTGGGTTGCCATGGCAACCACGGGGTTGGGTTGCCATGGCAACCATGGGGTTGGGTTGCCATGGGAACCATGGCGTTTAGTTGCCATGGCAACCACGGGGTTTGGTTTCCATGGTAACCATGGGGTTGGGTTGCCATGGCAACCATGGGGTTGGGTTGCCATGGCAACCATGGGGTTGGGTTCCCATGGCAACCATGGGGTTGGGTTGCCATGGCAACCATGGGGTTGTGTGTCCATGGTAACCATGGGGTTGTGTTGCCATGGTAACCATGGCGTTTTGTTGCCATGGCAACTATGGGGTTCTGTTGCCATGGCAACCATGGGGTAGTGTTGCCATGGCAACCACGGGGTTTGGTTGCCATGGTAACCATGGGGTTGGGTTTCCATGGCAACCACGGGGTTTGGTTGCTATGGTAACCATGGGGTTGGGTTGCCATGGCAACCGTGGGGTTGTGTTGCCATGGTAACCATGGCGTTTAGTTGCCATGGCAACCACGGGGTTTGGTTGCCATGGTAACCATGGGGTTGGGTTGCCATGGCAACCATGGGGTTGTGTTGCCATGGTAACCATGGGGTTGGGTTGCCATGGCAACCATGGGGTTTGGTTGCCATGGCAACCATGGGGTTGGGTTGCCATGGTAACCATGGCGTTTATTTGCCATGGCAACCACGGGGTTTGGTTGCCATGGTAACCATGGGGTTGGGTTGCCATGGTAACCATGGGGTTGTGTTGCCATGGTAACCATGGCGTTTAGTTGCCATGGCAACTATGGGGTTGTGTTGCCATGGTAACCATGGCGTTTAGTTGCCATGGCAACTATGGGGTTCTGTTGCCATGGTAACCATGGGTTTGGGTTGCCATGGCAACCATGGGGTTGTGTTGCCATGGGAACCATGGGGTTGGGTTGCCATGGCATCCACGGGCTTGGGTTGCCATGGCAACCACGGGGTTTGGTTGCCATGGTAACCATGGGGTTGGGTTGCCATGGCAACCATGGGGTTGTGTTGCCATGGTAACCATGGCGTTTTGTTGCCATGGCAACTATGGGGTTCTGATGCCATGGCAACCATGGGGTTGTGTTTCCATGGCAACCACGGGGTTTGGTTGCCATGGTAACCATGGCGTTTAGTTGCCATGGCAACCACGGGGTTTGGTTGCCATGGTAACCATGGGGTTGGGTTGCCATGGCAACCATGGGGTTGTGTTGCCATGGTAACCATAAGGTTGGGTTGCCATGGCAACCATGGGGCTGGTTTGCCATGGCAACCATGGGGTTGGGTTGCCATGGTAACCATGGCGTTTAGTTGCCATGGCAACTATGGGGTTCTGTTGCCATGGTAACCATGGGGTTGGGTTGCCATGGCAACCATGGTGTTGTGTTTCCATGGGAACCATGGGGTTGGGTTGCCATGGTTTCCACGGGGTTGGGTTGCCATGGCAACCACGGGGTTTGGTTGCCATGGCAACCATGGGATTCTGTGTCCATGGTAACCATGGCGTTGTGTTGCCATGGTAACCATGGCGTTTAGTTGCCATGGCAACCACGGAGATGGTTGCCATGGTAACCATGGGGTTGTGTTGCCAATGGTAACCATGGCGTTTAGTTGCCATGGCAACTATGGGGTTCTGTTGCCATGGTAACCATGGGGTTGGGTTGCCATGGCAACCATGGGGTTGTGTTGCCATGGTAACCATGCGGTTGGGTTGCCATGGCAACCATGGGGTTGTGTTGCCATGGTAACCATGGCGTTTAGTTGCCACGGCAACTATGGGGTTCTGTTGCCATGGTAACCATGGCGTTTAGTTGCCATGGCAACCACGGGGTTTGGTTGCCATGGTAACCATGGGGTTGTGTTGCCATGGCAACCATGGGGTTGGGTTCCCATGGTAACCACGGGGTTGGGTTGCCATGGCAACCACGGGGTTTGGTTGCCATGGCAACCATGGGGTTCTGTGTCCATGGTAACCATGGGGTTGTGTTGCCATGGTAACCATGGCGTTTAGTTGCCATGGCAACTATGGTGTTCTGATGCCATGGCAACCATGGGGTAGTGTTTCCATGGCAACCACGGGGTTTGGTTGCCATGGTAACCATGGGGTTGGGTTGCCATTGCAACCATGGGGTTGGGTTGCCATGGAAACCATGGGGTTGGGTTCCCATGGTAACCATGGGGTTGGGTTGCCATGGCAACCTTGGGGTTGTGTTGCCATGGTAACCATGGCGTTTAGTTGCCATGGCAACTATGGGGTTCTGTTGCCATGGTAACCATGGGGTTGGGTTGCCATGGCAACCATGGGGTTGTGTTGCCATGGGAACCATGGGGTTGGGTTGCCATGGCATCCACGGGGTTGTGTTGCCATGGCAACCACGGGGTTTGGCTGCCATGGCAACCATGGGGTTCTGTGTCCATGGTAACCATGGGGTTGTGTTGCCATGGTAACCATGGCGTTTAGTTGCCATGGCAACTATGGGGTTCTGTTGCCATGGTAACCATGGGGTTGGGTTGCCATGGCAACCATGGGGTTGTGTTGCCATGGGAACCATGGGGTTGGGTTGCCATGGCAACCATGGGGTTGTGTTGCCATGGCAACCATGGGGTTGTGTTGCCATGGTAACCATGGCGTTTAGTTGCCATGGCAACCACGGGGTTTGGTTGCCATGGTAACCATGGGGTTGTGTTGCCATGGTAACCATGGGGTTGGGTTCCCATGGTAACCACGGGTTTGGGTTGCCATGGCAACCACGGGGTTTGATTGCCCAGGCAACCATGGGGTTCTGTGTCCATGGTAACCATGGGGTTGTGTTGCCATGGTAACCATGGCGTTTTGTTGCCATGGCAACTATGGGGTTCTGATGCCATGGCAACCATGGGGTAGTGTTTCCATGGCAACCACGGGGTTTGGTTGCCATGGTAACCATGGGGTTGGGTTGCCATGGCAACCATGGGGTTGGGTTGCCATGGCAACCATGGGGTTGGGTTGCCATGGCAACCATGGGGTTGTGTTGCCATGGTAACCATGCGGTTGGGTTGCCATGGCAACCATGGGGTTGTGTTGCCATGGTAACCATGGCGTTTAGTTGCCATGGCAACTATGGGGTTCTGTTGCCATGGTAACCATGGGGTTGGGTTGCCATGGCAACCATGGGGTTGTGTTGCCATGGGGACCATGGGGTTGTGTTGCCATGGCATCCACGGGGTTGGGTTGCCATGGCAACCACGGGGTTTGGTTGCCATGGCAACCATGGGGTTGTGTTGCCATGGTAACCATGGCGTTTAGTTGCCATGGCAACTATGGGGTTCTGTTGCCATGGTAACCATGGGGTTGGGTTGCCATGGCAACCATGGGGTTGTGTTGCCATGGGAACCATGGGGTTGGGTTGCCATGGCAACCATGGGGTTGGGTTGCCATGGCAATCATGGGGTTGTGTTGCCATGGTAACGATGGGGTTGTGTTGCCATGGTAACTATGGGGTTGGGTTGCTATGGAAACTATGGGGTTTAGTTGCCATGGCAACCATGGGGTTGAGATGCCGTGGTAACCATGCAGTTGGGTTGCCGTGGTAACCATGCGGTTGTGTTGTTGTGCTAACCATGCTGTTGTGTTGCCATGGTAACCATGGGGTAGTGTTGCCATGGCAACCACGGGGTTTGGTTGCTATGGTAACCATGGGGTTCTGTGTCCATGGTAACCATGGGGTTGTGTTGCCATGGTAACCATGGCGTTTAGTTGCCATGGCAACTATGGGGTTCTGTTGCCATGGTAACCATGGGGTTGGGTTGCCATGGCAACCATGGGGTTGGGTTGCCATGGCAACCATGGGGTTGTGTTGCCATGGTAACCATGGCGTTTAGTTGCCATGGCAACCACGGGGTTTGGTTGCCATGGTAACCATGGGGTTGTGTTGCCATGGTAACCATGGGGTTGGGTTCCCATGGTAACCACGGGTTTGGGTTGCCATGGCAACCACGGGGTTTGATTGCCCAGGCAACCATGGGGTTCTGTGTCCATGGTAACCATGGGGTTGTGTTGCCATGGTAACCATGGCGTTTTGTTGCCATGGCAACTATGGGGTTCTGATGCCATGGCAACCATGGGGTAGTGTTTCCATGGCAACCACGGGGTTTGGTTGCCATGGTAACCATGGGGTTGGGTTGCCATGGCAACCATGGGGTTGGGTTGCCATGGCAACCATGGGGTTGGGTTGCCATGGCAACCATGGGGTTGTGTTGCCATGGTAACCATGCGGTTGGGTTGCCATGGCAACCATGGGGTTGTGTTGCCATGGTAACCATGGCGTTTAGTTGCCATGGCAACTATGGGGTTCTGTTGCCATGGTAACCATGGGGTTGGGTTGCCATGGCAACCATGGGGTTGTGTTGCCATGGGGACCATGGGGTTGTGTTGCCATGGCTTCCACGGGGTTGGGTTGCCATGGCAACCACGGGGTTTGGTTGCCATGGCAACCATGGGGTTGTGTTGCCATGGTAACCATGGCGTTTAGTTGCCATGGCAACTATGGGGTTGTGTTGCCATGGTAACCATGGGGTTGGGTTGCCATGGCAACCATGGGGTTGTGTTGCCATGGGAACCATGGGGTTGGGTTGCCATGGCAACCATGGGGTTGGGTTGCCATGGCAATCATGGGGTTGTGTTGCCATGGTAACGATGGGGTTGTGTTGCCATGGTAACTATGGGGTTGGGTTGCTATGGAAACTATGGGGTTTAGTTGCCATGGCAACCATGGGGTTGAGATGCCGTGGTAACCATGCAGTTGGGTTGCCGTGGTAACCATGCGGTTGTGTTGTTGTGCTAACCATGCTGTTGTGTTGCCATGGTAACCATGGGGTAGTGTTGCCATGGCAACCACGGGGTTTGGTTGCTATGGTAACCATGGGGTTCTGTGTCCATGGTAACCATGGGGTTGGGTTGCCATGGTAACCGTGGCGTTTAGTTGCCATGGCAACCACGGGGTTTGGTTGCCATGGTAACCATGGGGTTCTGTGTCCATGGCAACCACGGGGTTTGGTTGCCATGGTAACCATGGAGTTGGGTTGCCATGGCAACCATGGGGTTGGGTTGCCATGGCAACCACGAGGTTTGGTTGCCATGGCAACCATGGTGTTGGGTTGCCATGGCAATCATGGGGTTGGGTTCCCATGGTCACCATGGGGTTGGGTTGCCATGGCAACCATGGGGTTGTGTTGCCATGATAAACATGGCGTTTAGTTGCCATGGCAACTATGGGGTTCTGTTGCCATGGAAACCATGGGGTTGGGTTGCCATGGCAACCATGGGTTTGTGTTGCCATGGGAACCATCGGGTTGGGTTGCCATGGCATCCACGGGGTTGGATTGCCATGGCAACCACGGGGTTTGGTTGCCATGGCAATAATGGGGTTCTGTGTCCATGGTAACCATGGGGTTGTGTTGCCATGGTAACCATGGCGTTTAGTTGCCATGGCAACTATGGGGTTCTGTTGCCATGGCAACCACGGGGTTTGGTTGCCATGGTAACCATGGGGTTGGGTTGCCATTGCAACCATGGGGTTGTGTTGCCATGGTAACCATGGGGTTGGGTTGCCATGGCAACCGCGGGGTTTGGTTGCCATGGTAACCATGGCGTTTACTTGCCATGGCAACTATGGGGTTCTGTGTCCATGGTAACCATGGGGTTGGGTTGCCATGGCAACCATGGGGTTGTGTTGCCATGGGAACCATGGGGTTGGGTTGCCATGGAATCCACGGGGTTGGGTTGCCATGGCAACCACGGGGTTTGGTTGCCATGGCAACCATGGGGTTGTGTTGCCATGGTAACCATGGCGTTTAGTTGCCATGGCAACCACGGAGTTTGGTTGCCATGGTAACCACGGGGTTTGGTTGCCATGGTAACCATGGGGTTGGGTTGCCATGGCAACCATGGGGTTGTGTTGCCATGGTAACCATGGGGTTGGGTTGCCATGGCAACCGCGGGGTTTGGTTGCCATGGTAACTATGGCGTTTAGTTGCCATGGCAACTATGGGGTTGGGTTGCCATGGCAACCATGGGGTTGTGTTGCCATGGGAACCATGGGGTTGGGTTGCCATGGCATCCACGGGGTTGGGTTGCCATGGCATCCACGGGGTTGTGTTGCCATGGTAACGATGGGGTTGTGTTGCCATGGTAACTATGGGGTTGGGTTGCTATGGAAACTATGGGGTTTAGTTGCCATGGCAACCATGGGGTTGAGATGCCGTGGTAACCATGCAGTTGGGTTGCCGTGGTAACCATGCGGTTGTGTTGTTGTGCTAACCATGCTGTTGTGTTGCCATGGTAACCATGGGGTAGTGTTGCCATGGCAACCACGGGGTTTGGTTGCTATGGTAACCATGGGGTTCTGTGTCCATGGTAACCATGGGGTTGGGTTGCCATGGTAACCGTGGCGTTTAGTTGCCATGGCAACCACGGGGTTTGGTTGCCATGGTAAACATGGGGTTCTGTGTCCATGGCAACCACGGGGTTTGGTTGCCATGGTAACCATGGAGTTGGGTTGCCATGGCAACCATGGGGTTGGGTTGCCATGGCAACCATGTGGTTGGTTTCCCATGGTAACCATGGGGTTGGGTTGCCATGGCAACCATGGGGTTGTGTTGCCATGGTAACCATGGCGTTTAGTTGCCATGGCAACTATGGGGTTCTGTTGCCATGGTAACCATGGGGTTGGGTTGCCATGGCAACCATGGGGTTGTGTTGCCATGGGAACCATGGGGTTGGGTTGCCATGGCATCCACGGGGTTGTGTTGCCATGGCAACCACGGCGTTTGGCTGCCATGGCAACCATGGGGTTCTGTGTCCATGGTAACCACGGGGTTGTGTTGCCATGGTAACCATGGCGTTTAGTTGCCATGGCAACTATGGGGTTCTGTTGCCATGGTAACCATGGGGTTGGGTTGCCATGGCAACCATGGGGTTGTGTTGCCATGGGAACCATGGTGTTGGGTTGCCATGGCAACCATGGGGTTGGGTTGCCATGGCAACCATGGGGTTGTGTTGCCATGGTAACCATGGCGTTTAGTTGCCATGGCAACCACGAGGTTTGGTTGCCATGGTAACCATGGGGTTGGGTTGCCATGGCAATCATGGGGTTGGGTTCCCATGGTCACCATGGGGTTGGGTTGCCATGGCAACCATGGGGTTGTGTTGCCATGATAAACATGGCGTTTAGTTGCCATGGCAACTATGGGGTTCTGTTGCCATGGAAACCATGGGGTTGGGTTGCCATGGCAACCATGGGTTTGTGTTGCCATGGGAACCATCGGGTTGGGTTGCCATGGCATCCACGGGGTTGGATTGCCATGGCAACCACGGGGTTTGGTTGCCATGGCAATAATGGGGTTCTGTGTCCATGGTAACCATGGGGTTGTGTTGCCATGGTAACCATGGCGTTTAGTTGCCATGGCAACTATAGGGTTCTGTTGCCATGGCAACCACGGGGTTTGGTTGCCATGGTAACCATGGGGTTGGGTTGCCATTGCAACCATGGGGTTGTGTTGCCATGGTAACCATGGGGTTGGGTTGCCATGGCAACCGCGGGGTTTGGTTGCCATGGTAACCATGGCGTTTACTTGCCATGGCAACTATGGGGTTCTGTGTCCATGGTAACCATGGGGTTGGGTTGCCATGGCAACCATGGGGTTGTGTTGCCATGGGAACCATGGGGTTGGGTTGCCATGGAATCCACGGGGTTGGGTTGCCATGGCAACCACGGGGTTTGGTTGCCATGGCAACCATGGGGTTGTGTTGCCATGGTAACCATGGCGTTTAGTTGCCATGGCAACCACGGAGTTTGGTTGCCATGGTAACCACGGGGTTTGGTTGCCATGGTAACCATGGGGTTGGGTTGCCATGGCAACCATGGGGTTGTGTTGCCATGGTAACCATGGGGTTGGGTTGCCATGGCAACCGCGGGGTTTGGTTGCCATGGTAACCATGGCGTTTAGTTGCCATGGCAACTATGGGGTTGGGTTGCCATGGCAACCATGGGGTTGTGTTGCCATGGGAACCATGGGGTTGGGTTGCCATGGCATCCACGGGGTTGGGTTGCCATGGCATCCACGGGGTTGGGTTGCCATGGCAACCACGGGGTTTGGTTGCCATGGTAACCATGGCGTTTAGTTGCCATGGCAACCACGGGGTTTGGTTGCCATGGTAACCATGGGGTTGGGTTGCCATGGCAACCATGGGGTTTAGTTGCCATGGCAACTATGGGGTTCTGTTGCCATGGTAACCATGGGGTTGGGTTGCCATGGCAACCATGGGGTTGTGTTGCCATGGTAACCATGGGGTTGGGTTGCCATGGCAACCATGGGGTTGGGTTGCCATGGCAACCATGGGGTTGTGTTGCCATGGGAACCATGGCGTTTAGTTGCCATGGCAACCACGGGGTTTGGTTTCCATGGTAACCATGGGGTTGGGTTGCCATGGCAACCATGGGGTTGGGTTCCCATGGCAAACATGGGGTTGGGTTGCCATGGCAACCATGGGGTTGTGTGTCCATGGTAACCATGGGGTTGTGTTGCCATGGTAACCATGGCGTTTTGTTGCCATGGCAACTATGGGGTTCTGTTGCCATGGCAACCATGGGGTAGTGTTTCCATGGCAACCACGGGGTTTGGTTGCCATGGTAACCATGGGGTTGGGTTGCCATGGCAACCACGGGGTTTGGTTGCTATGGTAACCATGGGGTTGGGTTGCCATGGCAACCATTGGGTTGTGTTGCCATGGTAACGATGGCGTTTAGTTGCCATGGCAACCACGGGGTTTGGTTGCCATGGTAACCATGGGGTTGTGTTGCCATGGCAACCATGGGGTTGTGTTGCCATGGTAACCATGGGGTTGGGTTGCCATGGCAACCATGGGGTTGGATTGCCATGGCAACCATGGGGTTGGGTTGCCATGGTAACCATGGCGTTTAGTTGCCATGGCAACCACGGGGTTCTGTGTCCATGGTAACCATGGGGTTGGGTTGCCATGGCAACCATGGGGTTGGGTTGCCATGGCAACCATGGGGTTGTGTTGCCATGGTAACCATGGGGTTGTGTTGCCATGGCAACCATGTGGTTGTGTTGCCATGGTAACCATGGCGTTTAGTTGCCATGGCAACTATGGGGTTCTGTTGCCATGGTAACCATGGGGTTGGGTTGCCATGGCAACCATGGGGTTGTGTTGCCATGGGAACCATGGGGTTGGGTTGCCATGGCATCCACGGGGTTGTGTTGCCATGGCAACCACGGGGTTTGGCTGCCATGGCAACCATGGGGTTCTGTGTCCATGGTAACCATGGGGTTGTGTTGCCATGGTAACCATGGCGTTTAGTTGCCATGGCAACTATGGGGTTCTGTTGCCATGGTAACCATGGGGTTGGGTTGCCATGGCAACCATGGGGTTGTGTTGCCATGGGAACCATGGGGTTGGGTTGCCATGGCAACCATGGGGTTGGGTTGCCACGGCAACCATGGGGTTGTGTTGCCATGGTAACCATGGCGTTTAGTTGCCATGGCAACCACGGGGTTTGGTTGCCATGGTAACCATGGGGTTGTGTTGCCATGGCAACCATGGGGTTGGGTTCCCATGGTAACCACGGGGTTGGGTTGCCATGGCAACCACGGGGTTTGATTGCCATGGCAACCATGGGGTTCTGATGCCATGGCAACCATGGGGTTGTGTTGCCATGGTAACCATGGCGTTTAGTTGCCATGGCAACTATGGGGTTCTGTTGCCATGGTAACCATGGGGTTGGGTTGCCATGGCAACCATGGGGTTGTGTTGCCATGGGAACCATGGGGTTGGGTTGCCATGGCATCCACGGGGTTGTGTTGCCATGGCAACCACGGCGTTTGGCTGCCATGGCAACCATGGGGTTCTGTGTCCATGGTAACCACGGGGTTGTGTTGCCATGGTAACCATGGCGTTTAGTTGCCATGGCAACTATGGGGTTCTGTTGCCATGGTAACCATGGGGTTGGGTTGCCATGGCAACCATGGGGTTGTGTTGCCATGGGAACCATGGTGTTGGGTTGCCATGGCAACCATGGGGTTGGGTTGCCATGGCAACCATGGGGTTGTGTTGCCATGGTAACCATGGCGTTTAGTTGCCATGGCAACCACGAGGTTTGGTTGCCATGGTAACCATGGGGTTGGGTTGCCATGGCAATCATGGGGTTGGGTTCCCATGGTCACCATGGGGTTGGGTTGCCATGGCAACCATGGGGTTGTGTTGCCATGATAAACATGGCGTTTAGTTGCCATGGCAACTATGGGGTTCTGTTGCCATGGAAACCATGGGGTTGGGTTGCCATGGCAACCATGGGTTTGTGTTGCCATGGGAACCATCGGGTTGGGTTGCCATGGCATCCACGGGGTTGGATTGCCATGGCAACCACGGGGTTTGGTTGCCATGGCAATAATGGGGTTCTGTGTCCATGGTAACCATGGGGTTGTGTTGCCATGGTAACCATGGCGTTTAGTTGCCATGGCAACTATAGGGTTCTGTTGCCATGGCAACCACGGGGTTTGGTTGCCATGGTAACCATGGGGTTGGGTTGCCATTGCAACCATGGGGTTGTGTTGCCATGGTAACCATGGGGTTGGGTTGCCATGGCAACCGCGGGGTTTGGTTGCCATGGTAACCATGGCGTTTACTTGCCATGGCAACTATGGGGTTCTGTGTCCATGGTAACCATGGGGTTGGGTTGCCATGGCAACCATGGGGTTGTGTTGCCATGGGAACCATGGGGTTGGGTTGCCATGGAATCCACGGGGTTGGGTTGCCATGGCAACCACGGGGTTTGGTTGCCATGGCAACCATGGGGTTGTGTTGCCATGGTAACCATGGCGTTTAGTTGCCATGGCAACCACGGAGTTTGGTTGCCATGGTAACCACGGGGTTTGGTTGCCATGGTAACCATGGGGTTGGGTTGCCATGGCAACCATGGGGTTGTGTTGCCATGGTAACCATGGGGTTGGGTTGCCATGGCAACCGCGGGGTTTGGTTGCCATGGTAACCATGGCGTTTAGTTGCCATGGCAACTATGGGGTTGGGTTGCCATGGCAACCATGGGGTTGTGTTGCCATGGGAACCATGGGGTTGGGTTGCCATGGCATCCACGGGGTTGGGTTGCCATGGCATCCACGGGGTTGGGTTGCCATGGCAACCACGGGGTTTGGTTGCCATGGTAACCATGGCGTTTAGTTGCCATGGCAACCACGGGGTTTGGTTGCCATGGTAACCATGGGGTTGGGTTGCCATGGCAACCATGGGGTTTAGTTGCCATGGCAACTATGGGGTTCTGTTGCCATGGTAACCATGGGGTTGGGTTGCCATGGCAACCATGGGGTTGTGTTGCCATGGTAACCATGGGGTTGGGTTGCCATGGCAACCATGGGGTTGGGTTGCCATGGCAACCATGGGGTTGTGTTGCCATGGGAACCATGGCGTTTAGTTGCCATGGCAACCACGGGGTTTGGTTTCCATGGTAACCATGGGGTTGGGTTGCCATGGCAACCATGGGGTTGGGTTCCCATGGCAAACATGGGGTTGGGTTGCCATGGCAACCATGGGGTTGTGTGTCCATGGTAACCATGGGGTTGTGTTGCCATGGTAACCATGGCGTTTTGTTGCCATGGCAACTATGGGGTTCTGTTGCCATGGCAACCATGGGGTAGTGTTTCCATGGCAACCACGGGGTTTGGTTGCCATGGTAACCATGGGGTTGGGTTGCCATGGCAACCACGGGGTTTGGTTGCTATGGTAACCATGGGGTTGGGTTGCCATGGCAACCATTGGGTTGTGTTGCCATGGTAACGATGGCGTTTAGTTGCCATGGCAACCACGGGGTTTGGTTGCCATGGTAACCATGGGGTTGTGTTGCCATGGCAACCATGGGGTTGTGTTGCCATGGTAACCATGGGGTTGGGTTGCCATGGCAACCATGGGGTTGGATTGCCATGGCAACCATGGGGTTGGGTTGCCATGGTAACCATGGCGTTTAGTTGCCATGGCAACCACGGGGTTCTGTGTCCATGGTAACCATGGGGTTGGGTTGCCATGGCAACCATGGGGTTGGGTTGCCATGGCAACCATGGGGTTGTGTTGCCATGGTAACCATGGGGTTGTGTTGCCATGGCAACCATGTGGTTGTGTTGCCATGGTAACCATGGCGTTTAGTTGCCATGGCAACTATGGGGTTCTGTTGCCATGGTAACCATGGGGTTGGGTTGCCATGGCAACCATGGGGTTGTGTTGCCATGGGAACCATGGGGTTGGGTTGCCATGGCATCCACGGGGTTGTGTTGCCATGGCAACCACGGGGTTTGGCTGCCATGGCAACCATGGGGTTCTGTGTCCATGGTAACCATGGGGTTGTGTTGCCATGGTAACCATGGCGTTTAGTTGCCATGGCAACTATGGGGTTCTGTTGCCATGGTAACCATGGGGTTGGGTTGCCATGGCAACCATGGGGTTGTGTTGCCATGGGAACCATGGGGTTGGGTTGCCATGGCAACCATGGGGTTGGGTTGCCACGGCAACCATGGGGTTGTGTTGCCATGGTAACCATGGCGTTTAGTTGCCATGGCAACCACGGGGTTTGGTTGCCATGGTAACCATGGGGTTGTGTTGCCATGGCAACCATGGGGTTGGGTTCCCATGGTAACCACGGGGTTGGGTTGCCATGGCAACCACGGGGTTTGATTGCCATGGCAACCATGGGGTTCTGATGCCATGGCAACCATGGGGTAGTGTTTCCATGGCAACCACGGGGTTTGGTTGCCATGGTAACCATGGGGTTGGGTTGCCATGGCAACCATGGGGTTGGGTTGCCATGGCAACCATGGGGTTGTGTTGCCATGGTAACCATGGCGTTTAGTTGCCATGGCAACTATGGGGTTCTGTTGCCATGGGAACCATGGGGTTGGGTTGCCATGGCAACCATGGGGTTGTGTTGCCATGGGAACCATGGGGTTGTGTTGCCATGGCATCCACGGGGTTGGGTTGCCATGGCAACCACGGGGTTTGGTTGCCATGGCAACCATGGGGTTGTGTTGCCATGGTAACCATGGCGTTTAGTTGCCATGGCAACTATGGGGTTCTGTTGCCATGGTAACCATGGGGTTGGGTTGCCATGGCAACCATGGGGTTGTGTTGCCATGGGAACCATGGGGTTGGGTTGCCATGGCAACCATGGGGTTGGGTGTCCATGGCAATCATGGGGTTGTGTTGCCATGGTAACCATGGCTTTTAGTTGCCATGGCAACTATGGGGTTCTCTTGCCATGGTAACCATGGGGTTGTGTTGCCATGGTAACGATGGGGTTGTGTTGCCATGGTAACTATGGGGTTGGGTTGCTATGGAAACTTTGGGGTTTAGTTGCCATGGCAACCATGGTGTTGAGATGCCGTGGTAACCATGCAGTTGGGTTGCCGTGGTAACCATGCGGTTGTGTTGTTGTGCTAACCATGCTGTTGTGTTGCCATGGTAACCATGGGGTAGTGTTGCCATGGCAACTACGGGGTTTGGTTGCTATGGTAACCATGGGGTTCTGTGTCCATGGTAACCATGGGGTTGGGTTGCCATGGTAACCATGGCGTTTAGTTGCCATGGCAACCACGGGGTTTGGTTGCCATGGTAACCATGGGGTTCTGTGTCCATGGCAACCACGGGGTTTGGTTGCCATGGTAACCATGGGGTTGGGTTGCCATGGCAACCATGGGGTTGGGTTGCCATGGCAACCATGGGGTTGGTTTCCCATGGTAACCATGGGGTTGGGTTGCCATGGCAACCATGGGGTTGTGTTGCCATGGTAACCATGGCGTTTAGTTGCCATGGCAACTATGGGGTTCTGTTGCCATGGTAACCATGGGGTTGGGTTGCCATGGCAACCATGGGGTTGTGTTGCCATGGGAACCATGGGGTTGGGTTGCCATGGCATCCACGGGGTTGTGTTGCCATGGCAACCACGGCGTTTAGTTGCCATGGCAACTATGGGGTTCTGTTGCCATGGTAACCATGGGGTTGGGTTGCCATGGCAACCATGGGGTTGTGTTGCCATGGGAACCATGGGGTTGGGTTGCCATGGCATCCACGGGGTTGTGTTGCCATTTCAACCACGGCGTTTGGCTGCCATGGCAACCATGGGGTTCTGTGTCCATGGTAACCACGGGGTTGTGTTGCCATGGTAACCATGGCGTTTAGTTGCCATGGCAACTATGGGGTTCTGTTGCCATGGTAACCATGGGGTTGGGTTGCCATGGCAACCATGGGGTTGTGTTGCCATGGGAACCATGGTGTTGGGTTGCCATGGCAACCATGGGGTTGGGTTGCCATGGCAACCATGGGGTTGTGTTGCCATGGTAACCATGGCGTTTAGTTGCCATGGCAACCACGAGGTTTGGTTGCCATGGTAACCATGGGGTTGGGTTGCCATGGCAATCATGGGGTTGGGTTCCCATGGTCACCATGGGGTTGGGTTGCCATGGCAACCATGGGGTTGTGTTGCCATGATAAACATGGCGTTTAGTTGCCATGGCAACTATGGGGTTCTGTTGCCATGGTAACCATGGGGTTGGGTTGCCATGGCAACCATGGGTTTGTGTTGCCATGGGAACCATCGGGTTGGGTTGCCATGGCATCCACGGGGTTGGATTGCCATGGCAACCACGGGGTTTGGTTGCCATGGCAATAATGGGGTTCTAAGTCCATGGTAACCATGGGGTTGTGTTTCCATGGTAACCATGGCGTTTAGTTGCCATGGCAACTATGGGGTTCTGTTGCCATGGCAACCACGGGGTTTGGTTGCCATGGTAACCATGGGGTTGGGTTGCCATTGCAACCATGGGGTTGTGTTGCCATGGTAACCATGGGGTTGGGTTGCCATGGCAACCGCGGGGTTTGGTTGCCATGGTAACCATGGCGTTTACTTGCCATGGCAACTATGGGGTTCTGTGTCCATGGTAACCATGGGGTTGGGTTGCCATGGCAACCATGGGGTTGTGTTGCCATGGGAACCATGGGGTTGGGTTGCCATGGAATCCACGGGGTTGGGTTGCCATGGCAACCACGGGGTTTGGTTGCCATGGCAACCATGGGGTTGTGTTGCCATGGTAACCATGGCGTTTAGTTGCCATGGCAACCACGGAGTTTGGTTGCCATGGTAACCACGGGGTTTGGTTGCCATGGTAACCATGGGGTTGGGTTGCCATGGCAACCATGGGGTTGTGTTGCCATGGTAACCATGGGGTTGGGTTGCCATGGCAACCGCGGGGTTTGGTTGCCATGGTAACCATGGCGTTTAGTTGCCATGGCAACTATGGGGTTGGGTTGCCATGGCAACCATGGGGTTGTGTTGCCATGGGAACCATGGGGTTGGGTTGCCATGGCATCCACGGGGTTGGGTTGCCATGGCATCCACGGGGTTGGGTTGCCATGGCAACCACGGGGGTTGGTTGCCATGGTAACCATGGCGTTTAGTTGCCATGGCAACCACGGGGTTTGGTTGCCATGGTAACCATGGGGTTGTGTTGCCATGGCAACCATGGGGTTTAGTTGCCATGGCAACTATGGGGTTCTGTTGCCATGGTAACCATGGGGTTGGGTTGCCATGGCAACCATGGGGTTGTGTTGCCATGGTAACCATGGGGTTGGGTTGCCATGGCAACCATGGGGTTGGGTTGCCATGGCAACCATGGGGTTGTGTTGCCATGGGAACCATGGCGTTTAGTTGCCATGGCAACCACGGGGTTTGGTTTCCATGGTAACCATGGGGTTGGGTTGCCATGGCAACCATGGGGTTGGGTTCCCATGGCAAACATGGGGTTGGGTTGCCATGGCAACCATGGGGTTCTGTGTCCATGGTAACCATGGGGTTGTGTTGCCATGGTAACCATGGCGTTTTGTTGCCATGGCAACTATGGGGTTCTGTTGCCATGGCAACCATGGGGTAGTGTTTCCATGGCAACCACGGGGTTTGGTTGCCATGGTAACCATGGGGTTGGGTTGCCATGGCAACCACGGGGTTTGGTTGCTATGGTAACCATGGGGTTGGGTTGCCATGGCAACCATGGGGTTGTGTTGCCATGGTAACCATGGCGTTTAGTTGCCATGGCAACCACGGGGTTTGGTTGCCATGGTAACCATGGGGTTGGGTTGCCATGGCAACCATGGGGTTGTGTTGCCATGGTAACCATGGGGTTGGGTTGCCATGGCAACCATGGGGTTGGATTGCCATGGCAACCATGGGGTTGGGTTGCCATGGTAACCATGGCGTTTAGTTGCCATGGCAACCACGGGGTTTGGTTGCCATGGTAACCATGGGGTTGGGTTGCCATGGCAACCATGGGGTTGGGTTGCCATGGCAACCATGGGGTTGTGTTGCCATGGTAACCATGGGGTTGTGTTGCCATGGCAACCATGGGGTTGTGTTGCCATGGTAACCATGGCGTTTAGTTGCCATGGCAACTATGGGGTTCTGTTGCCATGGTAACCATGGGGTTGGGTTGCCATGGCAACCATGGGGTTGTGTTGCCATGGGAACCATGGGGTTGGGTTGCCATGGCATCCACGGGGTTGTGTTGCCATGGCAACCACGGGGTTTGGCTGCCATGGCAACCATGGGGTTCTGTGTCCATGGTAACCATGGGGTTGTGTTGCCATGGTAACCATGGCGTTTAGTTGCCATGGCAACTATGGGGTTCTGTTGCCATGGTAACCATGGGGTTGGGTTGCCATGGCAACCATGGGGTTGTGTTGCCATGGGAACCATGGGGTTGGGTTGCCATGGCAACCATGGGGTTGGGTTGCCATGGCAACCATGGGGTTGTGTTGCCATGGTAACCATGGCGTTTAGTTGCCATGGCAACCACGGGGTTTGGTTGCCATGGTAACCATGGGGTTGTGTTGCCATGGCAACCATGGGGTTGGGTTCCCATGGTAACCACGGGGTTGGGTTGCCATGGCAACCACGGGGTTTGATTGCCATGGCAACCATGGGGTTCTGATGCCATGGCAACCATGGGGTAGTGTTTCCATGGCAACCACGGGGTTTGGTTGCCATGGTAACCATGGGGTTGGGTTGCCATGGCAACCATGGGGTTGTGTTGCCATGGGAACCATGGGGTTGTGTTGCCATGGCATCCACGGGGTTGGGTTGCCATGGCAACCACGGGGTTTGGTTGCCATGGCAACCATGGGGTTGTGTTGCCATGGTAACCATGGCGTTTAGTTGCCATGGCAACTATGGGGTTCTGTTGCCATGGTAACCATGGGGTTGGGTTGCCATGGCAACCATGGGGTTGTGTTGCCTTGGGAACCATGGGGTTGGGTTGCCATGGCAACCATGGGGTTGGGTGTCCATGGCAATCATGGGGTTGTGTTCCCATGGTAACCATGGCTTTTAGTTGCCATGGCAACTATGGGGTTCTCTTGCCATGGTAACCATGGGGTTGTGTTGCCATGGTAACGATGGGGTTGTGTTGCCATGGTAACTATGGGGTTGGGTTGCTATGGAAACTTTGGGGTTTAGTTGCCATGGCAACCATGGTGTTGAGATGCCGTGGTAACCATGCAGTTGGGTTGCCGTGGTAACCATGCGGTTGTGTTGTTGTGCTAACCATGCTGTTGTGTTGCCATGGTAACCATGGGGTAGTGTTGCCATGGCAACTACGGGGTTTGGTTGCTATGGTAACCATGGGGTTCTGTGTCCATGGTAACCATGGGGTTGGGTTGCCATGGTAACCATGGCGTTTAGTTGCCATGGCAACCACGGGGTTTGGTTGCCATGGTAACCATGGGGTTCTGTGTCCATGGCAACCACGGGGTTTGGTTGCCATGGTAACCATGGGGTTGGGTTGCCATGGCAACCATGGGGTTGGGTTGCCATGGCAACCATGGGGTTGGTTTCCAATGGTAACCATGGGGTTGGGTTGCCATGGCAACCATGGGGTTGTGTTGCCATGGTAACCATGGCGTTTAGTTGCCATGGCAACTATGGGGTTCTGTTGCCATGGTAACCATGGGGTTGGGTTGCCATGGCAACCATGGGGTTGTGTTGCCATGGGAACCATGGGGTTGGGTTGCCATGGCATCCACGGGGTTGTGTTGCCATGGCAACCACGGCGTTTGGCTGCCATGGCAACCATGGGGTTCTGTGTCCATGGTAACCATGGGGTTGTGTTGCCATGGTAACCATGGCGTTTAGTTGCCATGGCAACTATGGGGTTCTGTTGCCATGGTAACCATGGGGTTGGGTTGCCATGGCAACCATGGGGTTTGGTTGCCATGGGAACCATGGGGTTGGGTTGCCATGGCAACCATGGGGTTGGGTTGCCATGGCAACCATGGGGTTGTGTTGCCATGGTAACCATGGCGTTTAGTTGCCATGGCAACCACGGGGTTTGGTTGCCATGGTAACCATGGGGTTGGGTTGCCATGGCAATCATGGGGTTGGGTTCCCATGGTCACCATGGGGTTGGGTTGCCATGGCAACCATGGGGTTGTGTTGCCATGATAAACATGGCGTTTAGTTGCCATGGCAACTATGGGGTTCTGTTGCCATGGTAACCATGGGGTTGGGTTGCCATGGCAACCATGGGTTTGTGTTGCCATGGGAACCATCGGGTTGGGTTGCCATGGCATCCACGGGGTTGGATTGCCATGGCAACCACGGGGTTTGGTTGCCATGGCAATAATGGGGTTCTGTGTCCAAGGTAACCATGGGGTTGTGTTGCCATGGTAACCATGCGTTTAGTTGCCATGGCAACTATGGGGTTCTGTTGCCATGGCAACCACGGGGTTTGGTTGCCATGGTAACCATGGGGTTGGGTTGCCATTGCAACCCTGGGGTTGTGTTGCTATGGTAACCATGGGGTTGGGTTGCCATGGCAACCGCGGGGTTTGGTTGCCATGGTAACCATGGCGTTTAGTTGCCATGGCAACTATGGGGTTCTCTTGCCATGGTAACCATGGGGTTGGGTTGCCATGGCAACCATGGGGTTGTGTTGCCATGGGAACCATGGGGTTGGGTTGCCATGGCATCCACGGGGTTGTGTTGCCATGGCAACCACGGGGTTTGGTTGCCATGGCAACCATGGGGTTCTGTGTCCATGGTAACCATGGGGTTGTGTTGCCATGGCAACCATGGCGTTTTGTTCCCATGGTAACCATGGCGTTTTGTTGCCATGGCAACCATGGGGTAGTGTTTCCATGGCAAACACGGGGTTTGGTTGCCATGGTAACCATGGGGTTGGGTTGCCATGGCAACCATGGGGTTGTGTTGCCATGGTAACCATGGGGTTGGGTTGCCATGGCAACCATGGGGTTGTGTTGCCATGGTAACCATGGCGTTTAGTTGCCATGGCAACTATGGGGTTCTGTGTCCATGGTAACCATGGGGTTGGGTTGCCATGGCAACCATGGGGTTGTGTTGCCATGGGAACCATGGGGTTGGGTTGCCATGGAATCCACGGGGTTGGGTTGCCATGGCAACCACGGGGTTTGGTTGCCATGGCAACCATGGGGTTGTGTTGCCATGGTAACCATGGCGTTTAGTTGCCATGGCAACTATGGGGTTCTGTTGCCATGGTAACCATGGGGTTGGGTTGCCATGGCAACCATGGGGTTGTGTTGCCATGGTAACCATGGGGTTGGGTTGCCATGGCAACCATGGGGTTGGGTTGCCATGGCAAACATGGGGTTGGGTTGCCATGGTAACCATGGGGTTGTGTTGCCATGGTAACCATGGCGTTTAGTTGCCATGGCAACCACGGAGTTTGGTTGCCATGGTAACCACGGGGTTTGGTTGCCATGGTAACCATGGGGTTGGGTTGCCATGGCAACCATGGGGTTGTGTTGCCATGGTAACCATGGGGTTGGGTTGCCATGGCAACCGCGGGGTTTGGTTGCCATGGTAACCATGGCGTTTAGTTGCCATGGCAACTATGGTGTTCTATTGCCATGGTAACCATGGGGTTGGGTTGCCATGGCAACCATGGGGTTGTGTTGCCATGGGAACCATGGGGTTGGGTTGCCATGGCATCCACGGGGTTGGGTTGCCATTGCAACCACGGGGTTTTGTTGCCATGGTAACCATGGCGTTTAGTTGTCATGGCAACCACGGGGTTTGGTTGCCATGGTAACCATGGGGTTGTGTTGCCATGGCAACCATGGGGTTTAGTTGCCATGGCAACTATGGGGTTCTGTTGCCATGGTAACCATGGGGTTGGGTTGCCATGGCAACCATGGGGTTGTGTTGCCATGGGAACCATGGGGTTGTGTTGCCATGGCATCCACGGGGTTGGGTTGCCATGGCAACCACGGGGTTTGGTTGCCATAGCAACCATGGGGTTGTGTTGCCATGGTAACCATGTCGTTTAGTTGCCATGGCAACTATGGGGTTCTGTTGCCATGGTAACCATGGGGTTGGGTTGCCATGGCAACCATGGGGTTGTGTTGCCATGGGAACCATGGGGTTGGGTTGCCATGGCAACCATGGGGCTGGGTTGCCATGGCAATCATGGGGTTGTGTTGCCATGGTAACCATGGCTTTTAGTTGCCATGGCAACTATGGGGTTCTCTTGCCATGGTAACCATGGGGTTGTGTTGCCATGGTAACGATGGGGTTGTGTTGCCATGGTAAGTATGGGGTTGGGTTGCTATGGAAACTATGGGGTTTAGTTGCCATGGCAACCATGGGGTTGAGATGCCGTGGTAACCATGCAGTTGGGTTGCCGTGGTAACCATGCGGTTGTGTTGTTGTGCTAACCATGCTGTTGTGTTGCCATGGTAACCATGGGGTAGTGTTGCCATGGCAACTACGGGGTTTGGTTGCTATGGTAACCATGGGGTTCTGTGTCCATGGTAACCATGGGGTTGGGTTGCCATGGTAACCATGGCGTTTAGTTGCCATGGCAACCACGGGGTTTGGTTGCCATGGTAACCATGGGGTTCTGTGTCCATGGCAACCACGGGGTTTGGTTGCCATGGTAACCATGGGGTTGGGTTGCCATGGCAACCATGGGGTTGGGTTGCCATGGCAACCATGGGGTTGGTTTCCCATGGTAACCATGGGGTTGGGTTGCCATGGCAACCATGGGGTTGTGTTGCCATGGTAACCATGGCGTTTAGTTGCCATGGCAACTATGGGGTTCTGTTGCCATGGTAACCATGGGGTTGGGTTGCCATGGCAACCATGGGGTTGTGTTGCCATGGGAACCATGGGGTTGGGTTGCCATGGCATCCACGGGGTTGTGTTGCCATGGCAACCACGGGGTTTGGCTGCCATGGCAACCATGGGGTTCTGTGTCCATGGTAACCATGGGGTTGTGTTGCCATGGTAACCATGGCGTTTAGTTGCCATGGCAACTATGGGGTTCTGTTGCCATGGTAACCATGGGGTTGGGTTACCATGGCAACCATGGGGTTGTGTTGCCATGGGAACCATGGTGTTGGGTTGCCATGGCAACCATGGGGTTGGGTTGCCATGGCAACCATGGGGTTGTGTTGCCATGGTAACCATGGCGTTTAGTTGCCATGGCAACCACGGGGTTTGGTTGCCATGGTAACCATGGGGTTGGGTTGCCATGGCAATCATGGGGTTGGGTTCCCATGGTCACCATGGGGTTGGGTTGCCATGGCAACCATGGGGTTGTGTTGCCATGATAAACATGGCGTTTAGTTGCCATGGCAACTATGGGGTTCTGTTGCCATGGTAACCATGGGGTTGGGTTGCCATGGCAACCATGGGTTTGTGTTGCCATGGGAATCATCGGGTTGGGTTGCCATGGCATCCACGGGGTTGGATTGCCATGGCAACCACGGGGTTTGGTTGCCATGGCAATAATGGGGTTCTGTGTCCAAGGTAACCATGGGGTTGTGTTGCCATGGTAACCATGGCGTTTAGTTGCCATGGCAACTATGGGGTTCTGTTGCCATGGCAACCACGGGGTTTGGTTGCCATGGTAACCTTGGGGTTGGGTTGCCATTGCAACCATGGGGTTGTGTTGCCATGGTAACCATGGGGTTGGGTTGCCATGGCAACCGCGGGGTTTGGTTGCCATGGTAACCATGGCGTTTAGTTGCCATGGCAACTATGGGGTTCTGTTGCCATGGTAACCATGGGGTTGGGTTGCCATGGCAACCATGGGGTTGTGTTGCCATGGGAACCATGGGGTTGGGTTGCCATGGCATCCACGGGCTTGGGTTGCCATGGCAACCACGGGGTTTGGTTGCCATGGCAACCATGGCGTTCTGTGTCCATGGTAACCATGGGGTTGTGTTGCCATGGTAACCATGGCGTTTTGTTCCCATGGTAACCATGGCGTTTTGTTGCCATGGCAACCATGGGGTAGTGTTTCCATGGCAACCACGGGGTTTGGTTGCCATGGTAACCATGGGGTTGGGTTGCCATGGCAACCATGGGGTTGTGTTGCCATGGTAACCATGGGGTTGGGTTGCCATGGCAACCATGGGGTTGTGTTGCCATGGTAACCATGGCGTTTAGTTGCCATGGCAACTATGGGGTTCTGTGTCCATGGTAACCATGGGGTTGGGTTGCCATGGCAACCATGGGGTTGTGTTGCCATGGGAACCATGGGGTTGGGTTGCCATGGAATCCACGGGGTTGGGTTGCCATGGCAACCACGGGGTTTTGTTGCCATGGCAACCATGGGGTTGTGTTGCCATGGTAACCATGGCGTTTAGTTGCCATGGCAACTATGGGGTTCTGTTGCCATGGTAACCATGGGGTTGGGTTGCCATGGCAACCATGGGGTTGTGTTGCCATGGTAACCATGGGGTTGGGTTGCCATGGTAACCATGGCGTTTAGTTGCCATGGCAACCACGGAGTTTGGTTGCCATGGTAACCACGGGGTTTGGTTGCCATGGTAACCATGGGGTTGGGTTGCCATGGCAACCATGGGGTTGTGTTGCCATGGTAACCATGGGGTTGGGTTGCCATGGCAACCGCGGGGTTCGGTTGCCATGGTAACCATGGCGTTTAGTTGCCATGGCAACTATGGGGTTCTATTGCCATGGTAACCATGGGGTTGGGTTGCCATGGCAACCATGGGGTTGTGTTGCCATGGGAACCATGGGGTTGGGTTGCCATGGCATCCACGGGGTTGGGTTGCCATTGCAACCACGGGGTTTGGTTGCCATGGTAACCATGGCGTTTAGTTGCCATGGCAACCACGGGGTTTGGTTGCCATGGTAACAATGGCGTTTAGTTGCCATGGCAACCACGGGGTTTGGTTGCCATGGTAACCATGGGGTTGTGTTGCCATGGCAACCATGGGGTTTAGTTGCCATGGCAACTATGGGGTTCTGTTGCCATGGTAACCATGGGGTTGGGTTGCCATGGCAACCATGGGGTTGTGTTGCCATGGTAACCATGGGGTTGGGTTGCCATGGCAACCATGGGGTTGGGTTGCCATGGCAACCATGGGGTTGTGTTGCCATGGGAACCATGGCGTTGGGTTGCCATGGCAACCATGGGGTTGTGTTGCCATGGTAACCATGGGGTTGGGTTGCCATGGCAACCGCGGGGTTCGGTTGCCATGGTAACCATGGCGTTTAGTTGCCATGGCAACTATGGGGTTCTATTGCCATGGTAACCATGGGGTTGGGTTGCCATGGCAACCATGGGGTTGTGTTGCCATGGGAACCATGGGGTTGGGTTGCCATGGCATCCACGGGGTTGGGTTGCCATTGCAACCACGGGGTTTGGTTGCCATGGTAACCATGGCGTTTAGTTGCCATGGCAACCACGGGGTTTGGTTGCCATGGTAACAATGGCGTTTAGTTGCCATGGCAACCACGGGGTTTGGTTGCCATGGTAACCATGGGGTTGTGTTGCCATGGCAACCATGGGGTTTAGTTGCCATGGCAACTATGGGGTTCTGTTGCCATGGTAACCATGGGGTTGGGTTGCCATGGCAACCATGGGGTTGTGTTGCCATGGTAACCATGGGGTTGGGTTGCCATGGCAACCATGGGGTTGGGTTGCCATGGCAACCATGGGGTTGTGTTGCCATGGGAACCATGGCGTTTAGTTGCCATGGCAACCACGGGGTTTGGTTTCCATGGTAACCATGGGGTTGGGTTGCCATGGCAACCATGGGGTTGCGTTCCCATGGTAACCATGGGGTTGGGTTGCCATGGCAACCATGGGGTTGTGTGTCCATGGTAACCATGGGGTTGTGTTGCCATGGTAACCATGGCGTTTTGTTGCCATGGCAACCATGGGGTTCTGTTGCCATGGCAACCATGGTGTAGTGTTTCCATGGCAACCACGGGGTTTGGTTGCCATGGTAACCATGGGGTTGGGTTGCCATGGCAACCACGGGGTTTGGTTGCTATGGTAACCATGGGGTTGGGTTGCCATGGCAACCATGGAGTTGTGTTGCCATGGTAACCATGGCGTTTAGTTGCCATGGCAACCACGGGGTTTGGTTGCCATGGTAACCATGGGGTTGGGTTGCCATGGCAACCATGGGGTTGTGTGTCCATGGTAACCATGGGGTTGTGTTGCCATGGTAACCATGGCGTTTTGTTGCCATGGCAACCATGGGGTTCTGTTGCCATGGCAACCATGGGGTAGTGTTTCCATGGCAACCACGGGGTTTGGTTGCCATGGTAACCATGGGGTTGGGTTGCCATGGCAACCACGGGGTTTGGTTGCTATGGTAACCATGGGGTTGGGTTGCCATGGCAACCATGGAGTTGTGTTGCCATGGTAACCATGGCGTTTAGTTGCCATGGCAACCACGGGGTTTGGTTGCCATGGTAACCATGGGGTTGGGTTGCCATGGCAACCATGGGGTTGTGTTGCCATGGTAACCATGGGGTTGGGTTGCCATGGCAACCATGGGGTTGGGTTGCCATGGCAACCATGGGGTTGTGTTGCCATGGTAACCATGGGGTTGGGTTGCCATGGCAACCATGGGGTTGGGTTGCCATGGTAACCGTGGCGTTTTGTTGCCATGGCAACCACGGGGTTTGGTTGCCATGGTAACCATGGGGTTGGGTTGCCATGGCAACCATGGGGTTGGGTTGCCATGGCAACCATGGGGTTGTGTTGCCATGGTAACCATGGGGTTGGGTTGCCATGGCAACCATGGGGTTGTGTTGCCATGGCAACCATGGGGTTGGGTTGCCATGGCATCCACGGGCTTGGGTTGCCATGGCAACCACGGGGTTTGGTTGCCATGGTAACCATGGGGTTGGGTTGCCATGGCAACCATGGGGTTGTGTTGCCATGGTAACCATGGCGTTTTGTTGCCATGGCAACTATGGGGTTCTGATGCCATGGCAACCATGGGGTAGTGTTTCCATGGCAACCACGGGGTTTGGTTGCCATGGTAACCATGGCGTTTAGTTGCCATGGCAACCACGGGGTTTGGTTGCCATGGTAACCATGGGGTTGGGTTGCCATGGCAACCATGGGGTTGTGTTCCCATGGTAACCATAAGGTTGGGTTGCCATGGCAACCATGGGGTTGGGTTGCCATGGTAACCATGGCGTTTAGTTGCCATGGCAACCACGGGGTTTGGTTGCCATGGTAACCATGGGGTTGGGTTGCCATGGCAACCATGGGGTTGGGTTGCCATGGCAACCATGGGGTTGTGTTGCCATGGTAACCATGGGGTTGTGTTGCCATGGCAACCATGGGGTTGTGTTGCCATGGTAACGATGGGGTTGGCTTGCCATGGCAACCATGGGGTTGTGTTGCCATGGTAACCATGGGGTTGTGTTGCCATGGCAACCTTGGGGTTGTGTTGCCATGGTAACCATGGCGTTTAGTTGCCATGGCAACCACGGAGTTTGGTTGCCATGGTAACCACGGGGTTTGGTTGCCATGGTAACCATGGGGTTGGGTTGCCATGGCAACCATGGGGTTGTGTTGCCATGGTAACCATGTGGTTGGGTTGCCATGGCAACCATGGGGTTGTGTTGCCATGGTAACCATGGCGTTTAGTTGCCATGGCATCTATGGGGTTCTGTTGCCATGGTAACCATGGGGTTGGGTTGCCATGGCATCCACGGGTTTGGGTTGCCATGGCAACCATGGGGTTGGGTTGCCATGGTAACCATGGCGTTGTGTTGCCATGGTAACCATGGCGTTTCGTTGCCATGGCAACCACGGAGTTTGGTTGCCATGGTAACCACGTGGTTGGTTGCCATGGTAACCATGGGGTTGGGTTGCCATGGCAACCATGGGGTTGTGTTGCCATGGTAACCATGGCGTTTAGTTTCCATGGCAACTATGGGGTTCTGTTGCCATGGTAACCATGGGGTTGGGTTGCCATGGCAACCATGGGGTTGTGTTGCCATGGGAACCATGGGCTTGGGTTGCCATGGCATCCACGGGGTTGGGTTGCCATGGCAACCACGGGGTTTGGTTGCCATGGCAACCATGGGGTTCTGTGTCCATGGTAACCATGGGGTTGGGTTACCATGGCAACCATGGGGTTGTGTTGTCATGGGAACCATGGGGTTGGGTTGACATGGCAACCATGGGGTTGGGTTGCCATGGCAACCATGGGGTTGTGTTGCCATGGCAACCATGGGGTTGGGTTGCCATGGCATCCACGGGGTTGGGTTGCCATGGCAACCACGGGGTTTGGTTGCCATGGCAATCTTGGGGTTCTGTGTCCATGGTAACCATGGCGTTGTGTTGCCATGGTAACCATGGCGTTTAGTTGCCATGGCAACCACGGAGTTTGGTTGCCATGGTAACCATGGGGTTGTGTTGCCATGGTAACCATGGCGTTTAGTTGCCATGGCAACCATGGGGTTCTGTTGCCATGGTAACCATGGGGTTGGGTTGCCATGGCAACCATGGGGTTGTGTTGCCATGGGAACCATGAGGTTGGGTTGCCATGGCATCCACGGGGTTGGGTTGCCATAGCAACCACGGGGTTTGGTTGCCATGGCAACCATGGGTTTCTGTGTCCATGGTAACCATGGCGTTGTGTTGCCATGGTAACCATGGCGTTTTGTTGCCATGGCAACTATGGGGTTCTGTTGCCATGGCAACCATGGGGTAGTGTTTCCATGGCAACCACGGGGTTTTGGTTGCCATGGTAACCATGGGGTTGGGTTGCCATGGCAACCATGGGGTTGGGTTTCCATGGCAACCATGGGGTTGTGTTGCCATGGTAACCATGGGGTTGGGTTGCCATGGCAACCATGGGGTTGTGTTGCCATGGTAACCATGGCGTTTAGTTGCCATGGAAACCACGGAGTTTGGTTGCCATGGTAACCACGGGGTTTGGTTGCCATGGTAACCATGGGGTTGGGTTGCCATGGCAACCATGGGGTTGTGTTGCCATGGTAACCATGGGGTTGGGTTGCCATGGCAACCATGGTGTTCTGTTGCCATGGTAACCATGGCGTTTATTTGCCATGGCAACTTTTGGGTTCTGTTGCCATGGTAACCATGGGGTTGGGTTGCCATGGCAACCATGGGGTTGTGTTGCCATGGGAACCATGGGGTTGGGTTGCCATGGCAACCACGGGGTTTGGTTGCCATGGCAACCATGGGGTTGGGTGTCCATGGTAACCATGGCGTTGTGTTGCCATGGTAACCATGGGGTTTAGTTGCCATGGCAACCACGGAGTTTGGTTGCCATGGTAACCATAGGGTTGTGTTGCCATGGTAACCATGGCGTTTAGTTGCCATGGCAACTATGGGGTTCTGTTGCCATGGGAACCATGGGGTTGGGTTGCCATGGCAACCATGGGGTTGTGTTGCCATGGGAACCATGGGGTTGGGTTGCCATGGCATCCACGGGGTTGGGTTGCCATGGCAACCACGGGGATTGGTTGCCATGGCAACCATGGGGTTCTGTGTCCATGGTAACAATGGCGTTGTGTTGCCATGGTAACCATGGCGTTTAGTTGCCATGGCAACCACGGAGTTTGGTTGCCATGGTAACCATGGGGTTGTGTTTCCATGGTAACCATGGCGTTTAGTTGCCATGGCAACTATGGGGTTCTGTTGCAATGGTAACCATGGGGTTGGGTTGCCATGGCATCCACGGGGTTGGGTTGCCATGGCAACCATGGGGTTGGGTTGCCATGGTAACCATGGCGTTGTGTTGCCATGGTAACCATGGCGTTTAGTTGCCATGGCAACCACGGAGTTTGCTTGCCATGGTAACCACGGAGTTTGGTTGCCATGGTAACCATGGGGTTGGGTTGCCATGGCAACCATGGGGTTGTGTTGCCATGGTAACCATGGCGTTTAGTTGCCATGGCAACTATGGGGTTCTGTTGCCATCGTAACCATTGGGTTGGGTTGCCATGGCAACCATGGGGTTGTGTTGCCATGGGAACCATGGGGTTGGGTTGCCATGGCATCCACGGGGTTGGGTTGCCATGGCAACCACGGGGTTTGGTTGCCATGGGAACCATGGGGTTCTGTGTCCATGGTAACCATGGGGTTGTGTTGCCATGGTAACCATGGCGTTTTGTTGCCATGGCAACTATGGGGTTCTCTTGCCATGGCAACCATGGGGTAGTGTTTCCATGGCAACCACGGGGTTTGGTTGCCATGGTAACCATGGGGTTGGGTTGCCATGGCAACCATGGGGTTGGGTTGCCATGGCAACCATGGGGTTGTGTTGCCATGGTAACCATGGGGTTGGGTTGCCATGGCAACCATGGGGTTGTGTTGCCATGGTAACCATGGCGTTTAGTTTCCATGGCAACTATGGGGTTCTGTTGCCATGGTAACCATGGGGTTGGTTTGCCATGGCAACCATGGGGTTGTGTTGCCATGGGAACCATGGGGTTGGGTTGCCATGGCATCCACGGGGTTGGGTTGCCATGGCAACCACTAAGGTTTGGTTGCCATGGCAACCATGGGGTTGTGTTGCCATGGTAACCATGGCGTTTAGTTGCCATGGCAACTATGGGGTTCTGTTGCCATGGTAACCATGGGGTTGGGTTGCCATGGCAACCATGGGGTTGTGTTGCCATGGTAACCATGGGGTTGGGTTGCCATGGTAACCATGGGGTTGGGTTGCCATGGCAACCATGGGGTTGGGTTGCCATGGTAACCATGGCGTTTAGTTGCCATGGCAACCACGGGGTTTGGTTGCCATGGTAACCATGGGGTTGGGTTGCCATGGCAACCATGGGGTTGGGTTGCCATGGCAACCATGGGGTTGTGTTGCCATGGTAACCATGGGGTTGTGTTGCCATGGCAACCATGGGGTTGTGTTGCCATGGTAACCATGGCGTTTAGTTGCCATGGCAACTATGGGGTTCTGTTGCCATGGTAACCATGGGGTTGGGTTGCCATGGCAACCATGGGGTTGTGTTGCCATGGTAACCATGGGGTTTGGTTGCCATGGCAACCATGGGGTTGTGTTGCCATGGTAACCATGGCGTTTAGTTGCCATGGCAACCACGGGGTTTGGTTGCCATGGTAACCATGGGGTTGGGTTGCCATGGCAACCATGGGGTTGGGTTGCCATGGCAACCATGGGGTTGTGTTGCCATGGTAACCATGGGGTTGGGTTGCCATGGCAACCATGGGGTTGTGTTGCCATGGTAACCATGGCGTTTAGTTGCCATGGCAACTATGGGGTTCTGTTGCCATGGTAACCATGGGGTTGGGTTGCCATGGCAACCATGGGGTTGTGTTGCCATGGGAACCATGGGGTTGGGTTGCCATGGCATCCACGGGGTTGGGTTGCCATGGCAACCACGGGGTTTGGTTGCCATGGTAACCATGGGGTTGGGTTGCCATGGCAACCATGGGGTTGTGTTGCCATGGTAACCATGGCGTTTTGTTGCCATGGCAACTATGGGGTTCTGATGCCATCGCAACCATGGGGTAGTGTTTCCATGGCAACCACGGGGTTTGGTTGCCCTGGTAACCATGGCGTTTAGTTGCCATGGCAACCACGGGGTTTGGTTGCCATGGTAACCATGGGGTTGGGTTGCCATGGCAACCATGGGGTTGTGTTGCCATGGTAACCATAAGGTTGGGTTGCCATGGCAACCATGGGGTTGGGTTGCCATGGTAACCATGGCGTTTAGTTGCCATGGCAACCACGGGGTTTGGTTGCCATGGTAACCATGGGGTTGGGTTGCCATGGCAACCATGGGGTTGGGTTGCCATGGCAACCATGGGGTTGTGTTGCCATGGTAACCATGGGGTTGTGTTGCCATGGCAACCATGGGGTTGTGTTGCCATGGTAACCATGGGGTTGCGTTGCCATGGCAACCATGGGGTTGTGTTGCCATGGTAACCATGGGGTTGGGTTGCCATGGCAACCTTGGGGTTGTGTTGCCATGGTAACCATGGCGTTTAGTTGCCATGGCAACCACGGAGTTTGGTTGCCATGGTAACCACGGGGTTTGGTTGCCATGGTAACCATGGGGTTGGGTTGCCATGGCAACCATGGGGTTGTGTTGCCATGGTAACCATGGGGTTGGGTTGCCATGGCAACCATGGGGTTGTGTTGCCATGGTAACCATGGCGTTTAGTTGCCATGGCAACTATGGGGTTCTGTTGCCATGGTAACCATGGGGTTGGGTTGCCATGGCAACCATGGTGTTGTGTTTCCATGGGAACCATGGGGTTGGGTTGCCATGGCATCCACGGGGTTGGGTTGCCATGGCAACCACGGGGTTTGGTTGCCATGGCAACCATGGGATTCTGTGTCCATGGTAACCATGGCGTTGTGTTGCCATGGTAACCATGGCGTTTAGTTGCCATGGCAACCACGGAGATGGTTGCCATGGTAACCATGGGGTTGTGTTGCCATGGTAACCATGGCGTTTAGTTGCCATGGCAACTATGGGGTTCTGTTGCCATGGTAACCATGGGGTTGGGTTGCCATGGCAACCATGGGGTTGTGTTGCCATGGGAACCATGGCGTTTAGTTTCCATGGCAACTATGGGGTTCTGTTGCCATGGTAACCATGGGGTTGGGTTGCCATGGCAACCATGGGGTTGTGTTGCCATGGGAACCATGGGGTTGGGTTGCCATGGCATCCACGGGGTTGGGTTGCCATGGCAACCACGGGGTTTGGTTGCCATGGCAACCATGGGGTTCTGTGTCCATGGTAACCATGGGGTTGGGTTACCATGGCAACCATGGGGTTGTGTTGTCATGGGAAACATGGGGTTGGGTTGACATGGCAACCATGGTGTTGGGTTGCCATGGCAACCATGGGGTTGTGTTGCCATGGGAACCATGGGGTTGGGTTGCCATGGCATCCACGGGGTTGGGTTGCCATGGCAACCACGGGGTTTGGTTGCCATGGCAATCTTGGGGTTCTGTTTCCATGGTAACCATGGCGTTGTGTTGCCATGGTAACCATGGCGTTTAGTTGCCATGGCAACCACGGAGTTTGGTTGCCATGGTAACCATGGGGTTGTGTTGCCATGGTAACCATGGCGTTTAGTTGCCATGGGAACCATGGGGTTCTGTTGCCATGGTAACCATGGGGTTGGGTTGCCATGGCAACCATGGGGTTGTGTTGCCATGGGAACCATGAGGTTGGGTTGCCATGGCATCCACGGGGTTGGGTTGCCATAGCAACCACGGGGTTTGGTTGCCATGGCAACCATGGGTTTCTGTGTCCATGGTAACCATGGCGTTGTGTTGCCATGGTAACCATGGCGTTTTGTTGCCATGGCAACTATGGGGTTCTGTTGCCATGGCAAGCATGGGGTAGTGTTTCCATGGCAACCACGGGGTTTTGGTTGCCATGGTAACCATGGGGTTGGGTTGCCATGGCAACCATGGGGTTGGGTTGCCATGGCAACCATGGGGTTGTGTTGCCATGGTAACCATGGGGTTGGGTTGCCATGGCAACCATGGGGTTGTGTTGCCATGGTAACCATGGCGTTTAGTTGCCATGGAAACCACGGAGTTTGGTTGCCATGGTAACCACGGGGTTTGGTTGCCATGGTAACCATGGGGTTGGGTTGCCATGGCAACCATGGGGTTGTGTTGCCATGGTAACCATGGGGTTGGGTTGCCATGGCAACCATGGTGTTCTGTTGCCATGGTAACCATGGCGTTTATTTGCCATGGCAACTTTTGGGTTCTGTTGCCATGGTAACCATGGGGTTGGGTTGCCATGGCAACCATGGGGTTGTGTTGCCATGGGAACCATGGGGTTGGGTTGCCATGGCAACCACGGGGTTTGGTTGCCATGGCAACCATGGGGTTCTGTGTCCATGGTAACCATGGCGTTGTGTTGCCATGGTAACCATGGGGTTTAGTTGCCATGGCAACCACGGAGTTTAGTTGCCATGGCAACTATGGGGTTCTGTTGCCATGGGAACCATGGGGTTGGGTTGCCATGGCAACCATGGGGTTGTGTTGCCATGGGAACCATGGGGTTGGGTTGCCATGGCATCCACGGGGTTGGGTTGCCATGGCAACCACGGGGTTTGGTTGCCATGGCAACCATGGGGTTCTGTGTCCATGGTAACAATGGCGTTGTGTTGCCATGGTAACCATGGCGTTTAGTTGCCATGGCAACCACGGAGTTTGGTTGCCATGGTAACCATGGGGTTGTGTTTCCATGGTAACCATGGCGTTTAGTTGCCATGGCAACTATGGGGTTCTGTTGCCATGGTAACCATGGGGTTGGGTTGCCATGGCATCCACGGGGTTGGGTTGCCATGGCAACCATGGGGTTGGGTTGCCATGGTAACCATGGCGTTGTGTTGCCATGGTAACCATGGCGTTTAGTTGCCATGGCAACCACGGAGTTTGCTTGCCATGGTAACCACGGAGTTTGGTTGCCATGGTAACCATGGGGTTGGGTTGCCATGGCAACCATGGGGTTGTGTTGCCATGGTAACCATGGCGTTTAGTTGCCATGGCAACTATGGGGTTCTGTTGCCATGGTAACCATTGGGTTGGGTTGCCATGGCAACCATGGGGTTGTGTTGCCATGGGAACCATGGGGTTGGGTTGCCATGGCATCCACGGGGTTGGGTTGCCATGGCAACCACGGGGTTTGGTTGCCATGGGAACCATGGGGTTCTGTGTCCATGGTAACCATGGGGTTGTGTTGCCATGGTAACCATGGCGTTTTGTTGCCATGGCAACTATGGGGTTCTCTTGCCATGGCAACCATGGGGTAGTGTTTCCATGGCAACCACGGGGTTTGGTTGCCATGGTAACCATGGGGTTGGGTTGCCATGGCAACCATGGGGTTGGGTTGCCATGGCAACCATGGGGTTGTGTTGCCATGGTAACCATGGGGTTGGGTTGCCATGGCAACCATGGGGTTGTGTTGCCATGGTAACCATGGCGTTTAGTTGCCATGGCAACTATGGGGTTCTGTTGCCATGGTAACCATGGGGTTGGGTTGCCTTGGCAACCATGGGGTTGTGTTGCCATGGTAACCATGGGGTTGGGTTGCCATGGTAACCATGGGGTTGGGTTGCCATGGCAACCATGGGGTTGGGTTGCCATGGTAACCATGGCGTTTAGTTGCCATGGCAACCACGGGGTTTGGTTGCCATGGTAACCATGGGGTTGGGTTGCCATGGCAACCATGGGGTTGGGTTGCCATGGCAACCATGGGGTTGTGTTGCCATGGTAACCATGGGGTTGTGTTGCCATGGCAACCATGGGGTTGTGTTGCCATGGTAACCATGGCGTTTAGTTGCCATGGCAACTATGGGGTTCTGTTGCCATGGTAACCATGGGGTTGGGTTGCCATGGCAACCATGGGGTTGTGTTGCCATGGTAACCATGGGGTTTGGTTGCCATGGCAACCATGGGGTTGTGTTGCCATGGTAACCATGGCGTTTAGTTGCCATGGCAACCACGGGGTTTGGTTGCCATGGTAACCATGGGGTTGGGTTGCCATGGCAACCATGGGGTTGGGTTGCCATGGCAACCATGGGGTTGTGTTGCCATGGTAACCATGGGGTTGGGTTGCCATGGCAACCATGGGGTTGTGTTGCCATGGTAACCATGGCGTTTAGTTGCCATGGCAACTATGGGGTTCTGTTGCCATGGTAACCATGGGGTTGGGTTGCCATGGCAACCATGGGGTTGTGTTGCCATGGGAACCATGGGGTTGGGTTGCCATGGCATCCACGGGGTTGGGTTGCCATGGCAACCACGGGGTTTGGTTGCCATGGTAACCATGGGGTTGGGTTGCCATGGCAACCATGGGGTTGTGTTGCCATGGTAACCATGGCGTTTTGTTGCCATGGCAACTATGGGGTTCTGATGCCATGGCAACCATGGGGTAGTGTTTCCATGGCAACCACGGGGTTTGGTTGCCCTGGTAACCATGGCGTTTAGTTGCCATGGCAACCACGGGGTTTGGTTGCCATGGTAACCATGGGGTTGGGTTGCCATGGCAACCATGGGGTTGTGTTGCCATGGTAACCATAAGGTTGGGTTGCCATGGCAACCATGGGGTTGGGTTGCCATGGTAACCATGGCGTTTAGTTGCCATGGCAACCACGGGGTTTGGTTGCCATGGTAACCATGGGGTTGGGTTGCCATGGCAACCATGGGGTTGGGTTGCCATGGCAACCATGGGGTTGTGTTGCCATGGTAACCATGGGGTTGTGTTGCCATGGCAACCATGGGGTTGTGTTACCATGGTAACCATGGGGTTGCGTTGCCATGGCAACCATGGGGTTGTGTTGCCATGGTAACCATGGGGTTGGGTTGCCATGGCAACCTTGGGGTTGTGTTGCCATGGTAACCATGGCGTTTAGTTGCCATGGCAACCACGGAGTTTGGTTGCCATGGTAACCACGGGGTTTGGTTGCCATGGTAACCATGGGGTTCGGTTGCCATGGCAACCATGGGGTTGTGTTGCCATGGTAACCATGGGGTTGGGTTGCCATGGCAACCATGGGGTTGTGTTGCCATGGTAACCATGGCGTTTAGTTGCCATGGCAACTATGGGGTTCTGTTGCCATGGTAACCATGGGGTTGGGTTGCCATGGCAACCATGGGGTTGTGTTTCCATGGGAACCATGGGGTTGGGTTGCCATGGCATCCACGGGGTTGGGTTGCCATGGCTACCACGGGGTTTGGTTGCCATGGCAACCATGGGGTTCTGTGTCCATGGTAACCATGGCGTTGTGTTGCCATGGTAACCATGGCGTTTAGTTGCCATGGCAACCACGGAGTTTGGTTGCCATGGTAACCATGGGGTTGTGTTGCCATGGTAACCATGGCGTTTATTTGCCATGGCAACTATGGGGTTCTGTTGCCATGGTAACCATGTGGTTGGGTTGCCATGGCATCCACGGGGTTGGGTTGCCATGGCATCCACGGGGTTGGGTTGCCATGGCAACCACGGGGTTTGGTTGCCATGGCAACCATGGGGTTCTGTGTCCATGGTAACCATGGGGTTGTGTTGCCATGGTAACCATGGCGTTTAGTTGCCATGGCAACCACGGAGTTTGATTGCCATGGTAACCAAGGGGTTTGGTTGCCATGGTAACCATGGGGTTGGGTTGCCATGGTAACCATGGCGTTTAGTTGCCATGGCAACCACGGAGTTTGGTTGCCATGGTAACCATGGGGTTATGTTGCCATGGTAACCATGGCGTTTAGTTGCCATGGCAACTATGGGGTTCTGTTGCCATGGTAACCATGGGGTTGGGTTGCCATGGCAACCATGGGGTTGTGTTGCCATGGGAACAATGGGGTTGGGTTGCCATGGCATCCACGGGGTTGGGTTGCCATGGCAACCACGGGGTTTGGTTGCCATGGCAACCATGGGGTTCTGTGTCCATGGTAACCATGGCGTTGTGTTACCATGGTAACCATGGGGTTGGGTTGCCATGGCAACCATGGGGTTGGGTTGCCATGGCAACCATGGGGTAGTGTTTCCATGGCAACCACGGGGTTTGGTTGCCATGGTAACCATGGGGTTGGGTTTCCATGGCAACCATGGTTATGGGTTGCCATGGCAACCATGGGGTTGTGTTGCCATGGTAACCATGAGGTTGGGTTGCCATGGCAACCATGGGGTTGTGTTGCCATGGTAACCATGGCGTTTAGTTGCCATGGCAACCACGGAGTTTGGTTGCCATGGTAACCATGGGGTTGGGTTGCCATGGCAACCATGGGGTTGTGTTGCCATGGTAACCATGGCGTTTAGTTGCCATGGCAACCACGGGGTTTGGTTGCCATGGTAACCATGGGGTTGGGTTGCCATGGCAACCATGGGGTTGTGTTGCCATGGTAACCATGGGGTTGGGTTGCCATGGCAACCATGGGGTTGTGTTGCCATGGTAACCATGGCGTTTAGTTGCCATGGCAACTATGGGGTTCTGTTGCCATGGTAACCATGGGGTTGGGTTGCCATGGCAACCATGGGGTTGTGTTGCCATGGCAAACACGGGGTTTGGTTGCCATGGCAACCATAGGGTTCTGTGTCCATGGTAACCATGGCGTTGTGTTGCCATGGTAACCATGGCGTTTAGTTGCCATGGCAACCACGCAGTTTGGTTGCCATGGTAACCATGGGGTTGTGTTGCCATGGTAACCATGGCGTTTAGTTGCCATGGCAACTATGGGGTTCTGTTGCCATGGTAACCATGGGGTTGGGTTGCCATGGCAACCATGGGGTTGTGTTGCCATGGGAACCATGGGGTTGGGTTGCCATGGCATCCACTGGGTTGGGTTGCCATGGCAACCACGGGGTTTGGTTGCCATGGCAACCATGGGGTTCTGTGTCCATGGTAACCATGGGGTTGTGTTGCCATGGTAACCATGGCGTTTAGTTGCCATGGCAACCAAGGAGTTTGGTTGTCATGGTAACCATGGGGTTGTGTTGCCATGGTAACCATGGCGTTTAGTTGCCATGGCAACTATGGGGTTCTGTTGCCATGGTAACCATGGGGTTGGGTTGCCATGGCATCCACGGGGTTGGGTTGCCATGGCAACCATGGGGTTGGGTTGCCATGGTAACCATGGCGTTGTGTTGCCATGGTAACCATGGCGTTTAGTTGCCATGGCAACCACGGAGTTTGGTTGCCATGGTAACCACGGGGTTTGGTTGCCATGGTAACCATGGGGTTGGGTTGCCTTGGCAACCATGGGGTTGTGTTGCCATGGTAACCATGGGGTTGGGTTGCCATGGCAACCATGGGGTTGGGTTGCCATGGTAACCATGGCGTTTAGTTGCCATGGCAACTATGGGGTTCTGTTGCCATGGTAACCATGGGGTTGGGTTGCCATGGCAACCATGGGGTTGTGTTGCCATGGGAACCATGGGGTTGGGTTGCCATGGCATCCACGGGGTTGGGTTGCCATGGCAACCATGGGGTTCTGTGTCCATGGTAACCATGGGGTTGTGTTGCCATGGTAACCATGGCGTTTTGTTGCCATGGCAACTATCGGGTTCTGTTGCCATGGCAACCATGGGGTTGTGTTGCCATGGTAACCATGGCGTTTAGTTGCCATGGAAACTATGGGGTTCTGTTGCCATTGTAACCATGGGGTTGGGTTGCCATGGCAACCATGGGGTTGTGTTGCCATGGGAACCATGGGGTTGGGTTGCCATGGCAACTATGGACTTCTGTTGCCATGGGAACCATGGGGTTGGGTTGCCATGGCAACCATGGTGTTGTGTTGCCATGGGAACCATGGGGTTGGGTTGCCATGGCATCCACGGGGTTGGGTTGCCATGGCAACCACGGGGTTTGGTTGCCATGGCAACCATGGGGTTCTGTGTCCATGGTAACCATGGCGTTGTGTTGCCATGGTAACCATGGCGTTTTGTTGCCATGGCAACTATGGGGTTCTGATGCCATGGCAACCATGGGGTAGTGTTTCCATGGCAACCACGGGGTTTGGTTGCCCTGGTAACCATGGCGTTTAGTTGCCATGGCAACCACGGGGTTTGGTTGCCATGGTAACCATGGGGTTGGGTTGCCATGGCAACCATGGGGTTGTGTTGCCATGGTAACCATAAGGTTGGGTTGCCATGGCAACCATGGGGTTGGGTTGCCATGGTAACCATGGCGTTTAGTTGCCATGGCAACCACGGGGTTTGGTTGCCATGGTAACCATGGGGTTGGGTTGCCATGGCAACCATGGGGTTGGGTTGCCATGGCAACCATGGGGTTGTGTTGCCATGGTAACCATGGGGTTGTGTTGCCATGGCAACCATGGGGTTGTGTTGCCATGGTAACCATGGGGTTGCGTTGCCATGGCAACCATGGGGTTGTGTTGCCATGGTAACCATGGGGTTGGGTTGCCATGGCAACCTTGGGGTTGTGTTGCCATGGTAACCATGGCGTTTAGTTGCCATGGCAACCACGGAGTTTGGTTGCCATGGTAACCACGGGGTTTGGTTGCCATGGTAACCATGGGGTTGGGTTGCCATGGCAACCATGGGGTTGTGTTGCCATGGTAACCATGGGGTTGGGTTGCCATGGCAACCATGGGGTTGTGTTGCCATGGTAACCATGGCGTTTAGTTGCCATGGCAACTATGGGGTTCTGTTGCCATGGTAACCATGGGGTTGGGTTGCCATGGCAACCATGGTGTTGTGTTTCCATGGGAACCATGGGGTTGGGTTGCCATGGCATCCACGGGGTTGGGTTGCCATGGCAACCACGGGGTTTGGTTGCCATGGCAACCATGGGATTCTGTGTCCATGGTAACCATGGCGTTGTGTTGCCATGGTAACCATGGCGTTTAGTTGCCATGGCAACCACGGAGATGGTTGCCATGGTAACCATGGGGTTGTGTTGCCATGGTAACCATGGCGTTTAGTTGCCATGGCAACTATGGGGTTCTGTTGCCATGGTAACCATGGGGTTGGGTTGCCATGGCAACAATGGGGTTGTGTTTCCATGGGAACCACGGGGTTGGGTTGCCATGGCAACCACGGGGTTTGGTTGCCATGGCAACCATGGGGTTCTGTGTCCATGGTAACCATGGCGTTGTGTTGCCATGGTAACCATGGCGTTTTGTTGCCATGGCAACTATGGGGTTCTGATGCCATGGCAACCATGGGGTAGTGTTTCCATGGCAACCACGGGGTTTGGTTGCCCTGGTAACCATGGCGTTTAGTTGCCATGGCAACCACGGGGTTTGGTTGCCATGGTAACCATGGGGTTGGGTTGCCATGGCAACCATGGGGTTGTGTTGCCATGGTAACCATAAGGTTGGGTTGCCATGGCAACCATGGGGTTGGGTTGCCATGGTAACCATGGCGTTTAGTTGCCATGGCAACCACGGGGTTTGGTTGCCATGGTAACCATGGGGTTGGGTTGCCATGGCAACCATGGGGTTGTGTTGCCATGGTAACCATGGGGTTGTGTTGCCATGGCAACCATGGGGTTGTGTTGCCATGGTAACCATGGGGTTGCGTTGCCATGGCAACCATGGGGTTGTGTTGCCATGGTAACCATGGGGTTGGGTTGCCATGGAAACCTTGGGGTTGTGTTGCCATGGTAACCATGGCGTTTAGTTGCCATGGCAACCACGGAGTTTGGTTGCCATGGTAACCACGGGGTTTGGTTGCCATGGTAACCATGGGGTTGGGTTGCCATGGCAACCATGGGGTTGTGTTGCCATGGTAACCATGGGGTTGGGTTGCCATGGCAACCATGGGGTTGTGTTGCCATGGTAACCATGGCGTTTAGTTGCCATGGCAACTATGGGGTTCTGTTGCCATGGTAACCATGGGGTTGGGTTGCCATGGCAACCATGGTGTTGTGTTTCCATGGGAACCATGGGGTTGGGTTGCCATGGCATCCACGGGGTTGGGTTGCCATGGCAACCACGGGGTTTGGTTGCCATGGCAACCATGGGATTCTGTGTCCATGGTAACCATGGCGTTGTGTTGCCATGGTAACCATGGCGTTTAGTTGCCATGGCAACCACGGAGATGGTTGCCATGGTAACCATGGGGTTGTGTTGCCATGGTAACCATGGCGTTTAGTTGCCATGGCAACTATGGGGTTCTGTTGCCATGGTAACCATGGGGTTGGGTTGCCATGGCAACCATGGGGTTGTGTTTCCATGGGAACCATGGGGTTGGGTTGCCATGGCATCCACGGGGTTGGGTTGCCATGGCTACCACGGGGTTTGGTTGCCATGGCAACCATGGGGTTCTGTGTCCATGGTAACCATGGCGTTGTGTTGCCATGGTAACCATGGCGTTTAGTTGCCATGGCAACCACGGAGTTTGGTTGCCATGGTAACCATGGGGTTGTGTTGCCATGGTAACCATGGCGTTTAGTTGCCATGGCAACTATGGGGTTCTGTTGCCATGGTAACCATGTGGTTGGGTTGCCATGGCATCCACGGGGTTGGGTTGCCATGGCATCCACGGGGTTGGGTTGCCATGGCAACCACGGGGTTTGGTTGCCATGGCAACCATGGGGTTCTGTGTCCATGGTAACCATGGGGTTGTGTTGCCATGGTAACCATGGCGTTTAGTTGCCATGGCAACCACGGAGTTTGATTGCCATGGTAACCACGGGGTTTGGTTGCCATGGTAACCATGGGGTTGGGTTGCCATGGCAACCATGGGGTTGTGTTGCCATGGTAACCATGGGGTTGGGTTGCCATGGCAACCATGGGGTTGTGTTGCCATGGTAACCATGGCGTTTAGTTGCCATGGCAACTATGGGGTTCTGTTGCCATGGGAACCATGGGGTTGGGTTGCCATGGCAACCATGGGGTTGTGTTGCCATGGGAACCATGGGGTTGGGTTGCCATGGCATCCACGGGGTTGGGTTGCCATGGCAACCACGGGGTTTGGTTGCCATGGCAACCATGGGGTTCTGTGTCCATGGTAACCATGGGGTTGTGTTGCCATGGTAACCATGGCGTTTAGTTGCCATGGCAACCACGGAGTTTGGTTGCCATGGTAACCATGGGGTTGTGTTGCCATGGTAACCATGGCGTTTAGTTGCCATGGCAACTATGGGGTTCTGTTGCCATGGTAACCATGGGGTTGGGTTGCCATGGCAACCATGGGGTTGTGTTGCCATGGGAACAATGGGGTTGGGTTGCCATGGCATCCACGGGGTTGGGTTGCCATGGCAACCACGGGGTTTGGTTGCCATGGCAACCATGGGGTTCTGTGTCCATGGTAACCATGGCGTTGTGTTACCATGGTAACCATGGGGTTGGGTTGCCATGGCAACCATGGGGTTGGGTTGCCATGGCAACCATGGGGTAGTGTTTCCATGGCAACCACGGGGTTTGGTTGCCATGGTAACCATGGGGTTGGGTTTCCATGGCAACCATGGGTATGGGTTGCCATGGCAACCATGGGGTTGTGTTGCCATGGTAACCATGAGGTTGGGTTGCCATGGCAACCATGGGGTTGTGTTGCCATGGTAACCATGGCGTTTAGTTGCCATGGCAACCACGGAGTTTGGTTGCCATGGTAACCACGGGGTTTGGTTGCCATGGTAACCATGGGGTTGGGTTGCCATGGCAACCATGGGGTTGTGTTGCCATGGTAACCATGGGGTTGGGTTGCCATGGCAACCATGGGGTTGTGTTGCCATGGTAACCATGGCGTTTAGTTGCCATGGCAACTATGGGGTTCTGTTGCCATGGTAACCATGGGGTTGGGTTGCCATGGCAACCATGGGGTTGTGTTGCCATGGCAAACACGGGGTTTGGTTGCCATGGCAACCATAGGATTCTGTGTCCATGGTAACCATGGCGTTGTGTTGCCATGGTAACCATGGCGTTTAGTTGCCATGGCAACCACGCAGTTTGGTTGCCATGGTAACCATGGGGTTGTGTTGCCATGGTAACCATGGCGTTTAGTTGCCATGGCAACTATGGGGTTCTGTTGCCATGGGAACCATGGGGTTGGGTTGCCATGGCAACCATGGGGTTGTGTTGCCATGGGAACCATGGGGTTGGGTTGCCATGGCATCCACTGGGTTGGGTTGCCATGGCAACCACGGGGTTTGGTTGCCATGGCAACCATGGGGTTCTGTGTCCATGGTAACCATGGGGTTGTGTTGCCATGGTAACCATGGCGTTTAGTTGCCATGGCAACCAAGGAGTTTGGTTGTCATGGTAACCATGGGGTTGTGTTGCCATGGTAACCATGGCGTTTAGTTGCCATGGCAACTATGGGGTTCTGTTGCCATGGTAACCATGGGGTTGGGTTGCCATGGCATCCACGGGGTTGGGTTGCCATGGCAACCATGGGGTTGGGTTGCCATGGTAACCATGGCGTTGTGTTGCCATGGTAACCATGGCGTTTAGTTGCCATGGCAACCACGGAGTTTGGTTGCCATGGTAACCACGGGGTTTGGTTGCCATGGTAACCATGGGGTTGGGTTGCCTTGGCAACCATGGGGTTGTGTTGCCATGGTAACCATGGGGTTGGGTTGCCATGGCAACCATGGGGTTGGGTTGCCATGGTAACCATGGCGTTTAGTTGCCATGGCAACTATGGGGTTCTGTTGCCATGGTAACCATGGGGTTGGGTTGCCATGGCAACCATGGGGTTGTGTTGCCATGGGAACCATGGGGTTGGGTTGCCATGGCATCCACGGGGTTGGGTTGCCATGGCAACCATGGGGTTCTGTGTCCATGGTAACCATGGGGTTGTGTTGCCATGGTAACCATGGCGTTTTGTTGCCATGGCAACTATCGGGTTCTGTTGCCATGGCAACCATGGGGTTGTTTTGCCATGGTAACCATGGCGTTTAGTTGCCATGGAAACTATGGGGTTCTGTTGCCATTGTAACCATGGGGTTGGGTTGCCATGGCAACCATGGGGTTGTGTTGCCATGGGAACCATGGGGTTGGGTTGCCATGGCAACTATGGAGTTCTGTTGCCATGGGAACCATGGGGTTGGGTTGCCATGGCAACCATGGTGTTGTGTTGCCATGGGAACCATGGGGTTGGGTTGCCATGGCATCCACGGGGTTGGGTTGCCATGGCAACCACGGGGTTTGGTTGCCATGGCAACCATGGGGTGCTGTGTCCATGGTAACCATGGCGTTGTGTTGCCATGGTAACCATGGCGTTTAGTTGCCATGGCAACCACGGAGTTTGGTTGCCATGGCAACCATGGGGTTGTGTTGCCATGGTAACCATGGCGTTTAGTTGCCATGGCAACTATGGGGTTCTGTTGCCATGGTAACCATGGGGTTGGGTTGCCATGGCAACCATGGGGTTGTGTTGCCATCGGAACCATGGGGTTGGGTTGCCATGGCATCCACGGGGTTGGGTTGCCATGGCAACCACGGGGTTTGGTTGCCATGGCAACCATGGGGTTCTGTGTCCATGGTAACCATGGGGTTGTGTTGCCATGGTAACCATGGCGTTTTGTTGCCATGGCAACTATGGGGTTCTGTTGCCATGGCAACCATGGGGTAGTGTTTCCATGGCAACCACGGGGTTTGGTTGCCATGGTAACCATGGGGTTGGGTTGCCATGGCAACCATGGGGTTGGGTTACCATGGCAACCGTGGGGTTGTGTTGCCATGGTAACCATGGGGTTGGGTTGCCATGGCAACCATGGGGTTGTGTTGCCATGGTAACCATGGCGTTTAGTTACCATGGCAACCACGGAGTTTGATTGCCATGGAAACCACGGGGTTTGGTTGCCATGGTAACCATGGGGTTGGGTTGCCATGGAAACCATGGGGTTGTGTTGCCATGGTAACCATGGGGTTGGGTTGCCATGGCAACCATGGGGTTGTGTTGCCACGGTAACCATGGCGTTTAGTTGCCATGGCAACTATGGGGTTCTGTTGCCATGGGAACCATGGGGTTGGGTTGCCATGGCAACCATGGGGTTGTGTTGCCATGGGAACCATGGGGTTGGGTTGCCATGGCATCCACGGGGTTGGGTTGCCATGGCAACCACGGGGTTTGGTTGCCATGGCAACCATGGTGTTCTGTGTCCATGGTAACCATGGCGTTGTGTTTCCATGGTAACCATGGCGTTTAGTTGCCATGGCAACCACGGAGTTTGGTTGCCATGGCAACCATGGGGTTGTGTTGCCATGGTAACCATGGCGTTTAGTTGCCATGGCAACTATGGGGTTCTGTTGCCATGGTAACCATGGGGTTGGGTTGCCATGGCAACCATGGGGTTGTGTTGCCATGGGAACCATGGGGTTGGGTTGCCATGGCATCCACGGGGTTGGGTTGCCATGGCAACCACGGGGTTTGGTTGCCATGGCAACCATGGTGTTCTGTGTCCATGGTAACCATGGCGTTGTGTTGCCATGGTAACCATGGGGTTGGGTTGCCATGGCAACCATAGGGTTGGGTTGCCATGGCAACCATGGGGTAGTGTTTCCATGGCAACCACGGGGTTTGGTTGCCATGGTAACCATGGGGTTGGGTTTCCATGGCAACCATGGGTTTGGGTTGCCATGGCAACCATGGGGTTTTGTTGCCATGGTAACCATGAGGTTGGGTTGCCATGGCAACCATGGGGTTGTGTTGCCATGGTAACCATGGCGTTTAGTTGCCATGGCAACCACGGAGTTTGGTTGCCATGGTAACCACGGGGTTTGGTTGCCATGGTAACCATGGGGTTGGGTTGCCATGGCAACCATGGGGTTGTGTTGCCATGGGAACCATGGGGTTGGGTTGCCATGACATCCACGGGGTTGGGTTGCCATGGCAACCACGGGGTTTGGTTGCCATGGCAACCATGGGGTTCTGTGTCCATGGTAACCATGGGGTTGTGTTGCCATGGTAACCATGGCGTTTAGTTGCCATGGCAACTATGGGGTTCTGTTGCCATGGTAACCATGGGGTTGGGTTGCCATGGCAACCATGGGGTTGGGTTGCCATGGTAACCATGGCGTTGTGTTGCCATGGTAACCATGGCGTTTAGTTGCCATGGCAACCACGGAGTTTGGTTGCCATGGTAACCACGGGGTTTGGTTGCCATGGTAACCATGGAGTTGGGTTGCCTTGGCAACCATGGGGTTGTGTTGCCATGGTAACCATGGGGTTGGGTTGCCATGGCAACCATGGGGTTGTGTTGCCATGGGAACCATGGGGTTGGGTTGCCATGGCATCCACGGGGTTGGGTTGCCATGGCAACCATGGGGTTCTGTGTCCATGGTAACCATGGGGTTGTGTTGCCATGGTAACCATGGCGTTTTGTTGCCATGGCAACTATCGGGTTCTGTTGCCATGGCAACCATGGGGTTGTGTTGCCATGGTAACTATGGCGTTTAGTTGCAATGGCAACTATGGGGTTCTGTTGCCATTGTAACCATGGGGTTGGGTTGCCATGGCAACCATGGGGTTGTGTTGCCATGGTAACCATGGGGTTGGGTTGCCATGGCAACCATGGGGTTGTGTTGCCATGGTAACCATGGCGTTTAGTTGCCATGGAAACCACGGAGTTTGGTTGCCATGGTAACCACGGGGTTTGGTTGCCATGGTAACCATGGGGTTGGGTTGCCATGGCAACCATGGGGTTGTGTTGCCATGGTAACCATGGGGTTGGGTTGCCATGGCAACCATGGTGTTCTGTTGCCATGGTAACCATGGGGTTGGGTTGCTATGGCAACCATGGGGTTGGGTTGCCATGGCAACCATGGGGTTGTGTTGCCATGGTAACCATGGGGTTGGGTTGCTATGGCAACCATGGGGTTGTGTTGCCATGGTAACAATGGCGTTTAGTTTCCATGGCAACTATGGGGTTCTGTTGCCATGGGAACCATGGGGTTGGGTTGCCATGGCAACCATGGGGTTGTGTTGCCATGGGAACCATGGGGTTGGGTTGCCATGGCATCCACGGGGTTGGGTTGCCATGGCAACCACGGGGTTTGGTTGCCATGGCAACCATGGTGTTCTGTTGCCATGGTAACCATGGGGTTGGGTTGCCATGGCAACCATGGGGTTGTGTTGCCATGGTAACCATGGGGTTGGGTTGCCATGGCAACCATGGGGTTGTGTTGCCATGGTAACCATGGCGTTTAGTTGCCATGGAAACCACGGAGTTTGGTTGCCATGGTAACCACGGGGTTTGGTTGCCATGGTAACCATGGGGTTGGGTTGCCATGGCAACCATGGGGTTGTGTTGCCATGGTAACCATGGGGTTGGGTTGCCATGGCAACCATGGTGTTCTGTTGCCATGGTAACCATGGCGTTTAGTTGCCATGGCAACTTTTGGGTTCTGTTGCCATGGTAACCATGGGGTTGGGTTGCCATGGCAACCATGGGGTTGTGTTGCCATGGGAACCATGGGGTTGGGTTGCCATGGCAACCACGGGGTTTGGTTGCCATGGCAACCATGGGGTTCTGTGTCCATGGTAACCATGGCGTTGTGTTGCCATGGTAACCATGGCGTTTAGTTGCCATGGCAACCACGGAGTTTGGTTGCCATGGTAACCATGGGGTTGTGTTGCCATGGTAACCATTGCGTTTAGTTGCCATGGCAACTATGGGGTTCTGTTGCCATGGGAACCATGGGGTTGGGTTGCCATGGCAACCATGGGGTTGTGTTGCCATGGGAACCATGGGGTTGGGTTGCCATGGCATCCACGGGGTTGGGTTTCCATGGCAACCACGGGGTTTGGTTGCCATGGCAACCATGGGGTTCTGTGTCCATGGTAACAATGGCGTTGTGTTGCCATGGTAACCATGGCGTTTAGTTGCCATGGCAACCACGGAGTTTGGTTGCCATGGTAACCATGGGGTTGTGTTTCCATGGTAACCATGGCGTTTAGTTGCCATGGCAACTATGGGGTTCTGTTGCCATGGTAACCATGGGGTTGGGTTGCCATGGCATCCACGGTGTTGGGTTGCCATGGCAACCATGGGGTTGGGTTGCCATGGCAACCATGGGGTTGTGTTGCCATGGTAACCATGGCGTTTCGTTGCCATGGCAATCACGGAGTTTGGTTGCCATGGTAACCACGGGGTTGGTTGCCATGGTAACCATGGGGTTGGGTTGCCATGGCAACCATGGGGTTGTGTTGCCATGGTAACCATGGGGTTGGGTTGCTATGGCAACCATGGGGTTGTGTTGCCATGGTAACAATGGCGTTTAGTTTCCATGGCAACTATGGGGTTCTGTTGCCATGGTAACCATGGGGTTGGGTTGCCATGGCAACCATGGGGTTGTGTTGCCATGGGAACCATGGGGTTGGGTTGCCATGGCATCCACGGGGTTGGGTTGCCATGGCAACCACGGGGTTTGGTTGCCATGGCAACCATGGTGTTCTGTTGCCATGGTAACCATGGGGTTGGGTTGCCATGGCAACCATGGGGTTGTGTTGCCATGGTAACCATGGGGTTGGGTTGCCATGGCAACCATGGGGTTGTGTTGCCATGGTAACCATGGCGTTTAGTTGCCATGGAAACCACGGAGTTTGGTTGCCATGGTAACCACGGGGTTTGGTTGCCATGGTAACCATGGGGTTGGGTTGCCATGGCAACCATGGGGTTGTGTTGCCATGGTAACCATGGGGTTGGGTTGCCATGGCAACCATGGTGTTCTGTTGCCATGGTAACCATGGCGTTTAGTTGCCATGGCAACTTTTGGGTTCTGTTGCCATGGTAACCATGGGGTTGGGTTGCCATGGCAACCATGGGGTTGTGTTGCCATGGGAACCATGGGGTTGGGTTGCCATGGCAACCACGGGGTTTGGTTGCCATGGCAACCATGGGGTTCTGTGTCCATGGTAACCATGGCGTTGTGTTGCCATGGTAACCATGGCGTTTAGTTGCCATGGCAACCACGGAGTTTGGTTGCCATGGTAACCATGGGGTTGTGTTGCCATGGTAACCATGGCGTTTAGTTGCCATGGCAACTATGGGGTTCTGTTGCCATGGGAACCATGGGGTTGGGTTGCCATGGCAACCATGGGGTTGTGTTGCCATGGGAACCATGGGGTTGGGTTGCCATGGCATCCACGGGGTTGGGTTTCCATGGCAACCACGGGGTTTGGTTGCCATGGCAACCATGGGGTTCTGTGTCCATGGTAACAATGGCGTTGTGTTGCCATGGTAACCATGGCGTTTAGTTGCCATGGCAACCACGGAGTTTGGTTGCCATGGTAACCATGGGGTTGTGTTTCCATGGTAACCATGGCGTTTAGTTGCCATGGCAACTATGGGGTTCTGTTGCCATGGTAACCATGGGGTTGTGTTGCCATGGCATCCACGGGGTTGGGTTGCCATGGCAACCATGGGGTTGGGTTGCCATGGTAACCATGGCGTTGTGTTGCCATAGTAACAATGGCGTTTAGTTGCCATGGCAACCACGGAGTTTGCTTGCCATGGTAACCACGGAGTTTGGTTGCCATGGTAACCATGGGGTTGGGTTGCCATGGCAACCATGGGGTTGTGTTGCCATGGTAACCATGGCGTTTAGTTGCCATGGCAACTATGGGGTTCTGTTGCCATGGTAACCATTGGGTTGGGTTGCCATGGCAACCATGGGGTTGTGTTGCCATGGGAACCATGGGGTTGGGTTGCCATGGCATCCACGGGGTTGGGTTGCCATGGCAACCACGGGGTTTGGTTTCCATGGGAACCATGGGGTTCTGTGTCCATGGTAACCATGGGGTTGTGTTGCCATGGTAACCATGGCGTTTTGTTGCCATGGCAACTATGGGGTTCTCTTGCCATGGCAACCATGGGGTAGTGTTTCCATGGCAACCACGGGGTTTGGTTGCCATGGTAACCATGGGGTTGGGTTGTCATGGCAACCATGGGGTTGGGTTGCCATGGCAACCATGGGGTTGTGTTGCCATGGTAACCATGGCGTTTAGTTGCCATGGCAACTATGGGGTTCTGTTGCCATGGTAACAATGGGGTTGGTTTGCCATGGCAACCATGGGGTTGTGTTGCCATGGGAACCATGGGGTTGGGTTGCCATGGCATCCACGGGGTTGGGTTGCCATGGCAACCACGGGGTTTGGTTGCCATGGCAACCATTGGGTTCTGTGTCCATGGTAACCATGGGGTTGTGTTGCCATGGTAACCATGGCGTTTTGTTGCCATGGCAACTATGGGGTTCTGTTGCTATGGCAACCACGGGGTTTGGTTGCCATGGTAACCATGGGGTTGGGTTGCCATGGCAACCATGGGGTTAGGTTGCCATGGCAACCATGGGGTTGTGTTGCCATGGTAACCATGGGGTTGGGTTGCCATGGCAACCATGGGGTTGTGTTGCCATGGTAACCATGGGGTTGGGTTGCCATGGCAACCATAGGGTTGTGTTGCCATGGGAACCATGGGGTTGGGTTGCCATGGCATCCACGGGGTTGGGTTGCCATGGCAACCACGGGGTTTGGTTGCCATGGCAACCATGGGGTTCTGTGTCCATGGTAACCATGGCGTTGTGTTGCCATGGTAACCATGGCGTTTTGTTGCCATGGCAACTATCGGGTTCTGTTGCCATGGCAACCATGGGGTTGTGTTGCCATGGTAACCATGGCGTTTAGTTGCCATGGCAACTATGGGGTTCTGTTGCCATTGTAACCATGGGGTTGGGTTGCCATGGCAACCATGGGGTTGTGTTGCCATGGGAACCATGGGGTTGGGTTGCCATGGCAACTATGGGGTTCTGTTGCCATGGTAACCATGGGGTTGGGTTGCCATGGCAACCATGGGGTTGTGTTGCCATGGGAACCATGGGGTTGGGTTGCCATGGCATCCACGGGGTTGGGTTGCCATGGCAACCACGGGGTTTGGTTGCCATGGCAACCATGGGGTTCTGTGTCCATGGTAACCATGGCGTTGTGTTGCCATGGTAACCATGGCGTTTAGTTGCCAGGGCAACCACGGAGTTTGGTTGCCATGGCAACCATGGGGTTGTGTTGCCATGGTAACCATGGCGTTTAGTTGCCATGGCAACTATGGGGTTCTGTTGCCATGGTAACCATGGGGTTGGGTTGCCATGGCAACCATGGGGTTGTGTTGCCATGGGAACCATGGGGTTGGGTTGCCATGGCATCCACGGTGTTGGGTTGCCATGGCAACCACGGGGTTTGGTTGCCATGGCAACCATGGGGTTCTGTGTCCATGGTAACCATGGCGTTGTGTTGCCATGGTAACCATGGCGTTTAGTTGCCATGGCAACCACGGAGTTTGGTTGCCATGGCAACCATGGGGTTGTGTTGCCATGGTAACCATGGCGTTTAGTTGCCATGGCAACTATGGGGTTCTGTTGCCATGGTAACCATGGGGTTGGGTTGCCATGGCAACCATGGGGTTGTGTTGCCATGGGAACCATGGGGTTGGGTTGCCATGGCATCCACGGTGTTGGGTTGCCATGGCAACCACGGGGTTTGGTTGCCATGGCAACCATGGGGTTCTGTGTCCATGGTAACCATGGCGTTGTGTTGCCATGGTAACCATGGCGTTTAGTTGCCATGGCAACCACGGAGTTTGGTTGCCATGGTAACCATGGGGTTGGGTTGCCATGGCATCCACGGGGTTGGGTTGCCATGGCAACCATGGGGTTGGGTTGCCATGGTAACCATGGCGTTGTGTTGCCATGGTAACCATGGCGTTTCGTTGCCATGGCAATCACGGAGTTTGGTTGCCATGGTAACCACGGGGTTGGTTGCCATGGTAACCATGGGGTTGGGTTGCCATGGCAACCATGGGGTTGGTTGCCATGGTAACCATGGGGTTGGGTTGCCATGGCAACCATGGGGTTGTGTTGCCATGGTAACCATGGGGTTGGGTTGCTATGGCAACCATGGGGTTGTGTTGCCATGGTAACAATGGCGTTTAGTTTCCATGGCAACTATGGGGTTCTGTTGCCATGGTAACCATGGGTTTGGGTTGCCATGGCAACCATGGGGTTGTGTTGCCATGGGAACCATGGGGTTGGGTTGCCATGGCATCCACGGGGTTGGGTTGCCATGGCAACCACGGGGTTTGGTTGCCATGGCAACCATGGTGTTCTGTGTCCATGGTAACCATGGGGTTGGGTTGCCATGGCAACCATGGGGTTGTGTTGTCATGGGAACCATGGGGTTGGGTTGCCATGGCAACCATGGGGTTGGTTTGCCATGGCAACCATGGGGTTGGGTTCCAATGGTAACCATGGGGTTGGGTTGCCATGGCAACCATGGGGTTGTGTTGCCATGGTAACCATGGCGTTTAGTTGCCATGGCAACTATGGGGTTCTGTTGCCATGGTAACCATGGGGTTGGGTTGCCATGGCAACCATGGGGTTGTGTTGCCATGGGAACCATGGGGTTGGGTTGCCATGGCATCCACGGGGTTGGGTTGCCATGGCAACCACGGGGTTTGGTTGCCATGGCAACCATTGGGTTCTGTGTCCATGGTAACCATGGGGTTGTGTTGCCATGGTAACCATGGCGTTTAGTTGCCATGGCAAATATGGGGTTCTGTTGCTATGGCAACCACGGGGTTTGGTTGCCATGGTAACAATGGGGTTGGGTTGCCATGGCAACCATGGGGTTAGGTTGCCATGGCAACCATGGGGTTGTGTTGCCATGGCAACCATGGGGTTGTGTTGCCATGGTAACCATGGCGTTTAGTTGCCATGGCAACTATGGGGTTCTGTTGCCATGGTAACCATGGGGTTGGGTTGCCATGGCAACCATAGGGTTGTGTTGCCATGGGAACCATGGGGTTGGGTTGCCATGGCATCCACGGGGTTGGGTTGCCATGGCAACCACGGGGTTTGGTTGCCATGGCAACCATGGGGTTCTGTGTCCATGGTAACCATGGCGTTGTGTTGCCATGGTAACCATGGCGTTTTGTTGCCATGGCAACTATGGGGTTCTGTTTCCATGGCAACCATGGGGTAGTGTTTCCATGGCAACCAAGTGGTTTGGTTGCCAAGGTAACCATGGGGTTGGGTTGCCATGGCAACCATGGGGTTGGGTTGCCATGGCAACCCAGGGGTTGTGTTGCCATGGTAACCATGGCGTTTAGTTGCCATGGCAACTATGGGGTTCTGTTGCCATGGTAACCATGGGGTTGGGTTGCCATGGCAACCATGGGATTGTGTTGCCATGGTAACCATGGGGTTGGGTTGCCATGGCAACCATGGGGTTGGGTTGCCATGGTAACCATGGCGTTTAGTTGCCATGGCAACTATGGGGTTCTGTTGCCATGGTAACCATGGGGTTGGGTTGCCATGGCAACCATGGGGTTGTGTTGCCATGGGAACCATGGGGTTTGGTTGCCATGGCATCCACGGGGTTGGGTTGCCATGGCAACCATGGGGTTCTGTGTCCATGGTAACCATGGGGTTGTGTTGCCATGGTAACCATGGCGTTTTGTTGCCATGGCAACTATCGGGTTCTGTTGCCATGGCAACCATGGGGTTGGGTTGCCATGGCAACCATGGGGTTGTGTTGCAATGGGAACCATGGGGTTGGGTTGCCGTGGCAACTATGGGGTTCTGTTGCCATAGTAACCATGGGGTTGTGTTGCCATGGGAACCATGGGGTTTGGTTGCCATGGCATCCACGGGGTTTGGTTGCCATGGCAACCATGGGGTTCTGTGTCCATGGTAACCATGGCGTTGTGTTCCCATGGTAACCATGGCGTTTAGTTGCCATGGCAACCACGGAGTTTGGTTGCCATGGCAACCATGGGGTTGTGTTGCCATGGTAACCATGGCGTTTAGTTGCCATGGCAACTATGGGGTTCTGTTGCCATGGTAACCATGGGGTTGGGTTGCCATGGCAACCATGGGGTTGTGTTGCCATGGGAACCATGGGGTTGGGTTGCCATGGCATCCACGGCGTTGGGTTGCCATGGCAACCACGGGGTTTGGTTGCCATGGCAACCATGGGGTTCTGTGTCCATGGTAACCATGGCGTTGTGTTGCCATGGTAACCATGGCGTTTAGTTGCCATGGCAACCACGGAGTTTGGTTGCCATGGTAACCATGGGGTTGTGTTGCCATGGTAACCATGGCGTTTAGTTGCCATGGCAACTATGGGTTCTGTTGCCATGGTAACCATAGGGTTGGGTTCCATGGCAACCATGGGGTAGTGTTTCCATGGCAACCACGGGGTTTGGTTCCCATGGTAACCATGGGGTTGGGTTTCCATGGCAACCATGGGTTTGGGTTGCCATGGCAACCATGGGGTTGTGTTGCCATGGTAACCATGAGGTTGGGTTGCCATGGCAACCATGGGGTTGTGTTGCCATGGTAACCATGGCGTTTAGTTGCCATGGCAACCACGGAGTTTGGTTGCCATGGTAACCACGGGGTTTGGTTGCCATGGTAACCATGGGGTTGGGTTGCCATGGCAACCATGGGGTTGTGTTGCCATGGGAACCATGGGGTTGGGTTGCCATGACATCCACGGGGTTGGGTTGCCATGGCAACCACGGGGTTTGGTTGCCATGGCAACCATGGGGTTCTGTGTCCATGGTAACCATGGGGTTGTGTTGCCATGGTAACCATGGCGTTTAGTTGCCATGGCAACTATGGGGTTCTGTTGCCATGGTAACCATGGGGTTGGGTTGCCATGGCAACCATGGGGTTGGGTTGCCATGGTAACCATGGCGTTGTGTTGCCATGGTAACCATGGCGTTTAGTTGCCATGGCAACCACGGAGTTTGGTTGCCATGGTAACCACGGGGTTTGGTTGCCATGGTAACCATGGGGTTGGGTTGCCTTGGCAACCATGGGGTTGTGTTGCCATGGTAACCATGGGGTTGGGTTGCCATGGCAACCATGGGGTTGTGTTGCCATGGGAACCATGGGGTTGGGTTGCCATGGCATCCACGGGGTTGGGTTGCCATGGCAACCATGGGGTTCTGTGTCCATGGTAACCATGGGGTTGTGTTGCCATGGTAACTATGGCGTTTAGTTGCAATGGCAACTATGGGGTTCTGTTGCCATTGTAACCATGGGGTTGGGTTGCCATGGCAACCATGGGGTTGGGTTGCCATGGCAACCATGGGGTTGTGTTGCCATGGTAACCATGGGGTTGGGTTGCCATGGCAACCATGGGGTTGTGTTGCCATGGTAACCATGGCGTTTAGTTGCCATGGAAACCACGGAGTTTGGTTGCCATGGTAACCACGGGGTTTGGTTGCCATGGTAACCATGGGGTTGGGTTGCCATGGCAACCATGGGGTTGTGTTGCCATGGTAACCATGGGGTTGGGTTGCCATGGCAACCATGGTGTTCTGTTGCCATGGTAACCATGGCGTTTAGTTGCCATGGCAACTTTTGGGTTCTGTTGCCATGGTAACCATGGGGTTGGGTTGCCATGGCAACCATGGGGTTGTGTTGCCATGGGAACCATGGGGTTGGGTTGCCATGGCAACCACGGGGTTTGGTTGCCATGGCAACCATGGGGTTCTGTGTCCATGGTAACCATGGCGTTGTGTTGCCATGGTAACCATGGCGTTTAGTTGCCATGGCAACCACGGAGTTTGGTTGCCATGGTAACCATGGGGTTGTGTTGCCATGGTAACCATGGCGTTTAGTTGCCATGGCAACTATGGGGTTCTGTTGCCATGGGAACCATGGGGTTGGGTTGCCATGGCAACCATGGGGTTGTGTTGCCATGGGAACCATGGGGTTGGGTTGCCATGGCATCCACGGGGTTGGGTTGCCATGGCAACCACGGGGTTTGGTTGCCATGGCAACCATGGGGTTCTGTGTCCATGGTAACAATGGCGTTGTGTTGCCATGGTAACCATGGCGTTTAGTTGCCATGGCAACCACGGAGTTTGGTTGCCATGGTAACCATGGGGTTGTGTTTCCATGGTAACCATGGCGTTTAGTTGCCATGGCAACTATGGGGTTCTGTTGCCATGGTAACCATGGGGTTGGGTTGCCATGGCATCCACGGGGTTGGGTTGCCATGGCAACCATGGGGTTGGGTTGCCATGGTAACCATGGCGTTGTGTTGCCATAGTAACAATGGCGTTTAGTTGCCATGGCAACCACGGAGTTTGCTTGCCATGGTAACCACGGAGTTTGGTTGCCATGGTAACCATGGGGTTGGGTTGCCATGGCAACCATGGGGTTGTGTTGCCATGGTAACCATGGCGTTTAGTTGCCATGGCAACTATGGGGTTCTGTTGCCATGGTAACCATTGGGTTGGGTTGCCATGGCAACCATGGGGTTGTGTTGCCATGGGAACCATGGGGTTGGGTTGCCATGGCATCCACGGGGTTGGGTTGCCATGGCAACCACGGGGTTTGGTTGCCATGGGAACCATGGGGTTCTGTGTCCATGGTAACCATGGGGTTGTGTTGCCATGGTAACCATGGCGTTTTGTTGCCATGGCAACTATGGGGTTCTCTTGCCATGGCAACCATGGGGTAGTGTTTCCATGGCAACCACGGGGTTTGGTTGCCATGGTAACCATGGGGTTGGGTTGCCATGGCAACCATGGGGTTGGGTTGCCATGGCAACCATGGGGTTGTGTTGCCATGGTAACCATGGGGTTGGGTTGCCATGGCAACCATGGGGTTGTGTTGCCATGGTAACCATGGCGTTTAGTTTCCATGGCAACTATGGGGTTCTGTTGCCATGGTAACCATGGGGTTGGTTTGCAATGGCAACCATGGGGTTGTGTTGCCATGGGAACCATGGGGTTGGGTTGCCATGGCATCCACGGGGTTGGGTTGCCATGGCAACCACGGGGTTTGGTTGCCATGGCAACCATTGGGTTCTGTGTCCATGGTAACCATGGGGTTGTGTTGCCATGGTAACCATGGCGTTTTGTTGCCATGGCAACTATGGGGTTCTGTTGCTATGGCAACCACGGGGTTTGGTTGCCATGGTAACCATGGGGTTGGGTTGCCATGGCAACCATGGGGTTAGGTTGCCATGGCAACCATGGGGTTGTGTTGCCATGGTAACCATGGGGTTGGGTTGCCATGGCAACCATGGGGTTGTGTTGCCATGGTAACCATGGGGTTGGGTTGCCATGGCAACCATAGGGTTGTGTTGCCATGGGAACCATGGGGTTGGGTTGCCATGGCATCCACGGGGTTGGGTTGCCATGGCAACCACGGGGTTTGGTTGCCATGGCAACCATGGGGTTCTGTGTCCATGGTAACCATGGCGTTGTGTTGCCATGGTAACCATGGCGTTTTGTTGCCATGGCAACTATCGGGTTCTGTTGCCATGGCAACCATGGGGTTGTGTTGCCATGGTAACCATGGCGTTTAGTTGCCATGGCAACTATGGGGTTCTGTTGCCATTGTAACCATGGGGTTGGGTTGCCATGGCAACCATGGGGTTGTGTTGCCATGGGAACCATGGGGTTGGGTTGCCATGGCAACTATGGGGTTCTGTTGCCATGGTAACCATGGGGTTGGGTTGCCATGGCAACCATGGGGTTGTGTTGCCATGGGAACCATGGGGTTGGGTTGCCATGGCATCCACGGGGTTGGGTTGCCATGGCAACCACGGGGTTTGGTTGCCATGGCAACCATGGGGTTCTGTGTCCATGGTAACCATGGCGTTGTGTTGCCATGGTAACCATGGCGTTTAGTTGCCATGGCAACCACGGAGTTTGGTTGCCATGGCAACCATGGGGTTGTGTTGCCATGGTAACCATGGCGTTTAGTTGCCATGGCAACTATGGGGTTCTGTTGCCATGGTAACCATGGGGTTGGGTTGCCATGGCAACCATGGGGTTGTGTTGCCATGGGAACCATGGGGTTGGGTTGCCATGGCATCCACGGGGTTGGGTTGCCATGGCAACCACGGGGTTTGGTTGCCATGGCAACCATGGGGTTCTGTGTCCATGGTAACCATGGCGTTGTGTTGCCATGGTAACCATGGCGTTTAGTTGCCATGGCAACCACGGAGTTTGGTTGCCATGGCAACCATGGGGTTGTGTTGCCATGGTAACCATGGCGTTTAGTTGCCATGGCAACTATGGGGTTCTGTTGCCATGGTAACCATGGGGTTGGGTTGCCATGGCAACCATGGGGTTGTGTTGCCATGGGAACCATGGGGTTGGGTTGCCATGGCATCCACGGGGTTGGGTTGCCATGGCAACCACGGGGTTTGGTTGCCATGGCAACCATGGGGTTCTGTGTCCATGGTAACCATGGCGTTCTGTTGCCATGGTAACCATGGCGTTTAGTTGCCATGGCAACCACGGAGTTTGGTTGCCATGGTAACCATGGGGTTGTGTTGCCATGGTAACCAAGGCGTTTAGTTGCCATGGCAACTATGGGTTCTGTTGCCATGGTAACCATGGGGTTGGGTTGCCATGGCATCCACGGGGTTGGGTTGCCATGGCAACCATGGGGTTGGGTTGCCATGGTAACCATGGCGTTGTGTTGCCATGGTAACCATGGCGTTTCGTTGCCATGGCAATCACGGAGTTTGGTTGCCATGGTAACCACGGGGTTGGTTGCCATGGTAACCATGGGGTTGGGTTGCCATGGCAACCATGGGGTTGTGTTGCCATGGTAACCATGGGGTTGGGTTGCTATGGCAACCATGGGGTTGTGTTGCCATGGTAACAATGGCGTTTAGTTTCGATGGCAACTATGGGGTTCTGTTGCCATGGTAACCATGGGGTTGGGTTGCCATGGCAACCATGGGGTTGTGTTGCCATGGGAACCATGGGGTTGGGTTGCCATGGCATCCACGGGGTTGGGTTGCCATGGCAACCACGGGGTTTGGTTGCCATGGCAACCATGGGGTTCTGTGTCCATGGTAACCATTGGGTTGGGTTGCCATGGCAACCATGGGGTTGTGTTGTCATGGGAACCATGGGGTTGGGTTGCCATGTCAACCATGGGGTTGGTTTGCCATGGCAACCATGGGGTTGGGTTCCAATGGTAACCATGGGGTTGGGTTGCCATGGCAACCATGGGGTTGTGTTGCCATGGTAACCATGGCGTTTAGTTGCCATGGCAACTATGGGGTTCTGTTGCCATGGTAACCATGGGGTTGGGTTGCCATGGCAACCATGGGGTTGTGTTGCCATGGGAACCATGGGGTTGGGTTGCCATGGCATCCACGGGGTTGGGTTGCCATGGCAACCACGGGGTTTGGTTGCCATGGCAACCATTGGGTTCTGTGTCCATGGTAACCATGGGGTTGTGTTGCCATGGTAACCATGGCGTTTTGTTGCCATGGCAAATATGGGGTTCTGTTGCTATGGCAACCACGGGGTTTGGTTGCCATGGTAACAATGGGGTTGGGTTGCCATGGCAACCATGGGGTTAGGTTGCCATGGCAACCATGGGGTTGTGTTGCCATGGTAACCATGGGGTTGGGTTGCCATGGCAACCATGGGGTTGTGTTGCCATGGTAACCATGGCGTTTAGTTGCCATGGCAACTATGGGGTTCTGTTGCCATGGTAACCATGGGGTTGTGTTGCCATGGCAACCATAGGGTTGTGTTGCCATGGGAACCATGGGGTTGGGTTGCCATGGCATCCACGGGGTTGGGTTGCCATGGCAACCACGGGGTTTGGTTGCCATGGCAACCATGGGGTTCTGTGTCCATGGTAACCATGGCGTTGTGTTGCCATGGTAACCATGGCGTTTTGTTGCCATGGCAACTATGGGGTTCTGTTTCCATGGCAACCATGGGGTAGTGTTTCCATGGCAACCACGGGGTTTGGTTGCCATGGTAACCATGGGGTTGGGTTGCCATGGCAACCATGGGGTTGGGTTGCCATGGCAACCCAGGGGTTGTGTTGCCATGGTAACCATGGCGTTTAGTTGCCATGGCAACTATGGGGTTCTGTTGCCATGGTAACCATGGGGTTGGGTTGCCATGGCAACCATGGGGTTGTGTTGCCATGGGAACCATGGGGTTTGGTTGCCATGGCATCCACGGGGTTGGGTTGCCATGGCAACCATGGGGTTCTGTGTCCATGGTAACCATGGGGTTGTGTTGCCATGGTAACCATGGCGTTTTGTTGCCATGGCAACTATCGGGTTCTGTTGCCATGGCAACCATGGGGTTGGGTTGCCATGGCAACCATGGGGTTGTGTTGCAATGGGAACCATGGGGTTGGGTTGCCGTGGCAACTATGGGGTTCTGTTGCCATAGTAACCATGGGGTTGGGTTGCCATGGCAACCATGGGGTTGTGTTGCCATGGGAACCATGGGGTTGGGTTGCCATGGCATCCACGGGGTTGGGTTGCCATGGCAACCACGGGGTTTGGTTGCCATGGCAACCATGGGGTTCTGTGTCCATGGTAACCATGGCGTTGTGTTCCCATGGTAACCATGTCGTTTAGTTGCCATGGCAACCACGGAGTTTGGTTGCCATGGCAACCATGGGGTTGTGTTGCCATGGTAACCATGGCGTTTAGTTGCCATGGCAACTATGGGGTTCTGTTGCCATGGTAACCATGGGGTTGGGTTGCCATGGCAACCATGGGGTTGTGTTGCCATGGGAACCATGGGGTTGGGTTGCCATGGCATCCACGGCGTTGGGTTGCCATGGCAACCACGGGGTTTGGTTGCCATGGCAACCATGGTGTTCTGTGTCCATGGTAACCATGGCGTTGTGTTGCCATGGTAACCATGGCGTTTAGTTGCCATGGCAACCACGGAGTTTGGTTGCCATGGTAACCATGGGGTTGTGTTGCCATGGTAACCATGGCGTTTAGTTGCCATGGCAACTATGGGTTCTGTTGCCATGGTAACCATGGGGTTGGGTTGCCATGGCATCCACGGGGTTGGGTTGCCATGGCAACCATGGGGTTGGGTTGCCATGGTAACCATGGCGTTGTGTTGCCATGGTAACCATGGCGTTTCGTTGCCATGGCAATCACGGAGTTTGGTTGCCATGGTAACCACGGGGTTGGTTGCCATGGTAACCATGGGGTTGGGTTGCCATGGCAACCATGGGGTTGTGTTGCCATGGTAACCATGGGGTTGGGTTGCTATGGCAACCATGGGGTTGTGTTGCCATGGTAACAATGGCGTTTAGTTTCCATGGCAACTATGGGGTTCTGTTGCCATGGTAACCATGGGGTTGGGTTGCCATGGCAACCATGGGGTTGTGTTGCCATGGGAACCATGGGGTTGGGTTGCCATGGCATCCAAGGGGTTGGGTTGCCATGGCAACCACGGGGTTTGGTTGCCATGGCAACCATGGGGTTCTGTGTCCATGGTAACCATGGGGTTGGGTTGCCATGGCAACCATGGGGTTGTGTTGTCATGGGAACCATGGGGTTGGGTTGCCATGGCAACCATGGGGTTGGTTTGCCATGGCAACCATGGGGTTGGGTTCCAATGGTAACCATGGGGTTGGGTTGCCATGGCAACCATGGGGTTGTGTTGCCATGGTAACCATGGCGTTTAGTTGCCATGGCAACTATGGGGTTCTGTTGCCATGGTAACCATGGGGTTGGGTTGCCATGGCAACCATGGGGTTGTGTTGCCATGGGAACCATGGGGTTGGGTTGCCATGGCAACCACGGGGTTTGGTTGCCATGGCAACCACGGGGTTTGGTTGCCATGGCAACCATTGGGTTCTGTGTCCATGGTAACCATGGGGTTGTGTTGCCATGGCAAATATGGGGTTCTGTTGCTATGGCAACCACGGGGTTTGGTTGCCATGGTAACAATGGGGTTGGGTTGCCATGGCAACCATGGGGTTAGGTTGCCATGGCAACCATGGGGTTGTGTTGCCATGGTAACCATGGGGTTGGGTTGCCATGGCAACCATGGGGTTGTGTTGCCATGGTAACCATGGCGTTTAGTTGCCATGGCAACTATGGGGTTCTGTTGCCATGGTAACCATGGGGTTGTGTTGCCATGGCAACCATAGGGTTGTGTTGCCATGGGAACCATGGGGTTGGGTTGCCATGGCATCCACGGGGTTGGGTTGCCATGGCAACCACGGGGTTTGGTTGCCATGGCAACCATGGGGTTCTGTGTCCATGGTAACCATGGCGTTGTGTTGCCATGGTAACCATGGCGTTTTGTTGCCATGGCAACTATGGGGTTCTGATGCCATGGCAACCATGGGGTAGTGTTTCCATGGCAACCACGGGGTTTGGTTGCCATGGTAACCATGGCGTTTAGTTGCCATGGCAACCACGGGGTTTGGTTGCCATGGTAACCATGGGGTTGGGTTGCCATGGCAACCATGGGGTTGTGTTCCCATGGTAACCATAAGGTTGGGTTGCCATGGCAACCATGGGGTTGGGTTGCCATGGTAACCATGGCGTTTAGTTGCCATGGCAACCACGGGGTTTGGTTGCCATGGTAACCATGGGGTTGGGTTGCCATGGCAACCATGGGGTTGGGTTGCCATGGCAACCATGGGGTTGTGTTGCCATGGTAACCATGGGGTTGTGTTGCCATGGCAACCATGGGGTTGTGTTGCCATGGTAACCATGGGGTTGGGTTGCCATGGCAACCATGGGGTTGTGTTGCCATGGTAACCATGGGGTTGTGTTGCCATGGCAACCTTGGGGTTGTGTTGCCATGGTAACCATGGCGTTTAGTTGCCATGGCAACCACGGAGTTTGGTTGCCATGGTAACCACGGGGTTTGGTTGCCATGGTAACCATGGGGTTGGGTTGCCATGGCAACCATGGGGTTGTGTTGCCATGGTAACCATGTGGTTGGGTTGCCATGGCAACCATGGGGTTGTGTTGCCATGGTAACCATGGCGTTTAGTTGCCATGGCAACTATGGGGTTCTGTTGCCATGGTATCCATGGGGTTGGGTTGCCATGGCATCCACGGGGTTGGGTTGCCATGGCAACCATGGGGTTGGGTTGCCATGGTAACCATGGCGTTGTGTTGCCATGGTAACCATGGCGTTTCGTTGCCATGGCAACCACGGAGTTTGGTTGCCATGGTAACCACGTGGTTGGTTGCCATGGTAACCATGGGGTTGGGTTGCCATGGCAACCATGGGGTTGTGTTGCCATGGTAACCATGGCGTTTAGTTTCCATGGCAACTGTGGGGTTCTGTTGCCATGGTAACCATGGGGTTGGGTTGCCATGGCAACCATGGGGTTGTGTTGCCATGGGAACCATGGGGTTGGGTTGCCATGGCATCCACGGGGTTGGGTTGCCATGGCAACCACGGGGTTTGGTTGCCATGGCAACCATGGGGTTCTGTGTCCATGGTAACCATGGGGTTGGGTTACCATGGCAACCATGGGGTTGTGTTGTCATGGGAACCATGGGGTTGGGTTGACATGGCAACCATGGGGTTGGGTTGCCATGGCAACCATGGGGTTGTGTTGCCATGGCAACCATGGGGTTGGGTTGCCATGGCATCCACGGGGTTGGGTTGCCATGGCAACCACGGGGTTTGGTTGCCATGGCAATCTTGGGGTTCTGTGTCCATGGTAACCATGGCGTTGTGTTGCCATGGTAACCATGGCGTTTAGTTGCCATGGCAACCACGGAGTTTGGTTGCCATGGTAACCATGGGGTTGTGTTGCCATGGTAACCATGGCGTTTAGTTGCCATGGCAACCATGGGGTTCTGTTGACATGGTAACCATGGGGTTGGGTTGCCATGGCAACCATGGGGTTGTGTTGCCATGGGAACCATGAGGTTGGGTTGCCATGGCATCCACGGGGTTGGGTTGCCATAGCAACCACGGGGTTTGGTTGCCATGGCAACCATGGGTTTCTGTGTCCATGGTAACCATGGCGTTGTGTTGCCATGGTAACCATGGCGTTTTGTTGCCATGGCAACTATGGGGTTCTGTTGCCATGGCAACCATGGGGTAGTGTTTCCATGGCAACCACGGGGTTTTGGTTGCCATGGTAACCATGGGGTTGGGTTGCCATGGCAACCATGGGGTTGGGTTTCCATGGCAACCATGGGGTTGTGTTGCCATGGTAACCATGGGGTTGGGTTGCCATGGCAACCATGGGGTTGTGTTGCCATGGTAACCATGGCGTTTAGTTGCCATGGAAACCACGGAGTTTGGTTGCCATGGTAACCACGGGGTTTGGTTGCCATGGTAACCATGGGGTTGGGTTGCCATGGCAACCATGGGGTTGTGTTGCCATGGTAACCATGGGGTTGGGTTGCCATGGCAACCATGGTGTTCTGTTGCCATGGTAACCATGGCGTTTATTTGCCATGGCAACTTTTGGGTTCTGTTGCCATGGTAACCATGGGGTTGGGTTGCCATGGCAACCATGGGGTTGTGTTGCCATGGGAACCATGGGGTTGGGTTGCCATGGCAACCACGGGGTTTGGTTGCCATGGCAACCATGGGGTTCTGTGTCCATGGTAACCATGGCGTTGTGTTGCCATGGTAACCATGGGGTTTAGTTGCCATGGCAACCACGGAGTTTGGTTGCCATGGTAACCATAGGGTTGTGTTGCCATGGTAACCATGGCGTTTAGTTGCCATGGCAACTATGGGGTTCTGTTGCCATGGGAACCATGGGGTTGGGTTGCCATGGCAACCATGGGGTTGTGTTGCCATGGGAACCATGGGGTTGGGTTGCCATGGCATCCACGGGGTTGGGTTGCCATGGCAACCACGGGGTTTGGTTGCCATGGCAACCATGGGGTTCTGTGTCCATGGTAACAATGGCGTTGTGTTGCCATGGTAACCATGGCGTTTAGTTGCCATGGCAACCACGGAGTTTGGTTGCCATGGTAACCATGGGGTTGTGTTTCCATGGTAACCATGGCGTTTAGTTGCCATGGCAACTATGGGGTTCTGTTGCCATGGTAACCATGGGGTTGGGTTGCCATGGCATCCACGGGGTTGGGTTGCCATGGCAACCATGGGGTTGGGTTGCCATGGTAACCATGGCGTTGTGTTGCCATGGTAACCATGGCGTTTAGTTGCCATGGCAACCACGGAGTTTGCTTGCCATGGTAACCACGGAGTTTGGTTGCCATGGTAACCATGGGGTTGGGTTGCCATGGCAACCATGGGGTTGTGTTGCCATGGTAACCATGGCGCTTAGTTGCCATGGAAACTATGGGGTTCTGTTGCCATCGTAACCATTGGGTTGGGTTGCCATGGCAACCATGGGGTTGTGTTGCCATGGGAACCATGGGGTTGGGTTGCCATGGCATCCACGGGGTTGGGTTGCCATGGCAACCACGGGGTTTGGTTGCCATGGGAACCATGGTGTTCTGTGTCCATGGTAACCATGGGGTTGTGTTGCCATGGTAACCATGGCGTTTTGTTGCCATGGCAACTATGGGGTTCTCTTGCCATGGCAACCATGGGGTAGTGTTTCCATGGCAACCACGGGGTTTGGTTGCCATGGTAACCATGGGGTTGGGTTGCCATGGCAACCATGGGGTTGGGTTGCCATGGCAACCATGGGGTTGGGTTGCCATGGTAACCATGGGGTTGGGTTGCCATGGCAACCATGGGGTTGTGTTGCCATGGTAACCATGGCGTTTAGTTTCCATGGCAACTATGGGGTTCTGTTGCCATGGTAACCATGGGGTTGGTTTGCCATGGCAACCATGGGGTTGTGTTGCCATGGGAACCATGGGGTTGGGTTGCCATGGCATCCACGGGGTTGGGTTGCCATGGCAACCACTAAGGTTTGGTTGCCATGGCAACCATGGGGTTGTGTTGCCATGGTAACCATGGCGTTTAGTTGCCATGGCAACTATGGGGTTCTGTTGCCATGGTAACCATGGGGTTGGGTTGCCATGGCAACCATGGGGTTGTGTTGCCATGGTAACCATGGGGTTGGGTTGCCATGGTAACCATGGGGTTGGGTTGCCATGGCAACCATGGGGTTGGGTTGCCATGGTAACCATGGCGTTTAGTTGCCATGGCAACCACGGGGTTTGGTTGCCATGGTAACCATGGGGTTGGGTTGCCATGGCAACCATGGGGTTGGGTTGCCATGGCAACCATGGGGTTGTGTTGCCATGGTAACCATGGGGTTGTGTTGCCATGGCAACCATGGGGTTGTGTTGCCATGGTAACCATGGCGTTTAGTTGCCATGGCAACTATGGGGTTCTGTTGCCATGGTAACCATGGGGTTGGGTTGCCATGGTAACCATGGGGTTGTGTTGCCATGGGAACCATGGGGTTTGGTTGCCATGGCAACCATGGGGTTGTGTTGCCATGGTAACCATGGCGTTTAGTTGCCATGGCAACCACGGGGTTTGGTTGCCATGGTAACCATGGGGTTGGGTTGCCATGGCAACCATGGGGTTGGGTTGCCATGGCAACCATGGGGTTGTGTTGCCATGGTAACCATGGGGTTGTGTTGCCATGGCAACCATGGGGTTGTGTTGCCATGGTAACCATGGCGTTTAGTTGCCATGGCAACTATGGGGTTCTGTTGCCATGGTAACCATGGGGTTGGGTTGCCATGGCAACCATGGGGTTGTGTTGCCATGGGAACCATGGGCTTGGGTTGCCATGGCATCCACGGGGTTGGGTTGCCATGGCAACCACGGGGTTTGGTTGCCATGGTAACCATGGGGTTGGGTTGCCATGGCAACCATGGGGTTGTGTTGCCATGGTAACCATGGCGTTTTGTTGCCATGGCAACTATGGAGTTCTGATGCCATGGCAACCATGGGGTAGTGTTTCCATGGCAACCACGTGGTTTGGTTGCCCTGGTAACCATGGCGTTTAGTTGCCATGGCAACCACGGGGTTTGGTTGCCATGGTAACCATGGGGTTGGGTTGCCATGGTAACCATGGGGTTGGGTTGCTATGGCAACCATGGGGTTGGGTTGCCATGGCAACCATGGGGTTGTGTTGCCATGGTAACCATGGGGTTGGGTTGCTATGGCAACCATGGGGTTGTGTTGCCATGGTAACAATGGCGTTTAGTTTCCATGGCAACTATGGGGTTCTGTTGCCATGGTAACCATGGGGTTGGGTTGCCATGGCAACCATGGGGTTGTGTTGCCATGGGAACCATGGGGTTGGGTTGCCATGGCATCCACGGGGTTGGGTTGCCATGGCAACCACGGGGTTTGGTTGCCATGGCAACCATGGTGTTCTGTTGCCATGGTAACCATAGGGTTGGGTTGCCATGGCAACCATGGGGTTGTGTTGCCATGGTAACCATGGGGTTGGGTTGCCATGGCAACCATGGGGTTGTGTTGCCATGGTAACCATGGCGTTTAGTTGCCATGGAAACCACGGAGTTTGGTTGCCATGGTAACCACGGGGTTTGGTTGCCATGGTAACCATGGGGTTGGGTTGCCATGGCAACCATGGGGTTGTGTTGCCATGGTAACCATGGGGTTGGGTTGCCATGGCAACCATGGTGTTCTGTTGCCATGGTAACCATGGCGTTTAGTTGCCATGGCAACTTTTGGCTTCTGTTGCCATGGTAACCATGGGGTTGGGTTGCCATGGCAACCATGGGGTTGTGTTGCCATGGGAACCATGGGGTTGGGTTGCCATGGCAACCACGGGGTTTGGTTGCCATGGCAACCATGGGGTTCTGTGTCCATGGTAACCATGGCGTTGTGTTGCCATGGTAACCATGGCGTTTAGTTGCCATGGCAACCACGGAGTTTGGTTGCCATGGTAACCATGGGGTTGTGTTGCCATGGTAACCATGGCGTTTAGTTGCCATGGCAACTATGGGGTTCTGTTGCCATGGGAACCATGGGGTTGGGTTGCCATGGCAACCATGGGGTTGTGTTGCCATGGGAACCATGGGGTTGGGTTTCCATGGCATCCACGGGGTTGGGTTTCCATGGCAACCACGGGGTTTGGTTGCCATGGCAACCATGGGGTTCTGTGTCCATGGTAACAATGGCGTTGTGTTGCCATGGTAACCATGGCGTTTAGTTGCCATGGCAACCACGGAGTTTGGTTGCCATGGTAACCATGGGGTTGTGTTTCCATGGTAACCATGGCGTTTAGTTGCCATGGCAACTATGGGGTTCTGTTGCCATGGTAACCATGGGGTTGGGTTGCCATGGCATCCACGGGGTTGGGTTGCCATGGCAACCATGGGGTTGGGTTGCTATGGCAACCATGGGGTTGTGTTGCCATGGTAACCATGGCGTTTCGTTGCCATGGCAATCACGGAGTTTGGTTGCCATGGTAACCACGGGGTTGGTTGCCATGGTAACCATGGGGTTGGGTTGCCATGGCAACCATGGGGTTGTGTTGCCATGGTAACCATGGGGTTGGGTTGCTATGGCAACCATGGGGTTGTGTTGCCATGGTAACAATGGCGTTTAGTTTCCATGGCAACTATGGGGTTCTGTTGCCATGGTAACCATGGGGTTGGGTTGCCATGGCAACCATGGGGTTGTGTTGCCATGGGAACCACGGGGTTGGGTTGCCATGGCATCCACGGGGTTGGGTTGCCATGGCAACCACGGGGTTTGGTTGCCATGGCAACCATGGTGTTCTGTTGCCATGGTAACCATGGGGTTGGGTTGCCATGGCAACCATGGGGTTGTGTTGCCATGGTAACCATGGGGTTGGGTTGCCATGGCAACCATGGGGTTGTGTTGCCATGGTAACCATGGCGTTTAGTTGCCATGGAAACCACGGAGTTTGGTTGCCATGGTAACCACGGGGTTTGGTTGCCATGGTAACCATGGGGTTGGGTTGCCATGGCAACCATGGGGTTGTGTTGCCATGGTAACCATGGGGTTGGGTTGCCATGGCAACCATGGTGTTCTGTTGCCATGGTAACCATGGCGTTTAGTTGCCATGGCAACTATGGGGTTCTGTTGCCATGGTAACCATGGGGTTGTGTTGCCATGGCATCCACGGGGTTGGGTTGCCATGGCAACCATGGGGTTGGGTTGCCATGGTAACCATGGCGTTGTGTTGCCATAGTAACAATGGCGTTTAGTTGCCATGGCAACCACGGAGTTTGCTTGCCATGGTAACCACGGAGTTTGGTTGCCATGGTAACCATGGGGTTGGGTTGCCATGGCAACCATGGGGTTGTGTTGCCATGGTAACCATGGCGTTTAGTTGCCATGGCAACTATGGGGTTCTGTTGCCATGGTAACCATTGGGTTGGGTTGCCATGGCAACCATGGGGTTGTGTTGCCATGGGAACCATGGGGTTGGGTTGCCATGGCATCCACGGGGTTGGGTTGCCATGGCAACCACGGGGTTTGGTTTCCATGGGAACCATGGGGTTCTGTGTCCATGGTAACCATGGGGTTGTGTTGCCATGGTAACCATGGCATTTTGTTGCCATGGCAACTATGGGGTTCTCTTGCCATGGCAACCATGGGGTAGTCTTTCCATGGCAACCACGGGGTTTGGTTGCCATGGTAACCATGGGGTTGGGTTGTCATGGCAACCATGGGGTTGGGTTGCCATGGCAACCATGGGGTTGTGTTGCCATGGTAACCATGGGGTTGGGTTGCCATGGCAACCATGGGGTTGTGTTGCCATGGTAACCATGGCGTTTAGTTGCCATGGCAACTATGGGGTTCTGTTGCCATGGTAACAATGGGGTTGGTTTGCCATGGCAACCATGGGGTTGTGTTGCCATGGGAACCATGGGGTTGGGTTGCCATGGCATCCACGGGGTTGGGTTGCCATGGCAACCACGGGGTTTGGTTGCCATGGCAACCATTGGGTTCTGTGTCCATGGTAACCATGGGGTTGTGTTGCCATGGTAACCATGGCGTTTTGTTGCCATGGCAACTATGGGGTTCTGTTGCTATGGCAACCACGGGGTTTGGTTGCCATGGTAACCATGGGGTTGGGTTGCCATGGCAACCATGGGGTTAGGTTGCCATGGCAACCATGGGGTTGTGTTGCCATGGTAACCATGGGGTTGGGTTGCCATGGCAACCATGGGGTTGTGTTGCCATGGTAACCATGGGGTTGGGTTGCCATGGCAACCATAGGGTTGTGTTGCCATGGGAACCATGGGGTTGGGTTGCCATGGCATCCACGGGGTTGGGTTGCCATGGCAACCACGGGGTTTGGTTGCCATGGCAACCATGGGTTTCTGTGTCCATGGTAACCATGGCGTTGTGTTGCCATGGTAACCATGGCGTTTTGTTGCCATGGCAACTATCGGGTTCTGTTGCCATGGCAACCATGGGGTTGTGTTGCCATGGTAACCATGGCGTTTAGTTGCCATGGCAACTATGGGGTTCTGTTGCCATTGTAACCATGGGGTTGGGTTGCCATGGCAACCATGGGGTTGTGTTGCCATGGGAACCATGGGGTTGGGTTGCCATGGCAACTATGGGGTTCTGTTGCCATGGTAACCATGGCGTTGTTTTGCCATGGTAACCACGGGGTTTGGTTGCCATGGCAACCATGGGGTTCTGTGTCCATGGTAACCATGGCGTTGTGTTGCCATGGTAACCATGGCGTTTAGTTGCCATGGCAACCACGGAGTTTGGTTGCCATGGCAACCATGGGGTTGTGTTACCATGGTAACCATGGCGTTTAGTTGCCATGGCAACTATGGGGTTCTGTTGCCATGGTAACCATGGGGTTGGGTTGCCATGGCAACCATGGGGTTGTGTTGCCATGGGAACCATGGGGTTGGGTTGCCATGGCATCCACGGTGTTGGATTGCCATGGCAACCACGGGGTTTGGTTGCCATGGCAACCATGGGGTTCTGTGTCCATGGTAACCATGGCGTTGTGTTGCCATGGTAACCATGGCGTTTAGTTGCCATGGCAACCACGGAGTTTGGTTGCCATGGCAACCATGGGGTTGTGTTGCCATGGTAACCATGGCGTTTAGTTGCCATGGCAACTATGGGGTTCTGTTGCCATGGTAACCATGGGGTTGGGTTGCCATGGCAACCATGGGGTTGTGTTGCCATGGGAACCATGGGGTTGGGTTGCCATGGCATCCACGGTGTTGGGTTGCCATGGCAACCACGGGGTTTGGTTGCCATGGCAACCATGGGGTTCTGTGTCCATGGTAACCATGGCGTTGTGTTGCCATGGTAACCATGGCGTTTAGTTGCCATGGCAACCACGGAGTTTGGTTGCCATGGTAACCATGGGGTTGTGTTGCCATGGTAACCATGGCGTTTAGTTGCCATGGCAACTATGGGTTCTCTTGCCATGGTAACCATGGGGTTGGGTTGCCATGGCATCCACGGGGTTGGGTTGCCATGGCAACCATGGGGTTGGGTTGCCATGGTAACCATGGCGTTGTGTTGCCATGGTAACCATGGCGTTTCGTTGCCATGGCAATCACGGAGTTTGGTTGCCATGGTAACCACGGGGTTGGTTGCCATGGTAACCATGGGGTTGGGTTGCCATGGCAACCATGGGGTTGGTTGCCATGGTAACCATGGGGTTGGGTTGCCATGGCAACCATGGGGTTGTGTTGCCATGGTAACCATGGGGTTGGGTTGCTATGGCAACCATGGGGTTGTGTTGCCATGGTAACAATGGCGTTTAGTTTCCATGGCAACTATGGGGTTCTGTTGCCATGGTAACCATGGGGTTGGGTTGCCATGGCAACCATGGGGTTGTGTTGCCATGGGAACCATGGGGTTGGGTTGCCATGGCATCCACGGGGTTGGGTTGCCATGGCAACCACGGGGTTTGGTTGCCATGGCAACCATGGTGTTCTGTGTCCATGGTAACCATGGGGTTGGGTTGCCATGGCAACCATGGGGTTGTGTTGTCATGGGAACCATGGGGTTGGGTTGCCATGGCAACCATGGGGTTGGTTTGCCATGGCAACCATGGGGTTGGGTTCCAATGGTAACCATGGGGTTGGGTTGCCATGGCAACCATGGGGTTGTGTTGCCATGGTAACCATGGCGTTTAGTTGCCATGGCAACTATGGGGTTCTGTTGCCATGGTAACCATGGGGTTGGGTTGCCATGGCAACCATGGGGTTGTGTTGCCATGGGAACCATGGGGTTGGGTTGCCATGGCATCCACGGGGTTGGGTTGCCATGGCAACCACGGGGTTTGGTTGCCATGGCAACCATTGGGTTCTGTGTCCATGGTAACCATGGGGTTGTGTTGCCATGGTAACCATGGCGTTTAGTTGCCATGGCAAATATGGGGTTCTGTTGCTATGGCAACCACGGGGTTTGGTTGCCATGGTAACAATGGGGTTGGGTTGCCATGGCAACCATGGGGTTAGGTTGCCATGGCAACCATGGGGTTGTGTTGCCATGGCAACCATGGGGTTGTGTTGCCATGGTAACCATGGCGTTTAGTTGCCATGGCAACTATGGGGTTCTGTTGCCATGGTAACCATGGGGTTGGGTTGCCATGGCAACCATAGGGTTGTGTTGCCATGGGAACCATGGGGTTGGGTTGCCATGGCATCCACGGGGTTGGGTTGCCATGGCAACCACGGGGTTTGGTTGCCATGGCAACCATGGGGTTCTGTGTCCATGGTAACCATGGCGTTGTGTTGCCATGGTAACCATGGCGTTTTGTTGCCATGGCAACTATGGGGTTCTGTTTCCATGGCAACCATGGGGTAGTGTTTCCATGGCAACCACGGGGTTTGGTTGCCAAGGTAACCATGGGGTTGGGTTGCCATGGCAACCATGGGGTTGGGTTGCCATGGCAACCCAGGGGTTGTGTTGCCATGGTAACCATGGCGTTTAGTTGCCATGGCAACTATGGGGTTCTGTTGCCATGGTAACCATGGGGTTGGGTTGCCATGGCAACCATGGGATTGTGTTGCCATGGTAACCATGGGGTTGGGTTGCCATGGCAACCATGGGGTTGGGTTGCCATGGTAACCATGGCGTTTAGTTGCCATGGCAACTATGGGGTTCTGTTGCCATGGTAACCATGGGGTTGGGTTGCCATGGCAACCATGGGGTTGTGTTGCCATGGGAACCATGGGGTTTGGTTGCCATGGCATCCACGGGGTTGGGTTGCCATGGCAACCATGGGGTTCTGTGTCCATGGTAACCATGGGGTTGTGTTGCCATGGTAACCATGGCGTTTTGTTGCCATGGCAACTATCGGGTTCTGTTGCCATGGCAACCATGGCGTTGGGTTGCCATGGCAACCATGGGGTTGTGTTGCAATGGGAACCATGGGGTTGGGTTGCCGTGGCAACTATGGGGTTCTGTTGCCATAGTAACCATGGGGTTGTGTTGCCATGGGAACCATGGGGTTTGGTTGCCATGGCATCCACGGGGTTTGGTTGCCATGGCAACCATTGGGTTCTGTGTCCATGGTAACCATGGCGTTGTGTTCCCATGGTAACCATGGCGTTTAGTTGCCATGGCAACCACGGAGTTTGGTTGCCATGGCAACCATGGGGTTGTGTTGCCATGGTAACCATGGCGTTTAGTTGCCATGGCAACTATGGGGTTCTGTTGCCATGGTAACCATGGGGTTGGGTTGCCATGGCAACCATGGGGTTGTGTTGCCATGGGAACCATGGGGTTGGGTTGCCATGGCATCCACGGCGTTGGGTTGCCATGGCAACCACGGGGTTTGGTTGCCATGGCAACCATGGGGTTCTGTGTCCATGGTAACCATGGCGTTGTGTTGCCATGGTAACCATGGCGTTTAGTTGCCATGGCAACCACGGAGTTTGGTTGCCATGGTAACCATGGGGTTGTGTTGCCATGGTAACCATGGCGTTTAGTTGCCATGGCAACTATGGGTTCTGTTGCCATGGTAACCATAGGGTTGGGTTGCCATGGCAACCATGGGGTAGTGTTTCCATGGCAACCACGGGGTTTGGTTCCCATGGTAACCATGGGGTTGGGTTTCCATGGCAACCATGGGTTTGGGTTGCCATGGCAACCATGGGGTTGTGTTGCCATGGTAACCATGAGGTTGGGTTGCCATGGCAACCATGGGGTTGTGTTGCCATGGTAACCATGGCGTTTAGTTGCCATGGCAACCACGGAGTTTGGTTGCCATGGTAACCACGGGGTTTGGTTGCCATGGTAACCATGGGGTTGGGTTGCCATGGCAACCATGGGGTTGTGTTGCCATGGGAACCATGGGGTTGGGTTGCCATGACATCCACGGGGTTGGGTTGCCATGGCAACCACGGGGTTTGGTTGCCATGGCAACCATGGGGTTCTGTGTCCATGGTAACCATGGGGTTGTGTTGCCATGGTAACCATGGCGTTTAGTTGCCATGGCAACTATGGGGTTCTGTTGCCATGGTAACCATGGGGTTGGGTTGCCATGGCAACCATGGGGTTGGGTTGCCATGGTAACCATGGCGTTGTGTTGCCATGGTAACCATGGCGTTTAGTTGCCATGGCAACCACGGAGTTTGGTTGCCATGGTAACCACGGGGTTTGGTTGCCATGGTAACCATGGGGTTGGGTTGCCTTGGCAACCATGGGGTTGTGTTGCCATGGTAACCATGGGGTTGGGTTGCCATGGCAACCATGGGGTTGTGTTGCCATGGGAGCCATGGTGTTGGGTTGCCATGGCATCCACGGGGTTGGGTTGCCATGGCAACCATGGGGTTCTGTGTCCATGGTAACCATGGGGTTGTGTTGCCATGGTAACCATGGCGTTTTGTTGCCATGGCAACTATCGGGTTCTGTTGCCATGGCAACCATGGGGTTGTGTTGCCATGGTAACTATGGCGTTTAGTTGCAATGGCAACTATGGGGTTCTGTTGCCATTGTAACCATGGGGTTGGGTTGCCATGGCAACCATGGGGTTGGGTTGCCATGGCAACCATGGGGTTGTGTTGCCATGGTAACCATGGGGTTGGGTTGCCATGGCAACCATGGGGTTGTGTTGCCATGGTAACCATGGCGTTTAGTTGCCATGGAAACCACGGAGTTTGGTTGCCATGGTAACCACGGGGTTTGGTTGCCATGGTAACCATGGGGTTGGGTTGCCATGGCAACCATGGGGTTGTGTTGCCATGGTAACCATGGGGTTGGGTTGCCATGGCAACCATGGTGTTCTGTTGCCATGGTAACCATGGCGTTTAGTTGCCATGGCAACTTTTGGGTTCTGTTGCCATGGTAACCATGGGGTTGGGTTGCCATGGCAACCATGGGGTTGTGTTGCCATGGGAACCATGGGGTTGGGTTGCCATGGCAACCACGGGGTTTGGTTGCCATGGCAACCATGGGGTTCTGTGTCCATGGTAACCATGGCGTTGTGTTGCCATGGTAACCATGGCGTTTAGTTGCCATGGCAACCACGGAGTTTGGTTGCCATGGTAACCATGGGGTTGTGTTGCCATGGTAACCATGGCGTTTAGTTGCCATGGCAACTATGGGGTTCTGTTGCCATGGGAACCATGGGGTTGGGTTGCCATGGCAACCATGGGGTTGTGTTGCCATGGGAACCATGGGGTTGGGTTGCCATGGCATCCACGGGGTTGGGTTTCCATGGCAACCACGGGGTTTGGTTGCCATGGCAACCATGGGGTTCTGTGTCCATGGTAACAATGGCGTTGTGTTGCCATGGTAACCATGGCGTTTAGTTGCCATGGCAACCACGGAGTTTGGTTGCCATGGTAACCATGGGGTTGTGTTTCCATGGTAACCATGGCGTTTAGTTGCCATGGCAACTATGGGGTTCTGTTGCCATGGTAACCATGGGGTTGGGTTGCCATGGCATCCACGGGGTTGGGTTGCCATGGCAACCATGGGGTTGGGTTGCCATGGTAACCATGGCGTTGTGTTGCCATAGTAACAATGGCGTTTAGTTGCCATGGCAACCACGGAGTTTGCTTGCCATGGTAACCACGGAGTTTGGTTGCCATGGTAACCATGGGGTTGGGTTGCCATGGCAACCATGGGGTTGTGTTGCCATGGTAACCATGGGGTTGGGTTGCCATGGCAACCATGGGGTTGTGTTGCCATGGGAGCCATGGGGTTGGGTTGCCATGGCATCCACGGGGTTGGGTTGCCATGGCAACCATGGGGTTCTGTGTCCATGGTAACCATGGGGTTGTGTTGCCATGGTAACCATGGCGTTTTGTTGCCATGGCAACTATCGGGTTCTGTTGCCATGGCAACCATGGGGTTGTGTTGCCATGGTAACTATGGCGTTTAGTTGCAATGGCAACTATGGGGTTCTGTTGCCATTGTAACCATGGGGTTGGGTTGCCATGGCAACCATGGGGTTGGGTTGCCATGGCAACCATGGGGTTGTGTTGCCATGGTAACCATGGGGTTGGGTTGCCATGGCAACCATGGGGTTGTGTTGCCATGGTAACCATGGCGTTTAGTTGCCATGGAAACCACGGAGTTTGGTTGCCATGGTAACCACGGGGTTTGGTTGCCATGGTAACCATGGGGTTCTGTTGCCATGGTAACAATGGGGTTGTGTTGCCATGGTAACCATGGGGTTGGGTTGCCATGGCAACCATGGTGTTCTGTTGCCATGGTAACCATGGCGTTTAGTTGCCATGGCAACTTTTGGGTTCTGTTGCCATGGTAACCATGGGGTTGGGTTGCCATGGCAACCATGGGGTTGTGTTGCCATGGGAACCATGGGGTTGGGTTGCCATGGCAACCACGGGGTTTGGTTGCCATGGCAACCATGGGGTTCTGTGTCCATGGTAACCATGGCGTTGTGTTCCCATGGTAACCATGGCGTTTAGTTGCCATGGCAACCACGGAGTTTGGTTGCCATGGTAACCATGGGGTTGTGTTGCCATGGTAACCATGGCGTTTAGTTGCCATGGCAACTATGGGGTTCTGTTGCCATGGGAACCATGGGGTTGGGTTGCCATGGCAACCATGGGGTTGTGTTGCCATGGGAACCATGGGGTTGGGTTGCCATGGCATCCACGGGGTTGGGTTTCCATGGCAACCACGGGGTTTGGTTGCCATGGCAACCATGGGGTTCTGTGTCCATGGTAACAATGGCGTTGTGTTGCCATGGTAACCATGGCGTTTAGTTGCCATGGCAACCACGGAGTTTGGTTGCCATGGTAACCATGGGGTTGTGTTTCCATGGTAACCATGGCGTTTAGTTGCCATGGCAACTATGGGGTTCTGTTGCCATGGTAACCATGGGGTTGGGTTGCCATGGCATCCACGGGGTTGGGTTGCCATGGCAACCATGGGGTTGGGTTGCCATGGTAACCATGGCGTTGTGTTGCCATAGTAACAATGGCGTTTAGTTGCCATGGCAACCACGGAGTTTGCTTGCCATGGTAACCACGGAGTTTGGTTGCCATGGTAACCATGGGGTTGGGTTGCCATGGCAACCATGGGGTTGTGTTGCCATGGTAACCATGGCGTTTAGTTGCCATGGCAACTATGGGGTTCTGTTGCCATGGTAACCATTGGGTTGGGTTGCCATGGCAACCATGGGGTTGTGTTGCCATGGGAACCATGGGGTTGGGTTGCCATGGCATCCACGGGGTTGGGTTGCCATGCCAACCACGGGGTTTGGTTGCCATGGGAACCATGGGGTTCTGTGTCCATGGTAACCATGGGGTTGTGTTGCCATGGTAACCATGGCGTTTTGTTGCCATGGCAACTATGGGGTTCTCTTGCCATGGCAACCATGGGGTAGTGTTTCCATGGCAACCACGGGGTTTGGTTGCCATGGTAACCATGGGGTTGGGTTGCCATGGCAACCATGGGGTTGGGTTGCCATGGCAACCATGGGGTTGTGTTGCCATGGTAACCATGGGGTTGGGTTGCCATGGCAACCATGGGGTTTTGTTGCCATGGTAACCATGGCGTTTAGTTTCCATGGCAACTATGGGGTTCTGTTGCCATGGTAACCATGGGGTTGGTTTGCCATGGCAACCATGGGGTTGTGTTGCCATGGGAACCATGGGGTTGGGTTGCCATGGCATCCACGGGGTTGGGTTTCCAATGGCAACCACGGGGTTTGGTTGCCATGGCAACCATTGGGTTCTGTGTCCATGGTAACCATGGGGTTGTGTTGCCATGGTAACCATGGCGTTTTGTTGCCATGGCAACTATGGGGTTCTGTTGCTATGGCAACCACGGGGTTTGGTTGCCATGGTAACCATGGGGTTGGGTTGCCATGGCAACCATGGGGTTAGGTTGCCATGGCAACCATGGGGTTGTGTTGCCATGGTAACCATGGGGTTGGGTTGCCATGGCAACCATGGGGTTGTGTTGCCATGGTAACCATGGGGTTGGGTTGCCATGGCAACCATAGGGTTGTGTTGCCATGGGAACCATGGGGTTGGGTTGCCATGGCATCGACGGGGTTGGGTTGCCATGGCAACCACGGGGTTTGGTTGCCATGGCAACCATGGGGTTCTGTGTCCATGGTAACCATGGCGTTGTGTTGCCATGGTAACCATGGCGTTTTGTTGCCATGGCAACTATCGGGTTCTGTTGCCATGGCAACCATGGGGTTGTGTTGCCATGGTAACCATGGCGTTTAGTTGCCATGGCAACTATGGGGTTCTGTTGCCATTGTAACCATGGGGTTGGGTTGCCATGGCAACCATGGGGTTGTGTTGCCATGGGAACCATGGGGTTGGGTTGCCATGGCAACTATGGGGTTCTGTTGCCATGGTAACCATGGGGTTGGGTTGCCATGGCAACCATGGGGTTGTGTTGCCATGGGAACCATGGGGTTGGGTTGCCATGGCATCCACGGGGTTGGGTTGCCATGGCAACCACGGGGTTTGGTTGCCATGGCAACCATGGGGTTCTGTGTCCATGGTAACCATGGCGTTGTGTTGCCATGGTAACCATGGCGTTTAGTTGCCATGGCAACCACGGAGTTTGGTTGCCATGGCAACCATGGGGTTGTGTTGCCATGGTAACCATGGCGTTTAGTTGCCATGGCAACTATGGGGTTCTGTTGCCATGGTAACCATGGGGTTGGGTTGCCATGGCAACCATGGGGTTGTGTTGCCATGGGAACCATGGGGTTGGGTTGCCATGGCATCCACGGTGTTGGGTTGCCATGGCAACCACGGGGTTTGGTTGCCATGGCAACCATGGGGTTCTGTGTCCATGGTAACCATGGCGTTGTGTTGCCATGGTAACCATGGCGTTTAGTTGCCATGGCAACCACGGAGTTTGGTTGCCATGGCAACCATGGGGTTGTGTTGCCATGGTAACCATGGCGTTTAGTTGCCATGGCAACTATGGGGTTCTGTTGCCATGGTAACCATGGGGTTGGGTTGCCATGGCAACCATGGGGTTGTGTTGCCATGGGAACCATGGGGTTGGGTTGCCATGGCATCCACGGGGTTGGGTTGCCATGGCAACCACGGGGTTTGGTTGCCATGGCAACCATGGGGTTCTGTGTCCATGGTAACCATGGCGTTCTGTTGCCATGGTAACCATGGCGTTTAGTTGCCATGGCAACCACGGAGTTTGGTTGCCATGGTAACCATGGGGTTGTGTTGCCATGGTAACCATGGCGTTTAGTTGCCATGGCAACTATGGGTTCTGTTGCCATGGTAACCATGGGGTTGGGTTGCCATGGCATCCACGGGGTTGGGTTGCCATGGCAACCATGGGGTTGGGTTGCCATGGTAACCATGGCGTTGTGTTGCCATGGTAACCATGGCGTTTCGTTGCCATGGCAATCACGGAGTTTGGTTGCCATGGTAACCACGGGGTTGGTTGCCATGGTAACCATGGGGTTGGGTTGCCATGGCAACCATGGGGTTGTGTTGCCATGGTAACCATGGGGTTGGGTTGCTATGGCAACCATGGGGTTGTGTTGCCATGGTAACAATGGCGTTTAGTTTCCATGGCAACTATGGGGTTCTGTTGCCATGGTAACCATGGGGTTGGGTTGCCATGGCAACCATGGGGTTGTGTTGCCATGGGAACCATGGGGTTGGGTTGCCATGGCATCCACGGGGTTGGGTTGCCATGGCAACCACGGGGTTTGGTTGCCATGGCAACCATGGGGTTCTGTGTCCATGGTAACCATGGGGTTGGGTTGCCATGGCAACCATGGGGTTGTGTTGTCATGGGAACCATGGGGTTGGGTTGCCATGTCAACCATGGGGTTGGTTTGCCATGGCAACCATGGGGTTGGGTTCCAATGGTAACCATGGGGTTGGGTTGCCATGGCAACCATGGGGTTGTGTTGCCATGGTAACCATGGCGTTTAGTTGCCATGGCAACTATGGGGTTCTGTTGCCATGGTAACCATGGGGTTGGGTTGCCATGGCAACCATGGGGTTGTGTTGCCATGGGAACCATGGGGTTGGGTTGCCATGGCATCCACGGGGTTGGGTTGCCATGGCAACCACGGGGTTTGGTTGCCATGGCAACCATTGGGTTCTGTGTCCATGGTAACCATGGGGTTGTGTTGCCATGGTAACCATGGCGTTTTGTTGCCATGGCAAATATGGGGTTCTGTTGCTATGGCAACCACGGGGTTTGGTTGCCATGGTAACAATGGGGTTGGGTTGCCATGGGAACCATGGGGTTAGGTTGCCATGGCAACCATGGGGTTGTGTTGCCATGGTAACCATGGGGTTGTGTTGCCATGGCAACCATGGGGTTGTGTTGCCATGGTAACCATGGCGTTTAGTTGCCATGGCAACTATGGGGTTCTGTTGCCATGGTAACCATGGGGTTGTGTTGCCATGGCAACCATAGGGTTGTGTTGCCATGGGAACCATGGGGTTGGGTTGCCATGGCATCCACGGGGTTGGGTTGCCATGGCAACCACGGGGTTTGGTTGCCATGGCAACCATGGGGTTCTGTGTCCATGGTAACCATGGCGTTGTGTTGCCATGGTAACCATGGCGTTTTATTGCCATGGCAACTATGGGGTTCTGTTTCCATGGCAACCATGGGGTAGTGTTTCCATGGCAACCACGGGGTTTGGTTGCCATGGTAACCATGGGGTTGGGTTGCCATGGCAACCATGGGGTTGTGTTGCCATGGTAACCATGGCGTTTAGTTGCCATGGCAACTATGGGGTTCTGTTGCCATGGTAACCATGGGGTTGGGTTGCCATGGCAACCATGGGATTGTGTTGCCATGGTAACCATGGGGTTGGGTTGCCATGGCAACCATGGGGTTGGGTTGCCATGGTAACCATGGCGTTTAGTTGCCATGGCAACTATGGGGTTCTGTTGCCATGGTAACCATGGGGTTGGGTTGCCATGGCAACCATGGGGTTGTGTTGCCATGGGAACCATGGGGTTTGGTTGCCATGGCATCCACGGGGTTGGGTTGCCATGGCAACCATGGGGTTCTGTGTCCATGGTAACCATGGGGTTGTGTTGCCATGGTAACCATGGCGTTTTGTTGCCATGGCAACTATCGGGTTCTGTTGCCATGGCAACCATGGGGTTGGGTTGCCATGGCAACCATGGGGTTGTGTTGCAATGGGAACCATGGGGTTGGGTTGCCGTGGCAACTATGGGGTTCTGTTGCCATAGTAACCATGGGGTTGGGTTGCCATGGCAACCATGGTGTTGTGTTGCCATGGGAACCATGGGGTTGGGTTGCCATGGCATCCACGGGGTTGGGTTGCCATGGCAACCACGGGGTTTGGTTGCCATGGCAACCATGGGGTTCTGTGTCCATGGTAACCATGGCGTTGTGTTCCCATGGTAACCATGTCGTTTAGTTGCCATGGCAACCACGGAGTTTGTTTGCCATGGCAACCATGGGGTTGTGTTGCCATGGTAACCATGGCGTTTAGTTGCCATGGCAACTATGGTGTTCTGTTGCCATGGTAACCATGGGGTTGGGTTGCCATGGCAACCATGGGGTTGTGTTGCCATGGGAACCATGGGGTTGGGTTGCCATGGCATCCACGGCGTTGGGTTGCCATGGCAACCACGGGGTTTGGTTGCCATGGCAACCATGGTGTTCTGTGTCCATGGTAACCATGGCGTTGTGTTGCCATGGTAACCATGGCGTTTAGTTGCCATGGCAACCACGGAGTTTGGTTGCCATGGTAACCATGGGGTTGTGTTGCCATGGTAACCATGGCGTTTAGTTGCCATGGCAACTATGGGTTCTGTTGCCATGGTAACCATGGGGTTGGGTTGCCATGGCATCCACGGGGTTGGGTTGCCATGGCAACCATGGGGTTGGGTTGCCATGGTAACCATGGCGTTGTGTTGCCATGGTAACCATGGCGTTTCGTTGCCATGGCAATCACGGAGTTTGGTTGCCATGGTAACCACGGGGTTGGTTGCCATGGTAACCATGGGGTTGGGTTGCCATGGCAACCATGGGGTTGTGTTGCCATGGTAACCATGGGGTTGGGTTGCTATGGCAACCATGGGGTTGTGTTGCCATGGTAACAATGGCGTTTAGTTTCCATGGCAACTATGGGGTTCTGTTGCCATGGTAACCATGGGGTTGGGTTGCCATGGCAACCATGGGGTTGTGTTGCCATGGGAACCATGGGGTTGGGTTGCCATGGCATCCACGGGGTTGGGTTGCCATGGCAACCACGGGGTTTGGTTGCCATGGCAACCATGGGGTTCTGTGTCCATGGTAACCATGGGGTTGGGTTGCCATGGCAACCATGGGGTTGTGTTGTCATGGGAACCATGGGGTTGGGTTGCCATGGCAACCATGGGGTTGGTTTGCCATGGCAACCATGGGGTTGGGTTCCAATGGTAACCATGGGGTTGGGTTGCCATGGCAACCATGGGGTTGTGTTGCCATGGTAACCATGGCGTTTAGTTGCCATGGCAACTATGGGGTTCTGTTGCCATGGTAACCATGGGGTTGGGTTGCCATGGCAACCATGGGGTTGTGTTGCCATGGGAACCATGGGGTTGGGTTGCCATGGCAACCACGGGGTTTGGTTGCCATGGCAACCACGGGGTTTGGTTGCCATGGCAACCATTGGGTTCTGTGTCCATGGTAACCATGGGGTTGTGTTGCCATGGTAACCATGGCGTTTTGTTGCCATGGCAAATATGGGGTTCTGTTGCTATGGCAACCACGGGGTTTGGTTGCCATGGTAACAATGGGGTTGGGTTGCCATGGCAACCATGGGGTTAGGTTGCCATGGCAACCATGGGGTTGTGTTGCCATGGTAACCATGGGGTTGGGTTGCCATGGCAACCATGGGGTTGTGTTGCCATGGTAACCATGGCGTTTAGTTGCCATGGCAACTATGGGGTTCTGTTGCCATGGTAACCATGGGGTTGTGTTGCCATGGCAACCATAGGGTTGTGTTGCCATGGGAACCATGGGGTTGGGTTGCCATGGCATCCACGGGGTTGGGTTGCCATGGCAACCACGGGGTTTGGTTGCCATGGCAACCATGGGGTTCTGTGTCCATGGTAACCATGGCGTTGTGTTGCCATGGTAACCATGGCGTTTTGTTGCCATGGCAACTATGGGGTTCTGATGCCATGGCAACCATGGGGTAGTGTTTCCATGGCAACCACGGGGTTTGGTTGCCATGGTAACCATGGCGTTTAGTTGCCATGGCAACCACGGGGTTTGGTTGCCATGGTAACCATGGGGTTGGGTTGCCATGGCAACCATGGGGTTGTGTTCCCATGGTAACCATAAGGTTGGGTTGCCATGGCAACCATGGGGTTGGGTTGCCATGGTAACCATGGCGTTTAGTTGCCATGGCAACCACGGGGTTTGGTTGCCATGGTAACCATGGGGTTGGGTTGCCATGGCAACCATGGGGTTGGGTTGCCATGGCAACCATGGGGTTGTGTTGCCATGGTAACCATGGGGTTGTGTTGCCATGGCAACCATGGGGTTGTGTTGCCATGGTAACCATGGGGTTGGGTTGCCATGGCAACCATGGGGTTGTGTTGCCATGGTAACCATGGGGTTGTGTTGCCATGGCAACCTTGGGGTTGTGTTGCCATGGTAACCATGGCGTTTAGTTGCCATGGCAACCACGGAGTTTGGTTGCCATGGTAACCACGGGGTTTGGTTGCCATGGTAACCATGGGGTTGGGTTGCCATGGCAACCATGGGGTTGTGTTGCCATGGTAACCATGTGGTTGGGTTGCCATGGCAACCATGGGGTTGTGTTGCCATGGTAACCATGGCGTTTAGTTGCCATGGCAACTATGGGGTTCTCTTGCCATGGTAACCATGGGGTTGGGTTGCCATGGCATCCACGGGGTTGGGTTGCCATGGCAACCATGGGGTTGGGTTGCCATGGTAACCATGGCGTTGTGTTGCCATGGTAACCATGGCGTTTCGTTGCCATGGCAACCACGGAGTTTGGTTGCCATGGTAACCACGTGGTTGTTTGCCATGGTAACCATGGGGTTGGGTTGCCATGGCAACCATGGGGTTGTGTTGCCATGGTAACCATGGCGTTTAGTTTCCATGGCAACTATGGGGTTCTGTTGCCATGGTAACCATGGGGTTGGGTTGCCATGGCAACCATGGGGTTGTGTTGCCATGGGAACCATGGGGTTGGGTTGCCATGGCATCCACGGGGTTGGGTTGCCATGGCAACCACGGGGTTTGGTTGCCATGGCAACCATGGGGTTCTGTGTCCATGGTAACCATGGGGTTGGGTTACCATGGCAACCATGGGGTTGTGTTGTCATGGGAACCATGGGGTTGGGTTGACATGGCAACCATGGGGTTGGGTTGCCATGGCAACCATGGGGTTGTGTTGCCATGGCAACCATGGGGTTGGGTTGCCATGGCATCCACGGGGTTGGGTTGCCATGGCAACCACGGGGTTTGGTTGCCATGGCAATCTTGGGGTTCTGTGTCCATGGTAACCATGGCGTTGTGTTGCCATGGTAACCATGGCGTTTAGTTGCCATGGCAACCACGGAGTTTGGTTGCCATGGTAACCATGGGGTTCTGTTGCCATGGTAACCATGGGGTTGGGTTGCCATGGCAACCATGGGGTTGTGTTGCCATGGGAACCATGAGGTTGGGTTGCCATGGCATCCACGGGGTTGGGTTGCCATAGCAACCACGGGGTTTGGTTGCCATGGCAACCATGGGTTTCTGTGTCCATGGTAACCATGGCGTTGTGTTGCCATGGTAACCATGGCGTTTTGTTGCCATGGCAACTATGGGGTTCTGTTGCCATGGCAACCATGGGGTAGTGTTTCCATGGCAACCACGGGGTTTTGGTTGCCATGGTAACCATGGGGTTGGGTTGCCATGGCAACCATGGGGTTGGGTTTCCATGGCAACCATGGGGTTGTGTTGCCATGGTAACCATGGGGTTGGGTTGCCATGGCAACCATGGGGTTGTGTTGCCATGGTAACCATGGCGTTTAGTTGCCATGGAAACCACGGAGTTTGGTTGCCATGGTAACCACGGGGTTTGGTTGCCATGGTAACCATGGGGTTGGGTTGCCATGGCAACCATGGGGTTGTGTTGCCATGGTAACCATGGGGTTGGGTTGCCATGGCAACCATGGTGTTCTGTTGCCATGGTAACCATGGCGTTTATTTGCCATGGCAACTTTTGGGTTCTGTTGCCATGGTAACCATGGGGTTGGGTTGCCATGGCAACCATGGGGTTGTGTTGCCATGGGAACCATGGGGTTGGGTTGCCATGGCAACCACGGGGTTTGGTTGCCATGGAAACCATGGGGTTCTGTGTCCATGGTAACCATGGCGTTGTGTTGCCATGGTAACCATGGGGTTTAGTTGCCATGGCAACCACGGAGTTTGGTTGCCATGGTAACCATAGGGTTGTGTTGCCATGGTAACCATGGCGTTTAGTTGCCATGGCAACTATGGGGTTCTGTTTCCATGGGAACCATGGGGTTGGGTTGCCATGGCAACCATGGGGTTGTGTTGCCATGGGAACCATGGGGTTGGGTTGCCATGGCATCCACGGGGTTGGGTTGCCATGGCAACCACGGGGTTTGGTTGCCATGGCAACCATGGGGTTCTGTGTCCATGGTAACAATGGCGTTGTGTTGCCATGGTAACCATGGCGTTTAGTTGCCATGGCAACCACGGAGTTTGGTTGCCATGGTAACCATGGGGTTGTGCTTCCATGGTAACCATGGCGTTTAGTTGCCATGGCAACTATGGGGTTCTGTTGCCATGGTAACCATGGGGTTGGGTTGCCATGGCATCCACGGGGTTGGGTTGCCATGGCAACCATGGGGTTGGGTTGCCATGGTAACCATGGCGTTGTGTGGCCATGGTAACCATGGCGTTTCGTTGCCATGGCAATCACGGAGTTTGGTTGCCATGGTAACCACGGGGTTGGTTGCCATGGTAACCATGGGGTTGGGTTGCCATGGCAACCATGGGGTTGTGTTGCCATGGTAACCATGGGGTTGGGTTGCTATGGCAACCATGGGGTTGTGTTGCCATGGTAACAATGGCGTTTAGTTTCCATGGCAACTATGGGGTTCTGTTGCCATGGTAACCATGGGGTTGGGTTGCCATGGCAACCATGGGGTTGTGTTGCCATGGGAACCATGGGGTTGGGTTGCCATGGCATCCACGGGGTTGGGTTGCCATGGCAACCACGGGGTTTGGTTGCCATGGCAACCATGGGGTTCTGTGTCCATGGTAACCATGGGGTTGGGTTGCCATGGCAACCATGGGGTTGTGTTGTCATGGGAACCATGGGGTTGGGTTGCCATGTCAACCATGGGGTTGGTTTGCCATGGCAACCATGGGGTTGGGTTCCAATGGTAACCATGGGGTTGGGTTGCCATGGCAACCATGGGGTTGTGTTGCCATGGTAACCATGGCGTTTAGTTGCCATGGCAACTATGGGGTTCTGTTGCCATGGTAACCATGGGGTTGGGTTGCCATGGCAACCATGGGGTTGTGTTGCCATGGGAACCATGGGGTTGGGTTGCCATGGCATCCACGGGGTTGGGTTGCCATGGCAACCACGGGGTTTGGTTGCCATGGCAACCATTGGGTTCTGTGTCCATGGTAACCATGGGGTTGTGTTGCCATGGTAACCATGGCGTTTTGTTGCCATGGCAAATATGGGGTTCTGTTGCTATGGCAACCACGGGGTTTTGTTGCCATGGTAACAATGGGGTTGGGTTGCCATGGCAACCATGGGGTTAGGTTGCCATGGCAACCATGGGGTTGTGTTGCCATGGTAACCATGGGGTTGGGTTGCCATGGCAACCATGGGGTTGTGTTGCCATGGTAACCATGGCGTTTAGTTGCCATGGCAACTATGGGGTTCTGTTGCCATGGTAACCATGGGGTTGTGTTGCCATGGCAACCATAGGGTTGTGTTGCCATGGGAACCATGGGGTTGGGTTGCCATGGCATCCACGGGGTTGGGTTGCCATGGCAACCACGGGGTTTGGTTGCCATGGCAACCATGGGGTTCTGTGTCCATGGTAACCATGGCGTTGTGTTGCCATGGTAACCATGGCGTTTTGTTGCCATGGCAACTATGGGGTTCTGTTTCCATGGCAACCATGGGGTAGTGTTTCCATGGCAACCACGGGGTTTGGTTGCCATGGTAACCATGGGGTTGGGTTGCCATGGCAACCATGGGGTTGGGTTGCCATGGCAACCCAGGGGTTGTGTTGCCATGGTAACCATGGCGTTTAGTTGCCATGGCAACTATGGGGTTCTGTTGCCATGGTAACCATGGGGTTGGGTTGCCATGGCAACCATGGGATTGTGTTGCCATGGTAACCATGGGGTTGGGTTGCCATGGCAACCATGGGGTTGGGTTGCCATGGTAACCATGGCGTTTAGTTGCCATGGCAACTATGGGGTTCTGTTGCCATGGTAACCATGGGGTTGGGTTGCCATGGCAACCATGGGGTTGTGTTGCCATGGGAACCATGGGGTTTGGTTGCCATGGCATCCACGGGGTTGGGTTGCCATGGCAACCATGGGGTTCTGTGTCCATGGTAACCATGGGGTTGTGTTGCCATGGTAACCATGGCGTTTTGTTGCCATGGCAACTATCGGGTTCTGTTGCCATGGCAACCATGGGGTTGGGTTGCCATGGCAACCATGGGGTTGTGTTGCAATGGGAACCATGGGGTTGGGTTGCCGTGGCAACTATGGGGTTCTGTTGCCATAGTAACCATGGGGTTGGGTTGCCATGGCAACCATGGGGTTGTGTTGCCATGGGAACCATGGGGTTGGGTTGCCATGGCATCCACGGGGTTGGGTTGCCATGGCAACCACGGGGTTTGGTTGCCATGGCAACCATGGGGTTCTGTGTCCATGGTAACCATGGCGTTGTGTTCCCATGGTAACCATGTCGTTTAGTTGCCATGGCAACCACGGAGTTTGGTTGCCATGGCAACCATGGGGTTGTGTTGCCATGGTAACCATGGCGTTTAGTTGCCATGGCAACTATGGGGTTCTGTTGCCATGGTAACCATGGGGTTGGGTTGCCATGGCAACCATGGGGTTGTGTTGCCATGGGAACCATGGGGTTGGGTTGCCATGGCATCCACGGCGTTGGGTTGCCATGGCAACCACGGGGTTTGGTTGCCATGGCAACCATGGTGTTCTGTGTCCATGGTAACCATGGCGTTGTGTTGCCATGGTAACCATGGCGTTTAGTTGCCATGGCAACCACGGAGTTTGGTTGCCATGGTAACCATGGGGTTGTGTTGCCATGGTAACCATGGCGTTTAGTTGCCATGGCAACTATGGGTTCTGTTGCCATGGTAACCATGGGGTTGGGTTGCCATGGCATCCACGGGGTTGGGTTGCCATGGCAACCATGGGGTTGGGTTGCCATGGTAACCATGGCGTTGTGTTGCCATGGTAACCATGGCGTTTCGTTGCCATGGCAATCACGGAGTTTGGTTGCCATGGTAACCACGGGGTTGGTTGCCATGGTAACCATGGGGTTGGGTTGCCATGGCAACCATGGGGTTGTGTTGCCATGGTAACCATGGGGTTGGGTTGCTATGGCAACCATGGGGTTGTGTTGCCATGGTAACAATGGCGTTTAGTTTCCATGGCAACTATGGGGTTCTGTTGCCATGGTAACCATGGGGTTGGGTTGCCATGGCAACCATGGGGTTCTGTTGCCATGGGAACCATGGGGTTGGGTTGCCATGGCATCCACGGGGTTGGGTTGCCATGGCAACCACGGGGTTTGGTTGCCATGGCAACCATGGGGTTCTGTGTCCATGGTAACCATGGGGTTGGGTTGCCATGGCAACCATGGGGTTGTGTTGTCATGGGAACCATGGGGTTGGGTTGCCATGGCAACCATGGGGTTGGTTTGCCATGGCAACCATGGGGTTGGGTTCCAATGGTAACCATGGGGTTGGGTTGCCATGGCAACCATGGGGTTGTGTTGCCATGGTAACCATGGCGTTTAGTTGCCATGGCAACTATGGGGTTCTGTTGCCATGGTAACCATGGGGTTGGGTTGCCATGGCAACCATGGGGTTGTGTTGCCATGGGAACCATGGGGTTGGGTTGCCATGGCAACCACGGGGTTTGGTTGCCATGGCAACCACGGGGTTTGGTTGCCATGGCAACCATTGGGTTCTGTGTCCATGGTAACCATGGGGTTGTGTTGCCATGGTAACCATGGCGTTTTGTTGCCATGGCAAATATGGGGTTCTGTTGCTATGGCAACCACGGGGTTTGGTTGCAATGGTAACAATGGGGTTGGGTTGCCATGGCAACCATGGGGTTAGGTTGCCATGGCAACCATGGGGTTGTGTTGCCATGGTAACCATGGGGTTGTGTTGCCATGGCAACCATGGGGTTGTGTTGCCATGGTAACCATGGCGTTTAGTTGCCATGGCAACTATGGGGTTCTGTTGCCATGGTAACCATGGGGTTGTGTTGCCATGGCAACCATAGGGTTGTGTTGCCATGGGAACCATGGGGTTGGGTTGCCATGGCATCCACGGGGTTGGGTTGCCATGGCAACCACGGGGTTTGGTTGCCATGGCAACCATGGGGTTCTGTGTCCATGGTAACCATGGCGTTGTGTTGCCATGGTAACCATGGCGTTTTGTTGCCATGGCAACTATGGGGTTCTGATGCCATGGCAACCATGGGGTAGTGTTTCCATGGCAACCACGGGGTTTGGTTGCCATGGTAACCATGGCGTTTAGTTGCCATGGCAACCACGGGGTTTGGTTGCCATGGTAACCATGGGGTTGGGTTGCCATGGCAACCATGGGGTTGTGTTCCCATGGTAACCATAAGGTTGGGTTGCCATGGCAACCATGGGGTTGGGTTGCCATGGTAACCATGGCGTTTAGTTGCCATGGCAACCACGGGGTTTGGTTGCCATGGTAACCATGGGGTTGGGTTGCCATGGCAACCATGGGGTTGGGTTGCCATGGCAACCATGGGGTTGTGTTGCCATGGTAACCATGGGGTTGTGTTGCCATGGCAACCATGGGGTTGTGTTGCCATGGTAACCATGGGGTTGGGTTGCCATGGCAACCATGGGGTTGTGTTGCCATGGTAACCATGGGGTTGTGTTGCCATGGCAACCTTGGGGTTGTGTTGCCATGGTAACCATGGCGTTTAGTTGCCATGGCAACCACGGAGTTTGGTTGCCATGGTAACCACGGGGTTTGGTTGCCATGGTAACCATGGGGTTGGGTTGCCATGGCAACCATGGGGTTGTGTTGCCATGGTAACCATGTGGTTGGGTTGCCATGGCAACCATGGGGTTGTGTTGCCATGGTAACCATGGCGTTTAGTTGCCATGGCAACTATGGGGTTCTGTTGCCATGGTAACCATGGGGTTGGGTTGCCATGGCATCCACGGGGTTGGGTTGCCATGGCAACCATGGGGTTGGGTTGCCATGGTAACCATGGCGTTGTGTTGCCATGGTAACCATGGCGTTTCGTTGCCATGGCAACCACGGAGTTTGGTTGCCATGGTAACCACGTGGTTGTTTGCCATGGTAACCATGGGGTTGGGTTGCCATGGCAACCATGGGGTTGTGTTGCCATGGTAACCATGGCGTTTAGTTTCCATGGCAACTATGGGGTTCTGTTGCCATGGTAACCATGGGGTTGGGTTGCCATGGCAACCATGGGGTTGTGTTGCCATGGGAACCATGGGGTTGGGTTGCCATGGCATCCACGGGGTTGGGTTGCCATGGCAACCACGGGGTTTGGTTGCCATGGCAACCATGGGGTTCTGTGTCCATGGTAACCATGGGGTTGGGTTACCATGGCAACCATGGGGTTGTGTTGTCATGGGAACCATGGGGTTGGGTTGACATGGCAACCACGGGGTTGGGTTGCCATGGCAACCATGGGGTTGTGTTGCCATGGCAACCATGGGGTTGGGTTGCCATGGCATCCACGGGGTTGGGTTGCCATGGCAACCACGGGGTTTGGTTGCCATGGCAATCTTGGGGTTCTGTGTCCATGGTAACCATGGCGTTGTGTTGCCATGGTAACCATGGCGTTTAGTTGCCATGGCAACCACGGAGTTTGGTTGCCATGGTAACCATGGGGTTCTGTTGCCATGGTAACCATGGGGTTGGGTTGCCATGGCAACCATGGGGTTGTGTTGCCATGGGAACCATGAGGTTGGGTTGCCATGGCATCCACGGGGTTGGGTTGCCATAGCAACCACGGGGTTTGGTTGCCATGGCAACCATGGGTTTCTGTGTCCATGGTAACCATGGCGTTGTGTTGCCATGGTAACCATGGCGTTTTGTTGCCATGGCAACTATGGGGTTCTGTTGCCATGGCAACCATGGGGTAGTGTTTCCATGGCAACCACGGGGTTTTGGTTGCCATGGTAACCATGGGGTTGGGTTGCCATGGCAACCATGGGGTTGGGTTTCCATGGCAACCATGGGGTTGTGTTGCCATGGTAACCATGGGGTTGGGTTGCCATGGCAACCATGGGGTTGTGTTGCCATGGTAACCATGGCGTTTAGTTGTCATGGAAACCACGGAGTTTGGTTGCCATGGTAACCACGGGGTTTGGTTGCCATGGTAACCATGGGGTTGGGTTGCCATGGCAACCATGGGGTTGTGTTGCCATGGTAACCATGGGGTTGGGTTGCCATGGCAACCATGGTGTTCTGTTGCCATGGTAACCATGGCGTTTATTTGCCATGGCAACTTTTGGGTTCTGTTGCCATGGGAACCATGGGGTTGGGTTGCCATGGCAACCACGGGGTTTGGTTGCCATGGAAACCATGGGGTTCTGTGTCCATGGTAACCATGGCGTTGTGTTGCCATGGTAACCATGGGGTTTAGTTGCCATGGCAACCACGGAGTTTGGTTGCCATGGTAACCATAGGGTTGTGTTGCCATGGTAACCATGGCGTTTAGTTGCCATGGCAACTATGGGGTTCTGTTTCCATGGGAACCATGGGGTTGGGTTGCCATGGCAACCATGGGGTTGTGTTGCCATGGGAACCATGGGGTTGGGTTGCCATGGCATCCACGGGGTTGGGTTGCCATGGCAACCACGGGGTTTGGTTGCCATGGCAACCATGGGGTTCTGTGTCCATGGTAACAATGGCGTTGTGTTGCCATGGTAACCATGGCGTTTAGTTGCCATGGCAACCACGGAGTTTGGTTGCCATGGTAACCATGGGGTTGTGCTTCCATGGTAACCATGGCGTTTAGTTGCCATGGCAACTATGGGGTTCTGTTGCCATGGTAACCATGGGGTTGGGTTGCCATGGCATCCACGGGGTTGGGTTGCCATGGCAACCATGGGGTTGGGTTGCCATGGTAACCATGGCGTTGTGTTGCCATGGTTACCATGGCGTTTAGTTGCCATGGCAACCACGGAGTTTGCTTGCCATGGTAACCACGGAGTTTGGTTGCCATGGTAACCATGGGGTTGGGTTGCCATGGCAACCATGGGGTTGTGTTGCCATGGTAACCATGGCGTTTAGTTGCCATGGCAACTATGGGGTTCTGTTGCCATCGTAACCATTGGGTTGGGTTGCCATGGCAACCATGGGGTTGTGTTGCCATGGGAACCATGGGGTTGGGTTGCCATGGCATCCACGGGGTTGGGTTGCCATGGCAACCACGGGGTTTGGTTGCCATGGCAACCATGGGGTTCTGTGTCCATGGTAACCATGGGGTTGTGTTGCCATGGTAACCATGGCGTTTTGTTGCCATGGCAACTATGGGGTTCTGTTGCCATGGCAACCATGGGGTAGTGTTTCCATGGCAACCACGGGGTTTGGTTGCCATGGTAACCATGGGGTTGGGTTGCCATGGCAACCATGGGGTTGGGTTGCCATGGGAACCATGGGGTTGTGTTGCCATGGTAACCATGGGGTTGGGTTGCCATGGCAACCATGGGGTTGTGTTGCCATGGTAACCATGGCGTTTAGTTTCCATGGCAACTATGGGGTTCTGTTGCCATGGTAACCATGGGGTTGGTTTGCCATGGCAACCATGGGGTTGTGTTGCCATGGGAACCATGGGGTTGGGTTGCCATGGCATCCACGGGGTTGGGTTGCCATGGCAACCACTAAGGTTTGGTTGCCATGGCAACCATGGGGTTGTGTTGCCATGGTAACCATGGCGTTTAGTTGCCATGGCAACTATGGGGTTCTGTTGCCATGGTAACCATGGGGTTGGGTTGCCATGGCAACCATGGGGTTGTGTTGCCATGGTAACCATGGGGTTGGGTTGCCATGGTAACCATGGGGTTGGGTTGCCATGGGAACCATGGGGTTGGGTTGCCATGGTAACCATGGCGTTTAGTTGCCATGGCAACCACGGGGTTTGGTTGCCATGGTAACCATGGGGTTGGGTTGCCATGGCAACCATGGGGTTGGGTTGCCATGGCAACCATGGGGTTGTGTTGCCATGGTAACCATGGGGTTGTGTTGCCATGGCAACCATGGGGTTGTGTTGCCATGGTAACCATGGCGTTTAGTTGCCATGGCAACTATGGGGTTCTGTTGCCATGGTAACCATGGGGTTGGGTTGCCATGGCAACCATGGGGTTGTGTTGCCATGGTAACCATGGGGTTTGGTTGCCATGGCAACCATGGGGTTGTGTTGCCATGGTAACCATGGCGTTTAGTTGCCATGGCAACCACGGGGTTTGGTTGCCATGGTAACCATGGGGTTGGGTTGCCATGGCAACCATGGGGTTGGGTTGCCATGGCAACCATGGGGTTGTGTTGCCATGGTAACCATGGGGTTGGGTTGCCATGGCAACCATGGGGTTGTGTTGCCATGGTAACCATGGCGTTTAGTTGCCATGGCAACTATGGGGTTCTGTTGCCATGGTAACCATGGGGTTGGGTTGCCATGGCAACCATGGGGTTGTGTTGCCATGGGAACCATGGGGTTGGGTTGCCATGGCATCCACGGGGTTGGGTTGCCATGGCAACCACGGGGTTTGGTTGCCATGGTAACCATGGGGTTGGGTTGCCATGGCAACCATGGGGTTGTGTTGCCATGGTAACCATGGCGTTTTGTTGCCATGGCAACTATGGAGTTCTGATGCCATGGCAACCATGGGGTAGTGTTTCCATGGCAACCACGGGGTTTGGTTGCCCTGGTAACCATGGCGTTTAGTTGCCATGGCAACCACGGGGTTTGGTTGCCATGGTAACCATGGGGTTGGGTTGCCATGGCAACCATGGGGTTGTGTTGCCATGGTAACCATAAGGTTGGGTTGCCATGGCAACCATGGGGTTGGGTTGCCATGGTAACCATGGCGTTTAGTTGCCATGGCAACCACGGGGTTTGGTTGCCATGGTAACCATGGGGTTGGGTTGCCATGGCAACCATGGGGTTGGGTTGCCATGGCAACCATGGGGTTGTGTTGCCATGGTAACCATGGGGTTGTGTTGCCATGGCAACCATGGGGTTGTGTTGCCATGGTAACCATGGGGTTGCGTTGCCATGGCAACCATGGGGTTGTGTTGCCATGGTAACCATGGGGTTGGGTTGCCATGGCAACCTTGGGGTTGTGTTGCCATGGTAACCATGGCGTTTAGTTGCCATGGCAACCACGGAGTTTGGTTGCCATGGTAACCACGGGGTTTGGTTGCCATGGTAACCATGGGGTTGGGTTGCCATGGCAACCATGGGGTTGTGTTGCCATGGTAACCATGGGGTTGGGTTGCCATGGCAACCATGGGGTTGTGTTGCCATGGTAACCATGGCGTTTAGTTGCCATGGCAACTATGGGGTTCTGTTGCCATGGTAACCATGGGGTTGGGTTGCCATGGCAACCATGGTGTTGTGTTTCCATGGGAACCATGGGGTTGGGTTGCCATGGCATCCACGGGGTTGGGTTGCCATGGCAACCACGGGGTTTGGTTGCCATGGCAACCATGGGATTCTGTGTCCATGGTAACCATGGCGTTGTGTTGCCATGGTAACCATGGCGTTTAGTTGCCATGGCAACCACGGAGATGGTTGCCATGGTAACCATGGGGTTGTGTTGCCATGGTAACCATGGCGTTTAGTTGCCATGGCAACTATGGGGTTCTGTTGCCATGGTAACCATGGGGTTGGGTTGCCATGGCAACCATGGGGTTGTGTTGCCATGGGAACCATGGCGTTTAGTTTCCATGGCAACTATGGGGTTCTGTTGCCATGGTAACCATGGGGTTGGGTTGCCATGGCAACCATGGGGTTGTGTTGCCATGGGAACCATGGGGTTGGGTTGCCATGGCATCCACGGGGTTGGGTTGCCATGGCAACCACGGGGTTTGGTTGCCATGGCAACCATGGGGTTCTGTGTCCATGGTAACCATGGGGTTGGGTTACCATGGCAACCATGGGGTTGTGTTGTCATGGGAACCATGGGGTTGGGTTGAGATGGCAACCATGGGGTTGGGTTGCCATGGCAACCATGGGGTTGTGTTTCCATGGCAACCACGGGGTTGGGTTGCCATGGCATCCACGGGGTTGGGTTGCCATGGCAACCACGGGGTTTGGTTGCCATGGCAATCTTGGGGTTCTGTTTCCATGGTAACCATGGCGTTGTGTTGCCATGGTAACCATGGCGTTTAGTTGCCATGGCAACCACGGAGTTTGGTTGCCATGGTAACCATGGGGTTGTGTTGCCATGGTAACCATGGCGTTTAGTTGCCATGGCAACCATGGGGTTCTGTTGCCATGGTAACCATGGGGTTGGGTTGCCATGGCAACCATGGGGTTGTGTTGCCATGGGAACCATGAGGTTGGGTTGCCATGGCATCCACGGGGTTGGGTTGCCATAGCAACCACGGGGTTTGGTTGCCATGGCAACCATGGGTTTCTGTGTCCATGGTAACCATGGCGTTGTGTTGCCATGGTAACCATGGCGTTTTGTTGCCATGGCAACTATGGGGTTCTCTTGCCATGGCAACCATGGGGTAGTGTTTCCATGGCAACCACGGGGTTTGGTTGCCATGGTAACCATGGGGTTGGGTTGCCATGGCAACCATGGGGTTGGGTTGCCATGGCAACCATGGGGTTGTGTTGCCATGGTAACCATGGGGTTGGGTTGCCATGGCAACCATGGGGTTGTGTTGCCATGGTAACCATGGCGTTTAGTTTCCATGGCAACTATGGGGTTCTGTTGCCATGGTAACCATGGGGTTGGTTTGCCATGGCAACCATGGGGTTGTGTTGCCATGGGAACCATGGGGTTGGGTTGCCATGGCATCCACGGGGTTGGGTTGCCATGGCAACCACTAAGGTTTGGTTGCCATGGCAACCATGGGGTTGTGTTGCCATGGTAACCATGGCGTTTAGTTGCCATGGCAACTATGGGGTTCTGTTGCCATGGTAACCATGGGGTTGGGTTGCCATGGCAACCATGGGGTTGTGTTGCCATGGTAACCATGGGGTTGGGTTGCCATGGTAACCATGGGGTTGGGTTGCCATGGCAACCATGGGGTTGGGTTGCCATGGTAACCATGGCGTTTAGTTGCCATGGCAACCACGGGGTTTGGTTGCCATGGTAACCATGGGGTTGGGTTGCCATGGCAACCATGGGGTTGGGTTGCCATGGCAACCATGGGGTTGTGTTGCCATGGGAACCATGGGGTTGGGTTGCCATGGCAACCATGGGGTTGTGTTGCCATGGTAACCATGGCGTTTAGTTGCCATGGCAACTATGGGGTTCTGTTGCCATGGTAACCATGGGGTTGGGTTGCCATGGCAACCATGGGGTTGTGTTGCCATGGTAACCATGGGGTTTGGTTGCCATGGCAACCATGGGGTTGTGTTGCCATGGTAACCATGGCGTTTAGTTGCCATGGCAACCACGGGGTTTGGTTGCCATGGTAACCATGGGGTTGGGTTGCCATGGCAACCATGGGGTTGCGTTGCCATGGCAACCATGGGGTTGTGTTGCCATGGTAACCATGGGGTTGGGTTGCCATGGCAACCATGGGGTTGTGTTGCCATGGTAACCATGGCGTTTAGTTGCCATGGCAACTATGGGGTTCTGTTGCCATGGTAACCATGGGGTTGGGTTGCCATGGCAACCATGGGGTTGTGTTGCCATGGGAACCATGGGGTTGGGTTGCCATGGCATCCACGGGGTTGGGTTGCCATGGCAACCACGGGGTTTGGTTGCCATGGTAACCATGGGGTTGGGTTGCCATGGCAACCATGGGGTTGTGTTGCCATGGTAACCATGGCGTTTAGTTGCCATGGCAACTATGGGGTTCTGATGCCATGGCAACCATGGGGTAGTGTTTCCATGGCAACCACGGGGTTTGGTTGCCCTGGTAACCATGGCTTTTAGTTGCCATGGCAACCACGGGGTTTGGTTGCCATGGTAACCATGGGGTTGGGTTGCCATGGCAACCATGGGGTTGTGTTGCCATGGTAACCATAAGGTTGGGTTGCCATGGCAACCATGGGGTTGGGTTGCCATGGTAACCATGGCGTTTAGTTGCCATGGCAACCACGGGGTTTGGTTGCCATGGTAACCATGGGGTTGGGTTGCCATGGCAACCATGGGGTTGGGTTGCCATGGCAACCATGGGGTTGTGTTGCCATGGTAACCATGGGGTTGGGTTGCCATGGCAACCATGGGGTTGTGTTGCCATGGTAACCATGGGGTTGCGTTGCCATGGCAACCATGGGGTTGTGTTGCCATGGTAACCATGGGGTTGGGTTGCCATGGCAACCTTGGGGTTGTGTTGCCATGGTAACCATCGCGTTTAGTTGCCATGGCAACCACGGAGTTTGGTTGCCATGGTAACCACGGGGTTTGGTTGCCATGGCAACCATGGGATTCTGTGTCCATGGTAACCATGGCGTTGTGTTGCCATGGTAACCATGGCGTTTAGTTGCCATGGCAACTATGGGGTTCTGTTGCCATGGGAACCATGGGGTTGGGTTGCCATGGCAACCATGGGGTTGTGTTGCCATGGGTACCATGGCGTTTAGTTTCCATGGCAACTATGGGGTTCTGTTGCCATGGTAACCATGGGGTTGGGTTGCCATGGCAACCATGGGGTTGTGTTGCCATGGGAACCATGGGGTTGGGTTGCCATGGCATCCACGGGGTTGGGTTGCCATGGCAACCACGGGGTTTGGTTGCCATGGCAACCATGGGGTTCTGTGTCCATGGTAACCATGGGGTTGTGTTACCATGGCAACCATTGGGTTGTGTTGTCATGGGAACCATGGGGTTGGGTTGAGATGGCAACCATGGGGTTGGCTTGCCATGGCAACCATGGGGTTGTGTTTCCATGGCAACCATGGGGTTGGGTTGCCATGGCATCCACGGGGTTGGGTTGCCATGGCAACCACGGGGTTTGGTTGCCATGGCAATCTTGGGGTTCTGTTTCCATGGTAACCATGGCGTTGTGTTGCCATGGTAACCATGGCGTTTAGTTGCCATGGCAACCACGGAGTTTGGTTGCCATGGTAACCATGGGGTTGTGTTGCCATGGTAACCATGGCGTTTAGTTGCCATGGCAACCATGGGGTTCTGTTGCCATGGTAACCATGGGGTTGGGTTGCCATGGCAACCATGGGGTTGTGTTGCCATGGGAACCATGAGGTTGGGTTGCCATGGCATCCACGGGGTTGGGTTGCCATAGCAACCACGGGGTTTGGTTGCCATGGCAACCATGGGTTTCTGTGTCCATGGTAACCATGGCGTTGTGTTGCCATGGTAACCATGGCGTTTTGTTGCCATGGCAACTATGGGGTTCTGTTGCCATGGCAACCATGGGGTAGTGTTTCCATGGCAACCATGGGGTTTTGGTTGCCATGGTAACCATGGGGTTGGGTTGCCATGGCAACCATGGGGTTGGGTTGCCATGGCAACCATGGGGTTGTGTTGCCATGGTAACCATGGGGTTGGGTTGCCATGGCAACCATGGGGTTGTGTTGCCATGGTAACCATGGCGTTTAGTTGCCATGGAAACCACGGAGTTTGGTTGCCATGGTAACCACGGGGTTTGGTTGCCATGGTAACCATGGGGTTGGGTTGCCATGGCAACCATGGGGTTGTGTTGCCATGGTAACCATGGGGTTGGGTTGCCATGGCAACCATGGTGTTCTGTTGCCATGGTAACCATGGCGTTTATTTGCCATGGCAACTATTGGGTTCTGTTGCCATGGGAACCATGGGGTTGGGTTGCCATGGCAACCACGGGGTTTGGTTGCCATGGCAACCATGGGGTTCTGTGTCCATGGTAACCATGGCGTTGTGTTGCCATGGTAACCATGGGGTTTAGTTGCCATGGCAACCACGGAGTTTAGTTGCCATGGCAACTATGGGGTTCTGTTGCCATGGGAACCATGGGGTTGGGTTGCCATGGCAACCATGGGGTTGTGTTGCCATGGGAACCATGGGGTTGTGTTGCCATGGCATCCACGGGGTTGGGTTGCCATGGCAACCACGGGGTTTGGTTGCCATGGCAACCATGGGGTTCTGTGTCCATGGTAACAATGGCGTTGTGTTGCCATGGTAACCATGGCGTTTAGTTGCCATGGCAACCACGGAGTTTGGTTGCCATGGTAACCATGGGGTTGTGTTTCCATGGTAACCATGGCGTTTAGTTGCCATGGCAACTATGGGGTTCTGTTGCCATGGTAACCATGGGGTTGGGTTGCCATGGCATCCACGGGGTTGGGTTGCCATGGCAACCATGGGGTTGGGTTGCCATGGTAACCATGGCGTTGTGTTGCCATGGTAACCATGGCGTTTAGTTGCCATGGCAACCACGGAGTTTGCTTGCCATGGTAACCACGGAGTTTGGTTGCCATGGTAACCATGGGGTTGGGTTGCCATGGCAACCATGGGGTTGTGTTGCCATGGTAACCATGGCGTTTAGTTGCCATGGCAACTATGGGGTTCTGTTGCCATGGTAACCATTGGGTTGGGTTGCCATGGCAACCATGGGGTTGTGTTGCCATGGGAACCATGGGGTTGGGTTGCCATGGCATCCACGGGGTTGGGTTGCCATGGCAACCACGGGGTTTGGTTGCCATGGGAACCATGGGGTTCTGTGTCCATGGTAACCATGCGGTTGTGTTGCCATGGTAACCATGGCGTTTTGTTGCCATGGCAACTATGGGGTTCTCTTGCCATGGCAACCATGGGGTAGTGTTTCCATGGCAACCACGGGGTTTGGTTGCCATGGTAACCATGGGGTTGGGTTGCCATGGCAACCATGGGGTTGGGTTGCCATGGCAACCATGGGGTTGTGTTGCCATGGTAACCATGGGGTTGGGTTGCCATGGCAACCATGGGGTTGTGTTGCCATGGTAACCATGGCGTTTAGTTTCCATGGCAACTATGGGGTTCTGTTGCCATGGTAACCATGGGGTTGGTTTGCCATGGCAACCATGGGGTTGTGTTGCAATGGGAACCATGGGGTTGGGTTGCCATGGCATCCACGGGGTTGGGTTGCCATGGCAACCACTAAGGTTTGGTTGCCATGGCAACCATGGGGTTGTGTTGCCATGGTAACCATGGCGTTTAGTTGCCATGGCAACTATGGGGTTCTGTTGCCATGGTAACCATGGGGTTGGGTTGCCATGGCAACCATGGGGTTGTGTTGCCATGGTAACCATGGGGTTGGGTTGCCATGGTAACCATGGGGTTGGGTTGCCATGGCAACCATGGGGTTGGGTTGCCATGGTAACCATGGCGTTTAGTTGCCATGGCAACCACGGGGTTTGGTTGCCATGGTAACCATGGGGTTGGGTTGCCATGGCAACCATGGGGTTGGGTTGCCATGGCAACCATGGGGTTGTGTTGCCATGGTAACCATGGGGTTGTGTTGCCATGGCAACCATGGGGTTGTTTTGCCATGGTAACCATGGCGTTTAGTTGCCATGGCAACTATGGGGTTCTGTTGCCATGGTAACCATGGGGTTGGGTTGCCATGGGAACCATGGGGTTGTGTTGCCATGGTAACCATGGGGTTTGGTTGCCATGGCAACCATGGGGTTGTGTTGCCATGGTAACCATGGCGTTTAGTTGCCATGGCAACCACGGGGTTTGGTTGCCATGGTAACCATGGGGTTGGGTTGCCATGGCAACCATGGGGTTGGGTTGCCATGGCAACCATGGGGTTGTGTTGCCATGGTAACCATGGGGTTGGGTTGCCATGGCAACCATGGGGTTGTGTTGCCATGGTAACCATGGCGTTTTGTTGCCATGGCAACTATGGGGTTCTGTTGCCATGGTAACCATGGGGTTGGGTTGCCATGGCAACCATGGGGTTGTGTTGCCATGGGAACCATGGGGTTGGGTTGCCATGGCATCCACGGGGTTGGGTTGCCATGGCAACCACGGGGTTTGGTTTCCATGGGAACCATGGGGTTCTGTGTCCATGGTAACCATGGGGTTGTGTTGCCATGGTAACCATGGCGTACTGTTGCCATGGCAACTATGGGGTTCTCTTGCCATGGCAACCATGGGGTAGTGTTTCCATGGCAACCACGGGGTTTGGTTGCCATGGTAACCATGGGGTTGGGTTGTCATGGCAACCATGGGGTTGGGTTGCCATGGCAACCATGGGGTTGTGTTGCCATGGTAACCATGGGGTTGGGTTGCCATGGCAACCATGGGGTTGTGTTGCCATGGTAACCATGGCGTTTAGTTTCCATGGCAACTATGGGGTTCTGTTGCCATGGTAACAATGGGGTTGGTTTGCCATGGCAACCATGGGGTTGTGTTGCCATGGGAACCATGGGGTTGGGTTGCCATGGCATCCACGGGGTTGGGTTGCCATGGCAACCACGGGGTTTGGTTGCCATGGCAACCATTGGGTTCTGTGTCCATGGTAACCATGGGGTTGTGTTGCCATGGTAACCATGGCGTTTTGTTGCCATGGCAACTATGGGGTTCTGTTGCTATGGCAACCACGGGGTTTGGTTGCCATTGTAACCATGGGGTTGGGTTGCCATGGCAACCATGGGGTTAGGTTGCCATGGCAACCATGGGGTTGTGTTGCCATGGTAACCATGGGGTTGGGTTGCCATGGCAACCATGGGGTTGTGTTGCCATGGTAACCATGGGGTTGGGTTGCCATGGCAACCATAGGGTTGTGTTGCCATGGGAACCATGGGGTTGGGTTGCCATGGCATCCACGGGGTTGGGTTGCCATGGCAACCACGGGGTTTGGTTGCCATGGCAACCATGGGGTTCTGTGTCCATGGTAACCATGGCGTTGTGTTGCCATGGTAACCATGGCGTTTTGTTGCCATGGCAACTATCGGGTTCTGTTGCCATGGCAACCATGGGGTTGTGTTGCCATGGTAACCATGGCGTTTAGTTGCCATGGCAACTATGGGGTTCTGTTGCCATTGTAACCATGGGGTTGGGTTGCCATGGCAACCATGGGGTTGTGTTGCCATGGGAACCATGGGGTTGGGTTGCCATGGCAACTATGGGATTCTGTTGCCATGGTAACCATGGGGTTGGGTTGCCATGGCAACCATGGGGTTGTGTTGCCATGGGAACCATGGGGTTGGGTTGCCATGGCATCCACGGGGTTGGGTTGCCATGGCAACCACGGGGTTTGGTTGCCATGGCAACCATGGGGTTCTGTGTCCATGGTAACCATGGCGTTGTGTTGCCATGGTAACCATGGCGTTTAGTTGCCATGGCAACCACGGAGTTTGGTTGCCATGGCAACCATGGGGTTGTGTTGCCATGGTAACCATGGCGTTTAGTTGCCATGGCAACTATGGGGTTCTGTTGCCATGGTAACCATGGGGTTGGGTTGCCATGGCAACCATGGGGTTGTGTTGCCATGGGAACCATGGGGTTGGGTTGCCATGGCATCCACGGTGTTGGGTTGCCATGGCAACCACGGGGTTTGGTTGCCATGGCAACCATGGGGTTCTGTGTCCATGGTAACCATGGCGTTGTGTTGCCATGGTAACCATGGCGTTTAGTTGCCATGGCAACCACGGAGTTTGGTTGCCATGGTAACCATGGGGTTGTGTTGCCATGGTAACCATGGCGTTTAGTTGCCATGGCAACTATGGGGTTCTGTTGCCATGGTAACCATGGGGTTGGGTTGCCATGGCAACCATGGGGTTGTGTTGCCATGGGAACCATGGGGTTGGGTTGCCATGGCATCCACGGTGTTGGGTTGCCATGGCAACCACGGGGTTTGGTTGCCATGGCAACCATGGGGTTCTGTGTCCATGGTAACCATGGCGTTGTGTTGCCATGGTAACCATGGCGTTTAGTTGCCATGGCAACCACGGAGTTTGGTTGCCATGGTAACCATGGGGTTGTGTTGCCATGGTAACCATGGCGTTTAGTTGCCATGGCAACTATGGGTTCTCTTGCCATGGTAACCATGGGGTTGGGTTGCCATGGCATCCACGGGGTTGGGTTGCCATGGCAACCATGGGGTTGCGTTGCCATGGTAACCATGGCGTTGTGTTGCCATGGTAACCATGGCGTTTCGTTGCCATGGCAATCACGGAGTTTGGTTGCCATGGTAACCACGGGGTTGGTTGCCATGGTAACCATGGGGTTGGGTTGCCATGGCAACCATGGGGTTGTGTTGCCATGGTAACCATGGGGTTGGGTTGCTATGGCAACCATGGGGTTGTGTTGCCATGGTAACAATGGCGTTTAGTTTCCATGGCAACTATGGGGTTCTGTTGCCATGGTAACCATGGGGTTGGGTTGCCATGGCAACCATGGGGTTGTGTTGCCATGGGAACCATGGGGTTGGGTTGCCATGGCATCCACGGGGTTGGATTGCCATGGCAACCACGGGGTTTGGTTGCCATGGCAACCATGGTGTTCTGTGTCCATGGTAACCATGGGGTTGGGTTGCCATGGCAACCATGGGGTTGTGTTGTCATGGGAACCATGGGGTTGGGTTGCCATGGCAACCATGGGGTTGGTTTGCCATGGCAACCATGGGGTTGGGTTCCAATGGTAACCATGGGGTTGGGTTGCCATGGCAACCATGGGGTTGTGTTGCCATGGTAACAATGGCGTTTATTTGCCATGGCAACTATGGGGTTCTGTTGCCATGGTAACCATGGGGTTGGGTTGCCATGGCAACCATGGGGTTGTGTTGCCATGGGAACCATGGGGTTGGGTTGCCATGGCATCCACGGGGTTGTGTTGCCATGGCAACCACGGGGTTTGGTTGCCATGGCAACCATTGGGTTCTGTGTCCATGGTAACCATGGGGTTGTGTTGCCATGGTAACCATGGCGTTTAGTTGCCATGGCAAATATGGGGTTCTGTTGCTATGGCAACCACGGGGTTTGGTTGCCATGGCAACCATGGGGTTCTGTGTCCATGGTAACCATGGCGTTGTGTTGCCATGGTAACCATGGCGTTTTGTTGCCATGGCAACTATGGGGTTCTGTTTCCATGGCAACCATGGGGTAGTGTTTCCATGGCAACCACGGGGTTTGGTTGCCAAGGTAACCATGGGGTTGGGTTGCCATGGCAACCATGGGGTTGGGTTGCCATGGCAACCCAGGGGTTGTGTTGCCATGGTAACCATGGCGTTTAGTTGCCATGGCAACTATGGGGTTCTGTTGCCATGGTAACCATGGGGTTGGGTTGCCATGGCAACCATGGGATTGTGTTGCCATGGTAACCATGGGGTTGGGTTGCCATGGCAACCATGGGGTTGGGTTGCCATGGTAACCATGGCGTTTAGTTGCCATGGCAACTATGGGGTTCTGTTGCCATGGTAACCATGGGGTTGGGTTGCCATGGCAACCATGGGGTTGTGTTGCCATGGGAACCATGGGGTTTGGTTGCCATGGCATCCACGGGGTTGGGTTGCCATGGCAACCATGGGGTTCTGTGTCCATGGTAACCATGGGGTTGTGTTGCCATGGTAACCATGGCGTTTTGTTGCCATGGCAACTATCGGGTTCTGTTGCCATGGCAACCATGGGGTTGGGTTGCCATGGCAACCATGGGGTTGTGTTGCAATGGGAACCATGGGGTTGGGTTGCCGTGGCAACTATGGGGTTCTGTTGCCATAGTAACCATGGGGTTGGGTTGCCATGGCAACCATGGGGTTGTGTTGCCATGGGAACCATGGGGTTGGGTTGCCATGGCATCCACGGGGTTGGGTTGCCATGGCAACCACGGGGTTTGGTTGCCATGGCAACCATGGGGTTCTGTGTCCATGGTAACCATGGCGTTGTGTTCCCATGGTAACCATGGCGTTTAGTTGCCATGGCAACCACGGAGTTTGGTTGCCATGGCAACCATGGGGTTGTGTTGCCATGGTAACCATGGCGTTTAGTTGCCATGGCAACTATGGGGTTCTGTTGCCATGGTAACCATGGGGTTGGGTTGCCATGGCAACCATGGGGTTGTGTTGCCATGGGAACCATGGGGTTGGGTTGCCATGGCATCCACGGCGTTGGGTTGCCATGGCAACCACGGGGTTTGGTTGCCATGGCAACCATGGGGTTCTGTGTCCATGGTAACCATGGCGTTGTGTTGCCATGGTAACCATGGCGTTTAGTTGCCATGGCAACCACGGAGTTTGGTTGCCATGGTAACCATGGGGTTGTGTTGCCATGGTAACCATGGCGTTTAGTTGCCATGGCAACTATGGGTTCTGTTGCCATGGTAACCATAGGGTTGGGTTGCCATGGCAACCATGGGGTAGTGTTTCCATGGCAACCACGGGGTTTGGTTCCCATGGTAACCATGGGGTTGGGTTTCCATGGCAACCATGGGTTTGGGTTGCCATGGCAACCATGGGGTTGTGTTGCCATGGTAACCATGAGGTTGGGTTGCCATGGCAACCATGGGGTTGTGTTGCCATGGTAACCATGGCGTTTAGTTGCCATGGCAACCACGGAGTTTGGTTGCCATGGTAACCACGGGGTTTGGTTGCCATGGTAACCATGGGGTTGGGTTGCCATGGTAACCATGGGGTTGTGTTGCCATGGGAACCATGGGGTTGGGTTGCCATGACATCCACGGGGTTGGGTTGCCATGGCAACCACGGGGTTTGGTTGCCATGGCAACCATGGAGTTCCGTGTCCATGGTAACCATGGGGTTGTGTTGCCATGGTAACCATGGCGTTTAGTTGCCATGGCAACTATGGGGTTCTGTTGCCATGGTAACCATGGGGTTGGGTTGCCATGGCAACCATGGGGTTGGGTTGCCATGGTAACCATGGCGTTGTGTTGCCATGGTAACCATGGCGTTTAGTTGCCATGGCAACCACGGAGTTTGGTTGCCATGGTAACCACGGGGTTTGGTTGCCATGGTAACCATGGGGTTGGGTTGCCTTGGCAACCATGGGGTTGTGTTGCCATGGTAACCATGGTGTTGGGTTGCCATGGCAACCATGGGGTTGTGTTGCCATGGGAACCATGGGGTTGGGTTGCCATGGCATCCACGGGGTTGGGTTGCCATGGCAACCATGGGGTTCTGTGTCCATGGTAACCATGGGGTTGTGTTGCCATGGTAACCATGGCGTTTTGTTGCCATGGCAACTATCGGGTTCTGTTGCCATGGAAACCATGGGATTGTGTTGCCATGGTAACTATGGCGTTTAGTTGCAATGGCAACTATGGGGTTCTGTTGCCATTGTAACCATGGGGTTGGGTTGCCATGGCAACCATGGGGTTGGGTTGCCATGGCAACCATGGGGTTGTGTTGCCATGGTAACCATGGGGTTGGGTTGCCATGGCAACCATGGGGTTGTGTTGCCATGGTAACCATGGCGTTTAGTTGCCATGGAAACCACGGAGTTTGGTTGCCATGGTAACCACGGGGTTTGGTTGCCATGGTAACCATGGGGTTGGGTTGCCATGGCAACCATGGGGTTGTGTTGCCATGGTAACCATGGGTTTGGGTTGCCATGGCAACCATGGTGTCCTGTTGCCATGGTAACCATGGCGTTTAGTTGCCATGGCAACTTTTGGGTTCTGTTGCCATGGTAACCATGGGGTTGGGTTGCCATGGCAACCATGGGGTTGTGTTGCCATGGGAACCATGGGGTTGGGTTGCCATGGCAACCACGGGGTTTGGTTGCCATGGCAACCATGGGGTTCTGTGTCCATGGTAACCATGGCGTTGTGTTGCCATGGTAACCATGGCGTTTAGTTGCCATGGCAACCACGGAGTTTGGTTGCCATGGTAACCATGGGGTTGTGTTGCCATGGTAACCATGGCGTTTAGTTGCCATGGCAACTATGGGGTTCTGTTGCCATGGGAACCATGGGGTTGGGTTGCCATGGCAACCATGGGGTTGTGTTGCCATGGGAACCATGGGGTTGGGTTGCCATGGCATCCACGGGGTTGGGTTTCCATGGCAACCACGGGGTTTGGTTGCCATGGCAACCATGGGGTTCTGTGTCCATGGTAACAATGGCGTTGTGTTGCCATGGTAACCATGGCGTTTAGTTGCCATGGCAACCACGGAGTTTGGTTGCCATGGTAACCATGGGGTTCTGTTGCCATGGTAACCATGGGGTTGGGTTGCCATGGCATCCACGGGGTTCGGTTGCCATGGCAACCATGGGGTTGGGTTGCCATGGTAACCATGGCGTTGTGTTGCCATAGTAACAATGGCGTTTAGTTGCCATGGCAACCACGGAGTTTGCTTGCCATGGTAACCACGGAGTTTGGTTGCCATGGTAACCATGGGGTTGGGTTGCCATGGCAACCATGGGGTTGTGTTGCCATGGTAACCATGGCGTTTAGTTGCCATGGCAACTATGGGGTTCTGTTGCCATGGTAACCATTGGGTTGGGTTGCCATGGCAACCATGGGGTTGTGTTGCCATGGGAACCATGGGGTTGGGTTGCCATGGCATCCACGGGGTTGGGTTGCCATGGCAACCACGGGGTTTGGTTGCCATGGGAACCATGGGGTTCTGTGTCCATGGTAACCATGGGGTTGTGTTGCCATGGTAACCATGGCGTTTTGTTGCCATGGCAACTATGGGGTTCTCTTGCCATGGCAACCATGGGGTAGTGTTTCCATGGCAACCACGGGGTTTGGTTGCCATGGTAACCATGGGGTTGGGTTGCCATGGCAACCATGGGGTTGGGTTGCCATGGCAACCATGGGGTTGTGTTGCCATGGTAACCATGGGGTTGGGTTGCCATGGCAACCATGGGGTTGTGTTGCCATGGTAACCATGGCGTTTAGTTTCCATGGCAACTATGGGGTTCTGTTGCCATGGTAACCATGGGGTTGGTTTGCCATGGCAACCATGGGGTTGTGTTGCCATGGGAACCATGGGGTTGGGTTGCCATGGCATCCACGGGGTTGTGTTGCCATGGCAACCACGGGGTTTGGTTGCCATGGCAACCATTGGGTTCTGTGTCCATGGTAACCATGGGGTTGTGTTGCCATGGTAACCATGGCGTTTTGTTGCCATGGCAACTATGGGGTTCTGTTGCTATGGCAACCACGGGGTTTGGTTGCCATGGTAACCATGGGGTTGGGTTGCCATGGCAACCATGGGGTTAGGTTGCCATGGCAACCATGGGGTTGTGTTGCCATGGTAACCATGGGGTTGGGTTGCCATGGCAACCATGGGGTTGTGTTGCCATGGTAACCATGGGGTTGGGTTGCCATGGCAACCATAGGGTTGTGTTGCCATGGGAACCATGGGGTTGGGTTGCCATGGCATCCACGGGGTTGGGTTGCCATGGCAACCACGGGGTTTGGTTGCCATGGCAACCATGGGGTTCTGTGTCCATGGTAACCATGGCGTTGTGTTGCCATGGTAACCATGGCGTTTTGTTGCCATGGCAACTATCGGGTTCTGTTGCCATGGCAACCATGGGGTTGTGTTGCCATGGTAACCATGGCGTTTAGTTGCCATGGCAACTATGGGGTTCTGTTGCCATTGTAACCATGGGGTTGGGTTGCCATGGCAACCATGGGGTTGTGTTGCCATGGGAACCATGGGGTTGGGTTGCCATGGCAACTATGGGGTTCTGTTGCCATGGTAACCATGGGGTTGGGTTGCCATGGCAACCATGGGGTTGTGTTGCCATGGGAACCATGGGGTTGGGTTGCCATGGCATCCACGGGGTTGGGTTGCCATGGCAACCACGGGGTTTGGTTGCCATGGCAACCATGGGGTTCTGTGTCCATGGTAACCATGGCGTTGTGTTGCCATGGTAACCATGGCGTTTAGTTGCCATGGCAACCACGGAGTTTGGTTGCCATGGCAACCATGGGGTTGTGTTGCCATGGTAACCATGGCGTTTAGTTGCCATGGCAACTATGGGGTTCTGTTGCCATGGTAACCATGGGGTTGGGTTGCCATGGCAACCATGGGGTTGTGTTGCCATGGGAACCATGGGGTTGGGTTGCCATGGCATCCACGGGGTTGGGTTGCCATGGCAACCACGGGGTTTGGTTGCCATGGCAACCACGGGGTTCTGTGTCCATGGTAACCATGGCGTTGTGTTGCCATGGTAACCATGGCGTTTAGTTGCCATGGCAACCACGGAGTTTGGTTGCCATGGCAACCATGGGGTTGTGTTGCCATGGTAACCATGGCGTTTAGTTGCCATGGCAACTATGGGGTTCTGTTGCCATGGTAACCATGGGGTTGGGTTGCCATGGCAACCATGGGGTTGTGTTGCCATGGGAACCATGGGGTTGGGTTGCCATGGCATCCACGGGGTTGGGTTGCCATGGCAACCACGGGGTTTGGTTGCCATGGCAACCATGGGGTTCTGTGTCCATGGTAACCATGGCGTTCTGTTGCCATGGTAACCATGGCGTTTAGTTGCCATGGCAACCACGGAGTTTGGTTGCCATGGTAACCATGGGGTTGTGTTGCCATGGTAACCATGGCGTTTAGTTGCCATGGCAACTATGGGTTCTGTTGCCATGGTAACCATGGGGTTGGGTTGCCATGGCATCCACGGGGTTGGGTTGCCATGGCAACCATGGGGTTGGGTTGCCATGGTAACCATGGCGTTGTGTTGCCATGGTAACCATGGCGTTTCGTTGCCATGGCAATCACGGAGTTTGGTTGCCATGGTAACCACGGGGTTGGTTGCCATGGTAACCATGGGGTTGGGTTGCCATGGCAACCATGGGGTTGTGTTGCCATGGTAACCATGGGGTTGGGTTGCTATGGCAACCATGGGGTTGTGTTGCCATGGTAACCATGGCGTTTAGTTTCCATGGCAACTATGGGGTTCTGTTGCCATGGTAACCATGGGGTTGGGTTGCCATGGCAACCATGGGGTTGTGTTGCCATGGGAACCATGGGGTTGGGTTGCCATGGCATCCACGGGGTTGTGTTGCCATGGCAACCACGGGGTTTGGTTGCCATGGCAACCATGGGGTTCTGTGTCCATGGTAACCATGGGGTTGGGTTGCCATGGCAACCATGGGGTTGTGTTGTCATGGGAACCATGGGGTTGGGTTGCCATGGCAACCATGGGGTTGGTTTGCCATGGCAACCATGGGGTTGGGTTCCAATGGTAACCATGGGGTTGGGTTGCCATGGCAACCATGGGGTTGTGTTGCCATGGTAACCATGGCGTTTAGTTGCCATGGCAACTATGGGGTTCTGTTGCCATGGTAACCATGGGGTTGGGTTGCCATGGCAACCATGGGGTTGTGTTGCCATGGGAACCATGGGGTTGGGTTGCCATGGCATCCACGGGGTTGGGTTGCCATGGCAACCACGGGGTTTGGTTGCCATGGCAACCATTGGGTTCTGTGTCCATGGTAACCATGGGGTTGTGTTGCCATGGTAACCATGGCGTTTTGTTGCCATGGCAAATATGTGGTTCTGTTGCTATGGCAACCACGGGGTTTGGTTGCCATGGTAACAATGGGGTTGGGTTGCCATGGCAACCATGGGGTTAGGTTGCCATGGCAACCATGGGGTTGTGTTGCCATGGTAACCATGGGGTTGGGTTGCCATGGCAACCATGGGGTTGTGTTGCCATGGTAACCATGGCGTTTAGTTGCCATGGCAACTATGGGGTTCTGTTGCCATGGTAACCATGGGGTTGTGTTGCCATGGCAACCATAGGGTTGTGTTGCCATGGGAACCATGGGGTTGGGTTGCCATGGCATCCATGGGGTTGGGTTGCCATGGCAACCACGGGGTTTGGTTGCCATGGCAACCATGGGGTTCTGTGTCCATGGTAACCATGGCGTTGTGTTGCCATGGTAACCATGGCGTTTTGTTGCCATGGCAACTATGGGGTTCTGTTTCCATGGCAACCATGGGGTAGTGTTTCCATGGCAACCACGGGGTTTGGTTGCCATGGTAGCCATGGGGTTGGGTTGCCATGGCAACCATGGGGTTGGGTTGCCATGGCAACCATGGGGTTGTGTTGCCATGGTAACCATGGCGTTTAGTTGCCATGGCAACTATGGGGTTCTGTTGCCATGGTAACCATGGGGTTGGGTTGCCATGGCAACCATGGGATTGTGTTGCCATGGTAACCATGGGGTTGGGTTGCCATGGCAACCATGGGGTTGGGTTGCCATGGTAACCATGGCGTTGAGTTGCCATGGCAACTATGGGGTTCTGTTGCCATGGTAACCATGGGGTTGGGTTGCCATGGCAACCATGGGGTTGTGTTGCCATGGGAACCATGGGGTTTGGTTGCCATGGCATCCACGGGGTTGGGTTGCCATGGCAACCATGGGGTTCTGTGTCCATGGTAACCATGGGGTTGTGTTGCCATGGTAACCATGGCGTTTTGTTGCCATGGCAACTATCGGGTTCTGTTGCCATGGCAACCATGGGGTTGGGTTGCCATGGCAACCATGGGGTTGTGTTGCAATGGGAACCATGGGGTTGGGTTGCCGTGGTAACTATGGGGTTCTGTTGCCATAGTAACCATGGGGTTGGGTTGCCATGGCAACCATGGGGTTGTGTTGCCATGGGAACCATGGGGTTGGGTTGCCATGGCATCCACGGGGTTGGGTTGCCATGGCAACCACGGGGTTTGGTTGCCATGGCAACCATGGGGTTCTGTGTCCATGGTAACCATGGCGTTGTGTTCCCATGGTAACCATGTCGTTTAGTTGCCATGGCAACCACGGAGTTTGGTTGCCATGGCAACCATGGGGTTGTGTTGCCATGGTAACCATGGCGTTTAGTTGCCATGGCAACCATGGGTTCTGTTGCCATGGTAACCATGGGGTTGGGTTGCCATGGCATCCACGGGGTTGGGTTGCCATGGCAACCATGGGGTTGGGTTGCCATGGTAACCATGGCGTTGTGTTGCCATGGTAACCATGGCGTTTCGTTGCCATGGCAATCACGGAGTTTGGTTGCCATGGTAACCACGGGGTTGGTTGCCATGGTAACCATGGGGTTGGGTTGCCATGGCAACCATGGGGTTGTGTTGCCATGGTAACCATGGGGTTGGGTTGCTATGGCAACCATGGGGTTGTGTTGCCATGGTAACAATGGCGTTTAGTTTCCATGGCAACTATGGGGTTCTGTTGCCATGGTAACCATGGGGTTGGGTTGCCATGGCAACCATGGGGTTGTGTTGCCATGGGAACCATGGGGTTGGGTTGCCATGGCATCCACGGGGTTGGGTTGCCATGGCAACCACGGGGTTTGGTTGCCATGGCAACCATGGGGTTCTGTGTCCATGGTAACCATGGGGTTGGGTTGCCATGGCAACCATGGGGTTGTGTTGTCATGGGAACCATGGGGTTGGGTTGCCATGGCAACCATGGGGTTGGTTTGCCATGGCAACCATGGGGTTGGGTTCCAATGGTAACCATGGGGTTGGGTTGCCATGGCAACCATGGGGTTGTGTTGCCATGGTAACCATGGCGTTTAGTTGCCATGGCAACTATGGGGTTCTGTTGCCATGGTAACCATGGGGTTGGGTTGCCATGGCAACCATGGGGTTGTGTTGCCATGGGAACCATGGGGTTGGGTTGCCATGGCATCCACGGGGTTGGGTTGCCATGGCAACCACGGGGTTTGGTTGCCATGGCAACCATTGTGTTCTGTGTCCATGGTAACCATGGGGTTGTGTTGCCATGGTAACCATGGCGTTTTGTTGCCATGGCAAATATGGGGTTCTGTTGCTATGGCAACCACGGGGTTTGGTTGCCATGGTAACAATGGGGTTGGGTTGCCATGGCAACCATGGGGTTGGGTTGCCATGGCAACCATGGGGTTGTGTTGCCATGGTAACCATGGGGTTGGGTTGCCATGGCAACCATGGGGTTGTGTTGCCATGGTAACCATGGCGTTTAGTTGCCATGGCAACTATGGGGTTCTGTTGCCATGGTAACCATGGGGTTGTGTTGCCATGGCAACCATAGGGTTGTGTTGCCATGGGAACCATGGGGTTGGGTTGCCATGGCATCCACGGGGTTGGGTTGCCATGGCAACCACGGGGTTTGGTTGCCATGGCAACCATGGGGTTCTGTGTCCATGGTAACCATGGCGTTGTGTTGCCATGGTAACCATGGCGTTTTGTTGCCATGGCAACTATGGGGTTCTGTTTCCATGGCAACCATGGGGTAGTGTTGCCATGGTAACCATGGCGTTTAGTTGCCATGGCAACTATGGGTTCTGTTGCCATGGTAACCATGGGGTTGGGTTGCCATGGCATCCACGGGGTTGGGTTGCCATGGCAACCATGGGGTTGGGTTGCCATGGTAACCATGGCGTTGTGTTGCCATGGTAACCATGGCGTTTCGTTGCCATGGCAATCACGGAGTTTGGTTGCCATGGTAACCACGGGGTTGGTTGCCATGGTAACCATGGTGTTGGGTTGCCATGGCAACCATGGGGTTGTGTTGCCATGGTAACCATGGGGTTGGGTTGCTATGGCAACCATGGGGTTGTGTTGCCATGGTAACAATGGCGTTTAGTTTCCATGGCAACTATGGGGTTCTGTTGCCATGGTAACCATGGGGTTGGGTTGCCATGGCAACCATGGGGTTGTGTTGCCATGGGAACCATGGGGTTGGGTTGCCATGGCATCCACGGGGTTGGGTTGCCATGGCAACCACGGGGTTTGGTTGCCATGGCAACCATGGGGTTCTGTGTCCATGGTAACCATGGGGTTGGGTTGCCATGGCAACCATGGGGTTGTGTTGTCATGGGAACCATGGGGTTGGGTTGCCATGGCAACCATGGGGTTGGTTTGCCATGGCAACCATGGGGTTGGGTTCCAATGGTAACCATGGGGTTGGGTTGCCATGGCAACCATGGGGTTGTGTTGCCATGGTAACCATGGCGTTTAGTTGCCATGGCAACTATGGGGTTCTGTTGCCATGGTAACCATGGGGTTGGGTTGCCATGGCAACCATGGGGTTGTGTTGCCATGGGAACCATGGGGTTGGGTTGCCATGGCATCCACGGGGTTGGGTTGCCATGGCAACCACGGGGTTTGGTTGCCCTGGCAACCATTGGGTTCTGTGTCCATGGTAACCATGGGGTTGTGTTGCCATGGTAACCATGGCGTTTTGTTGCCATGGCAAATATGGGGTTCTGTTGCTATGGCAACCACGGGGTTTGGTTGCCATGGTAACAATGGGGTTGGGTTGCCATGGCAACCATGGGGTTAGGTTGCCATGGCAACCATGGGGTTGTGTTGCCATGGTAACCATGGGGTTGGGTTGCCATGGCAACCATGGGGTTGTGTTGCCATGGTAACCATGGCGTTTAGTTGCCATGGCAACTATGGGGTTCTGTTGCCATGGTAACCATGGGGTTGTGTTGCCATGGCAACCATAGGGTTGTGTTGCCATGGGAACCATGGGGTTGGGTTGCCATGGCATCCACGGGGTTGGGTTGCCATGGCAACCACGGGGTTTGGTTGCCATGGCAACCATGGGGTTCTGTGTCCATGGTAACCATGGCGTTGTGTTGCCATGGTAACCATGGCGTTTTGTTGCCATGGCAACTATGGGGTTCTGTTTCCATGGCAACCATGGGGTAGTGTTTCCATGGCAACCACGGGGTTTGGTTGCCATGGTAACCATGGGGTTGGGTTGCCATGGCAACCATGGGGTTGGGTTGCCATGGCAACCCAGGGGTTGTGTTGCCATGGTAACCATGGCGTTTAGTTGCCATGGCAACTATGGGGTTCTGTTGCCATGGTAACCATGGGGTTGGGTTGCCATGGCAACCATGGGATTGTGTTGCCATGGTAACCATGGGGTTGGGTTGCCATGGCAACCATGGGGTTGGGTTGCCATGGTAACCATGGCGTTTAGTTGCCATGGCAACTATGGGGTTCTGTTGGCATGGTAACCATGGGGTTGGGTTGCCATGGCAACCATGGGGTTGTGTTGCCATGGGAACCATGGGGTTTGGTTGCCATGGCATCCACGGGGTTGGGTTGCCATGGCAACCATGGGGTTCTGTGTCCATGGTAACCATGGGGTTGTGTTGCCATGGTAACCATGGCGTTTTGTTGCCATGGCAACTATCGGGTTCTGTTGCCATGGCAACCATGGGGTTGGGTTGCCATGGCAACCATGGGGTTGTGTTGCAATGGGAACCATGGGGTTGGGTTGCCGTGGCAACTATGGGGTTCTGTTGCCATAGTAACCATGGGGTTGGGTTGCCATCGCAACCATGGGGTTGTGTTGCCATGGGAACCATGGGGTTGGGTTGCCATGGCATCCACGGGGTTGGGTTGCCATGGCAACCACGGGGTTTGGTTGCCATGGCAACCATGGGGTTCTGTGTCCATGGTAAACATGGCGTTGTGTTCCCATGGTAACCATGGCGTTTAGTTGCCATGGCAACCACGGAGTTTGGTTGCCATGGCAACCATGGGGTTGTGTTGCCATGGTAACCATGGCGTTTAGTTGCCATGGCAACTATGGGGTTCTGTTGCCATGGTAACCATGGGGTTGGGTTGCCATGGCAACCATGGGGTTGTGTTGCCATGGGAACCATGGGGTTGGGTTGCCATGGCATCCACGGGGTTGGGTTGCCATGGCAACCACGGGGTTCGGTTGCCATGGCAACCATGGGGTTCTGTGTCCATGGTAACCATGGCGTTGTGTTGCCATGGTAACCATGGCGTTTAGTTGCCATGGCAACCACGGGGTTTGGTTGCCATGGCAACCATGGGGTTCTGTGTCCATGGTAACCATGGGGTTGTGTTGCCATGGTAACCATGGCGTTCAGTTGCCATGGCAACTATGGGGTTCTGTTGCCATGGTAACCATGGGGTTGGGTTGCCATGGCAACCATGGGGTTGGGTTGCCATGGTAACCATGGCGTTGTGTTGCCATGGTAACCATGGCGTTTAGTTGCCATGGCAACCACGGAGTTTGGTTGCCATGGTAACCACGGGGTTTGGTTGCCATGGCAACCACGGAGTTTGCTTGCCATGGTAACCACGGGGTTTGGTTGCCATGGTAACCATGGGGTTGTGTTGCCATGGGAACCATGGGGTTGGGTTGCCATGGGAACCATGGGGTTGGGTTGCCATGGCATCCACGGGGTTGGGTTGCCATGGCAACCACGGGGTTTGGTTGCCATGGCAACCATGGGGTTCTGTGTCCATGGTAACCATGGGGTTGTGTTGCCATGGTAACCATGGCGTTTAGTTGCCATGGCAACTATGGGGTTCTGTTGGCATGGTAACCATGGGGTTGGGTTGCCATGGCAACCATGGGGTTGGGTTGCCATGGTAACCATGGCGTTGTGTTGCCATGGTAACCATGGCGTTTAGTTGCCATGGCAACCACGGAGTTTGGTTGCCATGGTAACCACGGGGTTTGGTTGCCATGGTAACCATGGGGTTGGGTTGCCTTGGCAACCATGGGGTTGTGTTGCCATGGTAACCATGGGGTTGGGTTGCCATGGCAACCATGGGGTTGTGTTGCCATGGGAACCATGGGGTTGGGTTGCCATGGCATCCTCGGGGTTGGGTTGCCATGGCAACCATGGGGTTCTGTGTCCATGGTAACCATGGGGTTGTGTTGCCATGGTAACCATGGCGTTTTGTTGCCATTGCAACTATCGGGTTCTGTTGCCATGGCAACCATGGGGTTGTGTTGCCATGGTAACTATGACGTTTAGTTGCAATGGCAACTATGGGGTTCTGTTGCCATTGTAACCATGGGGTTGGGTTGCCATGGCAACCATGGGGTTGGGTTGCCATGGCAACCATGGGGTTGTGTTGCCATGGTAACCATGGGGTTGGGTTGCCATGGCAACCATGGGGTTGTGTTGCCATGGTAACCATGGCGTTTAGTTGCCATGGAAACCACGGAGTTTGGTTGCCATGGTAACCACGGGGTTTGGTTGCCATGGTAACCATGGGGTTGGGTTGCCATGGCAACCATGGGGTTGTGTTGCCATGGTAACCATGGGGTTGGGTTGCCATGGCAACCATGGTGTTCTGTTGCCATGGTAACCATGGCGTTTAGTTGCCATGGCAACTTTTGGGTTCTGTTGCCATGGTAACCATGGGGTTGGGTTGCCATGGCAACCATGGGGTTGTGTTGCCATGGGAACCATGGGGTTGGGTTGCCATGGCATCCACGGGGTTGGGTTGCCATGGCAACCACGGGGTTTGGTTGCCATGGCAACCATTGGGTTCTGTGTCCATGGTAACCATGGGGTTGTGTTGCCATGGTAACCATGGCGTTTTGTTGCCATGGCAAATATGGGGTTCTGTTGCTATGGCAACCACGGGGTTTGGTTGCCATGGTAACAATGGGGTTGGGTTGCCATGGCAACCATGGGGTTAGGTTGCCATGGCAACCATGGGGTTGTGTTGCCATGGTAACCATGGGGTTGGGTTGCCATGGCAACCATGGGGTTGTGTTGCCATGGTAACCATGGCGTTTAGTTGCCATGGCAACTATGGGGTTCTGTTGCCATGGTAACCATGGGGTTGTGTTGCCATGGCAACCGTAGGGTTGTGTTGCCATGGGAACCATGGGGTTGGGTTGCCATGGCATCCACGGGGTTGGGTTGCCATGGCAACCACGGGGTTTGGTTGCCATGGCAACCATGGGGTTCTGTGTCCATGGTAACCATGGCGTTGTGTTGCCATGGTAACCATGGCGTTTTGTTGCCATGGCAACTATGGGGTTCTGTTTCCATGGCAACCATGGGGTAGTGTTGCCATGGTAACCATGGCGTTTAGTTGCCATGGCAACTATGGGTTCTGTTGCCATGGTAACCATGGGGTTGGGTTGCCATGGCATCCACGGGGTTGGGTTGCCATGGCAACCATGGGGTTGGGTTGCCATGGTAACCATGGCGTTGTGTTGCCATGGTAACCATGGCGTTTCGTTGCCATGGCAATCACGGAGTTTGGTTGCCATGGTAACCACGGGGTTGGTTGCCATGGTAACCATGGGGTTGGGTTGCCATGGCAACCATGGGGTTGTGTTGCCATGGTAACCATGGGGTTGGGTTGCTATGGCAACCATGGGGTTGTGTTGCCATGGTAACAATGGCGTTTAGTTTCCATGGCAACTATGGGGTTCTGTTGCCATGGTAACCATGGGGTTGGGTTGCCATGGCAACCATGGGGTTGTGTTGCCATGGGAACCATGGGGTTGGGTTGCCATGGCATCCACGGGGTTGGGTTGCCATGGCAACCACGGGGTTTGGTTGCCATGGCAACCATGGGGTTCTGTGTCCATGGTAACCATGGGGTTGGGTTGCCATGGCAACCATGGGGTTGTGTTGTCATGGGAACCATGGGGTTGGGTTGCCATGGCAACCATGGGGTTGGTTTGCCATGGCAACCATGGGGTTGGGTTCCAATGGTAACCATGGGGTTGGGTTGCCATGGCAACCATGGGGTTGTGTTGCCATGGTAACCATGGCGTTTAGTTGCCATGGCAACTATGGGGTTCTGTTGCCATGGTAACCATGGGGTTGGGTTGCCATGGCAACCATGGGGTTGTGTTGCCATGGGAACCATGGGGTTGGGTTGCCATGGCATCCACGGGGTTGGGTTGTCATGGCAACCACGGGGTTTGGTTGCCCTGGCAACCATTGGGTTCTGTGTCCATGGTAACCATGGGGTTGTGTTGCCATGGTAACCATGGCGTTTTGTTGCCATGGCAAATATGGGGTTCTGTTGCTATGGCAACCACGGGGTTTGGTTGCCATGGTAACAATGGGGTTGGGTTGCCATGGCAACCATGGGGTTAGGTTGCCATGGCAACCATGGGGTTGTGTTGCCATGGTAACCATGGGGTTGGGTTGCCATGGCAACCATGGGGTTGTGTTGCCATGGTAACCATGGCGTTTAGTTGCCATGGCAACTATGGGGTTCTGTTGCCATGGTAACCATGGGGTTGTGTTGCCATGGCAACCATAGGGTTGTGTTGCCATGGGAACCATGGGGTTGGGTAGCCATGGCATCCACGGGGTTGGGTTGCCATGGCAACCACGGGGTTTGGTTGCCATGGCAACCATGGGGTTCTGTGTCCATGGTAACCATGGCGTTGTGTTGCCATGGTAACCATGGCGTTTTGTTGCCATGGCAACTATGGGGTTCTGTTTCCATGGCAACCATGGGGTAGTGTTTCCATGGCAACCACGGGGTTTGGTTGCCATGGTAACCATGGGGTTGGGTTGCCATGGCAACCATGGGGTTGGGTTGCCATGGCAACCCAGGGGTTGTGTTGCCATGGTAACCATGGCGTTTAGTTGCCATGGCAACTATGGGGTTCTGTTGCCATGGTAACCATGGGGTTGGGTTGCCATGGCAACCATGGGATTGTGTTGCCATGGTAACCATGGGGTTGGGTTGCCATGGCAACCATGGGGTTGGGTTGCCATGGTAACCATGGCGTTTAGTTGCCATGGCAACTATGGGGTTCTGTTGCCATGGTAACCATGGGGTTGGGTTGCCATGGCAACCATGGGGTTGTGTTGCCATGGGAACCATGGGGTTTGGTTGCCATGGCATCCACGGGGTTGGGTTGCCATGGCAACCATGGGGTTCTGTGTCCATGGTAACCATGGGGTTGTGTTGCCATGGTAACCATGGCGTTTTGTTGCCATGGCAACTATCGGGTTCTGTTGCCATGGCAACCATGGGGTTGGGTTGCCATGGCAACCATGGGGTTGTGTTGCAATGGGAACCATGGGGTTGGGTTGCCGTGGCAACTATGGGGTTCTCTTGCCATAGTAACCATGGGGTTGGGTTGCCATGGCAACCATGGGGTTGTGTTGCCATGGGAACCATGGGGTTGGGTTGCCATGGCATCCACGGGGTTGGGTTGCCATGGCAACCACGGGGTTTGGTTGCCATGGCAACCATGGGGTTCTGTGTCCATGGTAACCATGGCGTTGTGTTCCCATGGTAACCATGGCGTTTAGTTGCCATGGCAACCACGGAGTTTGGTTGCCATGGCAACCATGGGGTTGTGTTGCCATGGTAACCATGGCGTTTAGTTGCCATGGCAACTATGGGGTTCTGTTGCCATGGTAACCATGGGGTTGGGTTGCCATGGCAACCATGGGGTTGTGTTGCCATGGGAACCATGGGGTTGGGTTGCCATGGCATCCACGGGGTTGGGTTGCCATGGCAACCACGGGGTTCGGTTGCCATGGCAACCATGGGGTTCTGTGTCCATGGTAACCATGGCGTTGTGTTGCCATGGTAACCATGGCGTTTAGTTGCCATGGCAACCACGGGGTTTGGTTGCCATGGCAACCATGGGGTTCTGTGTCCATGGTAACCATGGGGTTGTGTTGCCATGGTAACCATGGCGTTTAGTTGCCATGGCAACTATGGGGTTCTGTTGCCATGGTAACCATGGGGTTGGGTTGCCATGGCAACCATGGGGTTAGGTTGCCATGGCAACCATGGGGTTGTGTTGCCATGGTAACCATGGGGTTGGGTTGCCATGGCAACCATGGGGTTGTGTTGCCATGGTAACCATGGGGTTGGGTTGCCATGGCAACCATAGGGTTGTGTTGCCATGGGAACCATGGGGTTGGGTTGCCATGGCATCCACGGGGTTGGGTTGCCATGGCAACCACGGGGTTTGGTTGCCATGGCAACCATGGGGTTCTGTGTCCATGGTAACCATGGCGTTGTGTTGCCATGGTAACCATGGCGTTTTGTTGCCATGGCAACTATCGGGTTCTGTTGCCATGGCAACCATGGGGTTGTGTTGCCATGGTAACCATGGCGTTTAGTTGCCATGGCAACTATGGGGTTCTGTTGCCATTGTAACCATGGGGTTGGGTTGCCATGGCAACCATGGGGTTGTGTTGCCATGGGAACCATGGGGTTGGGTTGCCATGGCAACTATGGGGTTCTGTTGCCATGGTAACCATGGGGTTGGGTTGCCATGGCAACCATGGGGTTGTGTTGCCATGGGAACCATGGGGTTGGGTTGCCATGGCATCCACGGGGTTGGGTTGCCATGGCAACCACGGGGTTTGGTTGCCATGGCAACCATGGTGTTCTGTGTCCATGGTAACCATGGCGTTGTGTTGCCATGGTAACCATGGCGTTTAGTTGCCATGGCAACCACGGAGTTTGGTTGCCATGGCAACCATGGGGTTGTGTTGCCATGGTAACCATGGCGTTTAGTTGCCATGGCAACTATGGGGTTCTGTTTCCATGGCAACCATGGGGTAGTGTTTCCATGGCAACCACGGGGTTTGGTTGCCATGGTAACCATGGGGTTGGGTTGCCATGGCAACCATGGGGTTGGGTTGCCATGGCAACCCAGGGGTTGTGTTGCCATGGTAACCATGGCGTTTAGTTGCCATGGCAACTATGGGGTTCTGTTGCCATGGTAACCATGGGGTTGGGTTGCCATGGCAACCATGGGATTGTGTTGCCATGGTAACCATGGGGTTGGGTTGCCATGGCAACCATGGGGTTGGGTTGCCATGGTAACCATGGCGTTTAGTTGCCATGGCAACTATGGGGTTCTGTTGCCATGGTAACCATGGGGTTGGGTTGCCATGGCAACCATGGGGTTGTGTTGCCATGGGAACCATGGGGTTTGGTTTCCATGGCATCCACGGGGTTGGGTTGCCATGGCAACCATGGGGTTCTGTGTCCATGGTAACCATGGGGTTGTGTTGCCATGGTAACCATGGCGTTTTGTTGCCATGGCAACTATCGGGTTCTGTTGCCATGGCAACCATGGGGTTGGGTTGCCATGGCAACCATGGGGTTGTGTTGCAATGGGAACCATGGGGTTGGGTTGCCGTGGCAACTATGGGGTTCTGTTGCCATAGTAACCATGGGGTTGGGTTGCCATGGCAACCATGGGGTTGTGTTGCCATGGGAACCATGGGGTTGGGTTGCCATGGCATCCACGGGGTTGGGTTGCCATGGCAACCACGGGGTTTGGTTGCCATGGCAACCATGGGGTTCTGTGTCCATGGTAACCATGGCGTTGTGTTCCCATGGTAACCATGTCGTTTAGTTGCCATGGCAACCACGGAGCTGGTTGCCATGGCAACCATGGGGTTGTGTTGCCATGGTAACCATGGCGTTTAGTTGCCATGGCAACTATGGGGTTCTGTTGCCATGGTAACCATGGGGTTGTGTTGCCATGGCAACCATGGGGTTGTGTTGCCATGGGAACCATGGGGTTGGGTTGCCATGGCATCCACGGCGTTGGGTTGCCATGGCAACCACGGGGTTTGGTTGCCATGGCAACCATGGGGTTCTGTGTCCATGGTAACCATGGCGTTGTGTTGCCATGGTAACCATGGCGTTTAGTTGCCATGGCAACCACGGAGTTTGGTTGCCATGGTAACCATGGGGTTGTGTTGCCATGGTAACCATGGCGTTTAGTTGCCATGGCAACTATGGGTTCTGTTGCCATGGTAACCATGGGGTTGGGTTGCCATGGCATCCACGGGGTTGGGTTGCCATGGTAACCATGGCGTTGTGTTGCCATGGTAACCATGGCGTTTCGTTGCCATGGCAATCACGGAGTTTGGTTGCCATGGTAACCACGGGGTTGGTTGCCATGGTAACCATGGGGTTGGGTTGCCATGGCAACCATGGGGTTGTGTTGCCATGGTAACCATGGGGTTGGGTTGCTATGGCAACCATGGGGTTGTGTTGCCATGGTAACAATGGCGTTTAGTTTCCATGGCAACTATGGGGTTCTGTTGCCATGGTAACCATGGGGTTGGGTTGCCATGGCAACCATGGGGTTGTGTTGCCATGGGAACCATGGGGTTGGGTTGCCATGGCATCCACGGGGTTGGGTTGCCATGGCAACCACGGGGTTTGGTTGCCATGGCAACCATGGGGTTCTGTGTCCATGGTAACCATGGGGTTGGGTTGCCATGGCAACCATGGGGTTGTGTTGTCATGGGAACCATGGGGTTGGGTTGCCATGGCAACCATGGGGTTGGTTTGCCATGGCAACCATGGGGTTGGGTTCCAATGGTAACCATGGGGTTGGGTTGCCATGGCAACCATGGGGTTGTGTTGCCATGGTAACCATGGCGTTTAGTTGCCATGGCAACTATGGGGTTCTGGTGCCATGGTAACCATGGGGTTGGGTTGCCATGGCAACCCTGGGGTTGTGTTGCCATGGGAACCATGTGGTTGGGTTGCCATGACATCCACGGGGTTGGGTTGCCATGGCAACCACGGGGTTTGGTTGCCATGGCAACCATTGGGTTCTGTGTCCATGGTAACCATGGGGTTGTGTTGCCATGGTAACCATGGCGTTTTGTTGCCATGGCAAATATGGGGTTCTGTTGCTATGGCAACCACGGGGTTTGGTTGCCATGGTAACAATGGGGTTGGGTTGCCATGGCAACCATGGGGTTAGGTTGCCATGGCAACCATGGGGTTGTGTTGCCATGGTAACCATGGGGTTGGGTTGCCATGGCAACCATGGGGTTGTGTTGCCATGGTAACCATGGCGTTTAGTTGCCATGGCAACTATGGGGTTCTGTTGCCATGGTAACCATGGGGTTGTGTTGCCATGGCAACCATAGGGTTGTGTTGCCATGGGAACCATGGGGTTGGGTTGCCATGGCATCCACGGGGTTGGGTTGCCATGGCAACCACGGGGTTTGGTTGCCATGGCAACCATGGGGTTCTGTGTCCATGGTAACCATGGCGTTGTGTTGCCATGGTAACCATGGCGTTTTGTTGCCATGGCAACTATGGGGTTCTGTTTCCATGGCAACCATGGGGTAGTGTTTCCATGGCAACCACGGGGTTTGGTTGCCATGGTAACCATGGGGTTGGGTTGCCATGGCAACCATGGGGTTGGGTTGCCATGGCAACCCAGGGGTTGTGTTGCCATGGTAACCATGGCGTTTAGTTGCCATGGAAACTATGGGGTTCTGTTGCCATGGTAACCATGGGGTTGGGTTGCCATGGCAACCATGGGATTGTGTTGCCATGGTAACCATGGGGTTGGGTTGCCATGGCAACCATGGGGTTGGGTTGCCATGGTAACCATGGCGTTTAGTTGCCATGGCAACTATGGGGTTCTGTTGCCATGGTAACCATGGGGTTGGGTTGCCATGGCATCCACGGGGTTGGGTTGCCATGGCAACCATGGGGTTCTGTGTCCATGGTAACCATAGCGTTGTGTTCCCATGGTAACCATGGCGTTTAGTTGCCATGGCAACCACGGAGTTTGGTTGCCATGGCAACCATGGGGTTGTGTTGCCATGGTAACCATGGCGTTTAGTTGCCATGGCAACTATGGGGTTCTGTTGCCATGGTAACCATGGGGTTGTGTTGCCATGGCAACCATGGTGTTGTGTTGCCATGGGAACCATGGGGTTGGGTTGCCATGGCATCCACGGCGTTGGGTTGCCATGGCAACCACGGGGTTTGGTTGCCATGGCAACCATGGGGTTCTGTGTCCATGGTAACCATGGCGTTGTGTTGCCATGGTAACCATGGCGTTTAGTTGCCATGGCAACCACGGAGTTTGGTTGCCATGGTAACCATGGGGTTGTGTTGCCATGGTAACCATGGCGTTTAGTTGCCATGGCAACTATGGGTTCTGTTGCCATGGTAACCATGGGGTTGGGTTGCCATGGCATCCACGGGGTTGGGTTGCCATGGCAACCATGGGGTTGGGTTGCCATGGTAACCATGGCGTTGTGTTGCCATGGTAACCATGGCGTTTCGTTGCCATGGCAACCACGGAGTTTGGTTGCCATGGTAACCACGGGGTTGGTTGCCATGGTAACCATGGGGTTGGGTTGCCATGGCAACCATGGGGTTGTGTTGCCATGGTAACCATGGGGTTGGGTTGCCATGGCAACCATGGGGTTGTGTTGCCATGGTAACCATGGCGTTTAGTTTCCATGGCAACTATGGGGTTCTGTTGCCATGGTAACCATGGGGTTGTGTTGCCATGGCAACCATGGGGTTGTGTTGCCATGGGAACCATGGGGTTGGGTTGCCATGGCATCCACGGGGTTGGGTTGCCATGGCAACCACGGGGTTTGGTTGCCATGGCAACCATGGGGTTCTGTGTCCATGGTAACCATGGGGTTGGGTTACCATGGCAACCATGGGGTTGTGTTGTCATGGGAACCATGGGGTTGTGTTGCCATGGCAACCATGGGGTTGGGTTGCCATGGCATCTACGGGGTTGGGTTGCCATGGCAACCACGGGGTTTGGTTGCCATGGCAATCTTGGGGTTCTGTGTCCATGGTAACCATGGCGTTGTGTTGCCATGGTAACCATGGCGTTTAGTTGCCATGGCAACCACGGAGTTTAGTTGCCATGGTAACCATGGGGTTGTGTTGCCATGGTAACCATGGCGTTTAGTTGCCATGGCAACCATGGGGTTCTGTTGCCATGGTAACCATGGGGTTGGGTTGCCATGGCAACCATGGGGTTGTGTTGCCATGGGAACCATGGGGTTGGGTTGCCATGGCATCCACGGGGTTGGGTTGCCATGGCAACCACGGGGTTTGGTTGCCATGGCAACCATGGGGTTCTGTGTCCATGGTAACCATGGCGTTGTGTTGCCATGGTAACCATGGCGTTTTTTTGCCATGGCAACTATGGGGTTCTGTTGCCATGGCAACCATGGGGTAGTGTTTCCATGGCAACCACGGGGTTTTGGTTGCCATGGTAACCATGGGGTTGGGTTGCCATGGCAACCATGGGGTTGGGTTGCCATGGCAACCATGGGGTTGTGTTGCCATGGTAACCATGGGGTTGGGTTGCCATGGCAACCATGGCGTTGTGTTGCCATGGTAACCATGGCGTTTAGTTGCCATGGCAACCACGGAGTTTGGTTGCCATGGTAACCACGGGGTTTGGTTGCCATGGGAACCATGGGGTTGGGTTGCCATGGCAACCATGGGGTTGTGTTGCCATGGTAACCATGGGGTTGGGTTGCCATGGCAACCATGGGGTTGTGTTGTCATGGTAACCATGGCGTTTAGTTGCCATGGCAACTTTTGGGTTCTGTTGCCATGGGAACCATGGGGTTGGGTTGCCATGGCAACCATGGGGTTGTGTTGCCATGGGAACCATGGGGTTGGGTTGCCATGGCATCCACGGGGTTGGGTTGCCATGGCAACCACGGGGTTCGGTTGCCATGGCAACCATGGGGTTCTGTGTCCATGGTAACCATGGCGTTGTGTTGCCATGGTAACCATGGCGTTTAGTTGCCATGGCAACCACGGAGTTTGGTTGCCATGGTAACCATGGGGTTGTGTTGCCATGGTAACCATGGCGTTTAGTTGCCATGGCAACTATGGGGTTCTGTTGCCATGGTAACCATGGGGTTGGGTTGCCATGGCAACCATGGGGTTGTGTTGCCATGGGAACCATGGGGTTGGGTTGCCATGGCATCCACGGGGTTGGGTTGCCATGGCAACCATGGGGTTGGGTTGCCATGGTAACCATGGCGTTGTGTTGCCATGGTAACCATGGCGTTTAGTTGCCATGGCAACCACGGAGTTTGCTTGCCATGGTAACCACGGGGTTTGGTTGCCATGGTAACCATGGGGTTGTGTTGCCATGGGAACCATGGGGTTGGGTTGCCATGGGAACCATGGGGTTGGGTTGCCATGGCATCCACGGGGTTGGGTTGCCATGGCAACCATGGGGTTGGGTTGCCATGGTAACCATGGCGTTGTGTTGCCATGGTAACCATGGCGTTTAGTTGCCATGGCAACCACGGAGTTTGCTTGCCATGGTAACCACGGGGTTTGGTTGCCATGGTAACCATGGGGTTGTGTTGCCATGGGAACCATGGGGTTGGGTTGCCATGGGAACCATGGGGTTGGGTTGCCATGGCATCCACGGGGTTGGGTTGCCATGGCAACTACGAAGTTTGGTTGCCATGGAAACCATGGGGTTCTGTGTCCATGGTAACCATGGGGTTGTGTTGCCATGGTAACCATTGCGTTTTGTTGCCATGGGAACCATGGGGTTGGGTTGCCATGGCATCCACGGGGTTGGGTTGCCATGGCAACCACGGGGTTTGGTTGCAATGGGAACCATGGTGTTCTGTGTCCATGGTAACCATGGGGTTGTGTTGCCATGGTAACCATGGCGTTTTGTTGCCATGGCAACTATGGGGTTCTCTTGCCATGGCAACCATGGGGTAGTGTTTCCATGGCAACCACGGGGTTTGGTTGCCATGGTAACCATGGGGTTGGGTTGCCATGGCAACCATGGGGTTGGGTTGCCATGGCAACCATGGGGTTGTGTTGCCATGGTAACCATGGGGTTGTGTTGCCATGGCAACCATGGGGTTGTGTTGCCATGGTAACCATGGCGTTTAGTTTCCATGGCAACTATGGGGTTCTGTTGCCATGGTAACCATGGGGTTGGGTTGCCATGGCAACCATGGGGTTGTGTTGCCATGGGAACCATGGGGTTGGGTTGCCATGGCATCCACGGTGTTGAGTTGCCATGGCAACCACTAAGGTTTGGTTGCCATGGCAACCATGGGGTTGTGTTGCCATGGTAACCATGGCGTTTAGTTGCCATGGCAACTATGGGGTTCTGTTGCCATGGTAACCATGGGGTTGGGTTGCCATGGCAACCATGGGGTTGTGTTGCCATGGTAACCATGGGGTTGGGTTGCCATGGCAACCATGGGGTTGGGTTGCCATGGTAACCATGGCGTTGTGTTGCCATGGTAACCATGGCGTTTAGTTGCCATGGCAACCACGGAGTTTGGTTGCCATGGTAACCACGGGGTTTGGTTGCCATGGTAACCATGGGGTTGGGTTGCCATGGCATCCATGGGGTTGTGTTGCCATGGTAACCATGGGGTTGGGTTGCCATGGCAACCATGGGGTTGTGTTGCCATGGTAACCATGGCGTTTAGTTGCCATGGCAACTATGGTGTTCTGTTGCCATGGTAACCATGGGGTTGGGTTGCCATGGCAACCATGGGGTTGTGTTGCCATGGGAACCATGGGGTTGGGTTGCCATGGAATCCACGGGGTTGGGTTACCATGGCATCCACGGAGTTTGGTTGCCATGGTAACCATGGGGTTGTGTTGCCATGGTAACCATGTGGTTGGGTTGCCATGGCAACCACGGGGTTTGGTTGCTATGGCAACTATGGGGTTCTGTGGCCATGGCAACCATGGGGTTGGGTTGCCATGGCAACCATAAGGTTGTGTTGCCATGGGAACCATGGGGTTGGGTTGCCATGGCAACCACGGGGTTGGGTTGCCATGGCAACCACGGGCTTTGGTTGCCATGGCAACCATGGGGTTCTGTGTCCATGGTAACCATGGCGTTTTGTTGCGATGGCAACTATGGGATTCTGTTGCCATGGCAACCATGGGGTAGTGTTTCCATGGCAACCATGGGGTTGTGTTGCCATGGTAACTATGGGGTTGGGTTGCTATGGAAACTATGGGGTTTAGTTGCCTTGGGAACCATGGGGTTGGGTTGCCATGGCAACCATGGGGTTGTGTTGCCATGGCAACCACGGGGTTTGGTTGCCATGGTAACCATGGGGTTAGGTTGCCATGGCAACCATGGGGTTGTGTTGCCATGGTAACCATGGGGCTGGGTTGCCATGGCAACCATGGGGTTGTGTTGCCATGGTAACTATGGCGTTTAGTTGCCATGGCAACTATGGGGTTCTGTTGCCATGGTAACCATGGGGTTGGGTTGCCATGGCAACCATAGGGTTGTGTTGCCCTGGGAACCATGGGGTTGGGTTGCCATGGCATCCACGGGGTTGTGTTGCCATGGCAACCACGGGGTTTGGTTGCCATGGTAACCATGGGGTTGGGTTGCCATGGCAACCATGGCGTTTAGTTGCCATGGCAACCATGGGGTTCTGTGTCCATGGTAACCATGGCGTTGTGTTGCCATGGTAACCATGGCGTTTTGTTGCCATGGCAACTATGGGGTTCTGTTCCCATGGCAACCATGGGGTAGTGTTTCCATGGCAACCACGGGGTTTGGTTGCCATGGTAACCATGGGGTTGGGTTGCCATGGCAACCATGGGGTTGGGTTGCCATGGCAACCATGGGGTTGTGTTGCCATGGTAACCATGGGATTGGGTTGCCATGGCAACCCAGGGGTTGTGTTGCCATGGTAACCATGGCGTTTAGTTGCCATGGCAACTATGGTGTTCTGTTGCCATGGCAACCATGGGGTAGTGTTTCCATGGCAACCATGGGGTTGTGTTGCCATGGTAACTATGCGGTTGGGTTGCTATGGAAACTATGGGGTTTAGTTGCCTTGGCAACCATGGGGATGGGTTGCCATGGCAACCATGGGGTTGTGTTGCCATGGTAACCGTGGGGTTGGGTTGCCATGGCAACCATGGGGTTGTGTTGCCATGGTAACCATGGCGTTTAGTTGCCATGGCAACTATGGGGTTGTGTTGCCATGGTAACCATGGGGTTGGGTTGCCATGGCAACCATGAGGTTGTGTTGCCATGGGAACCATGGGGTTGGGTTGCCATGGCATCCACGGGGTTGGGTTGCCATGGCAACCACGGGGTTTGGTTGCCATGGCAACCATGGGGTTCTGTGTCCATGGTAACCATGGGGTTGTGTTGCCATGGTAACCATGGCGTTTTGTTGCCATGGCAACTATGGGGTTGGGTTGCCATGGCAACCATGGGGTAGTGTTTCCATGGTAACGATGGGGTTGGCTTGCCATGGCAACCACGGGGTTGTGTTCTCATGGGAACCATGGGGTTGTGTTGCCATGGTAACCATGGGGTTGGGTTGCCATGGCAACCACGGGGTTTGGTTGCTATGGTAACCATGGGGTTGGGTTCCCATGGCAACCATGGTGTTGTGTTGCCATGGTAACCATGGCGTTTAGTTGCCATGGCAACCACGGGGTTGGGTTGCCATGGTAACCATGGGGTTGGGTTGCCATGGCAACCATGGGGTTGTGTTGCCATGGTAACCATGGCGTTTTGTTGCGATGGCAACTATGGGGTTCTGTTGCCATGGCAACCATGGGGTAGTGTTTCCATGGCAACCATGGGGTTGTGTTGCCATGGGAACCATGGGGTTGGGTTGCCATGGCATCCACGGGGTTGTGTTGCCATGGCAACCACGGGGTTTGGTTGCCATGGCAACCATGGGTTTCTGTGTCCATGGTAACCATGGGGTTGTGTTGCCATGGTAACCATGGCGTTTAGTTGCCATGGCAACTATGGGGTTCGGTTGCCATGGCAACCATGGGGTAGTGTTTCCATGGCAACCACGGGGTTTGGTTGCCATGGTAACCATGGGGTTGGGTTGCCATGGCAACCATGGCGTTGGGTTGCCATGGCAACCATGGGGTTGTGTTGCCATGGTAACCATGGGGTTGGGTTGCCATGGCAACCATGGGGTTGTGTTGCCATGGTAGCCATGGCGTTTAGTTGCCATGGCAACTATGGGGTTCTGTTGCCATGGTAACCATGGGGTTGTGTTGCCATGGCAACCATGGGGTTGTGTTGCCATGGGAACCGTGGGTTTGGGTTGCCATGGCAACCACGGGGTTTGGTTGCCATGGCAACCATGGGGTTGTGTTGCCATGGTAACCATGGCGTTTAGTTGCCATGGCAACTATGGGGTTCTGTTGCCATGGTAATGATGGGGTTGGTTTTCCATGGCAACCATGGGGTTGTGTTGCCATGGTAACCATGGGGTTGGGTTGCCATGGCAACCATGGGGTTGGGTTGCCATGGGAACAATGGGGTTGTGTTGCCATGGTAACCATGGCGTTTAATTGCCATGGCAACCACGGAGTTTGGTTGCCATGGTAACCATGGGGTTGGGTTGCCATGGCAACCATGTGGTTGTGTTGCCATGGTAACCATGGGGTTGGGTTGCCATGGCAACCATGGGGTTGTGTTGCCATGGTAACCATGGCGTTTAGTTGCCATGGCAACTATGGGGTTCTGTTGCCATGGTAACCATGGTGTTGGGTTGCCATGGCAACCATGGGGTTGTGTTGCCATGGGAACCATGGGGTTGGGTTGCCATGGCATCCACGGGGATGGGTTGCCATAGCAACCACGGGGTTTGGTTGCCATGGCAACCATGGGGTTCTGTGTCCATGGTAACCATGGCGTTGTGTTGCCATGGTAAACATGGCGTTTTGTTGCCATGGCAACTATGGTGTTCTCTTGCCATGGCAACCATGGGGTAGTGTTTCCATTGCAACCACGGGGTTTGGTTGCCATGGTAACCATGGGGTTGGGTTGCCATGGCAACCATGGGGTTGTGTTACCATGGTAACCATGGGGTTGGGTTGCCATGGCAACCAAGGGGTTGTGTTCCATGGTAACCATGGCGTTTAGTTGCCATGGCAACTATGGGGTTCTGTTGCCATGGTAACCATGGGGTTGGGTTGCCATGGCAACCATGGGGTTGTGTTGCCATGGGAACCGCGGGGTTGGGTTCCCATGGCATCCACGGGGTTGGGTTGCCATGGCAACCACGGGGTTGTGTTCTCATGGGAACCATGGGGTTGTGTTGCCATGGTAACCATGTGGTTGGATTGCCATGGCAACCACGGGGTTTGGTTTCTATGGAAACTATGGGGTTCTGTGGCCATGGCAACCATGGGGTTGGGTTGCCATGGCAACCATAAGGTTGTGTTGCCATGGTAACCATGGGGTTGGGTTGCCATGGCATCCACGGGGTTGTGTTGCCATGGTAACCATGGCGTTTAGTTGCCATGGCAACTATGGGGTTCTGTTGCCATGGCAACCATGGGGTAGTGTTTCCATGGCAATCACGGGGTTTGGTTGCCATGGTAACCATGGGGTTGGGTTGCCATGGCAACTATGGGGTTCCTTTGCCATGGTAACCATGGGATTGGGTTGCCATGGCAACCATGGGGTTGTGTTGCCATGGGAACCGTGGGGTTGGGTTGCCATGGCATCCACGGGGTTGGATTGCCATGGCAACTACGGGGTTTGGTTGCCATGGCAACCATGGGGTTGTGTTGCCATGGTAACCATGGCGTTTAGTTGCCATGGCAACTATGGGGTTCTGTTGCCATGGTAACTATGGGGTTGGTTTTCCATGGCAACCATAGGTTTGTGTTGCCATGGTAACCATGGGGTTGGGTTGCCATGGCAACCATGGGGTTGGGTTGCCATGGGAACCATGGGGTTGTGTTGCCATAGTAACCATGGCGTTTAGTTGCCATGGCAACCACGGAGTTTGGTTGCCATGGTAACCATGGGGTTGGGTTGCCATGGCAACCATGGGGTTGTGTTGCCATGGTAACCATGGGGTTGGGTTGCCATGGCAACCATGGGGTTGTGTTGCCATGGTAACCATGGCGTTTAGTTGCCATGGCAACTATGGGGTTCTGTTGCCATGGTAACCATGGTGTTGGGTTGCCATGGCAACCATGGGGTTGTGTTGCCATGGGAAGCATGGGGTTGGGTTGCCATGGCATCCAAGGGGTTGGGTTGCCATGGCAAGCACGGGGTTTGGTTGCCATGGCAACCATGGGGTTCTGTGTCCATGGTAACCATGGGGTTGTGTTGCCATGGTAAACATGGCGTTTTGTTGCCATGGCAACTATGGTGTTCTGTTGCCATGGCAACCATGGGGTAGTGTTTCCATTGCAACCACGGGGTTTGGTTGCCATGGTAACCATGGGGTTGTGTTGCCATGGCAACCATGGGGTTGTGTTGCCATGGTAACCATGGGGTTGGGTTGCCATGGCAACCATGGGGTTGTGTTGCCATGGTAACCATGGCGTTTAGTTGCCATGGCAACTATGGGGTTCTGTTGCGATGGTAACCATGGGGTTGGGTTGCCATGGCAACCATGGGGTTGTGTTGCCATGGGAACCGCGGGGTTGGGTTGCCATGGCATCCACGGGGTTGGGTTGCCATGGCAACCACGGGGTTTGGTTGCCATGGCAACCATGGGGTTCTGTTGCCATGGTAATCATGGGGTTGTGTTGCCATGGTAACCATGGCGTTTTCTTGCCATGGCAACTATGGGGTTCTGTTGCCATGGCAACCAAGGGGTAGTGTTTCCATGGCAACCATGGGGTAGTGTTGCCATGGTAACGATGGGGTTGGCTTGCCATGGCAACCACGGGGTTGTGTTCTCATGGGAACCATGGGGTTGTGTTGCCATGGTAACCATGTGGTTGGGTTGCCATGGCAACCACGGGGTTTGGTTGCCATGGTAACCATGGGATTGGGTTCCCATGGCAACCATGGTGTTGGGTTGCCATGGTAACCATGGCGTTTTGTTGCGATGGCAACTATGGGGTTCAGTTGCCATGGCAACCATGGGGTAGTGTTTCCATGGCAACCATGGGGTTGTGTTGCCATGGTAACTATGGGGTTGGGTTGCTATGAAAACTATGGTGTTTAGTTGCCTTGGCAGCCATGGGGTTGGGTTGCCATGGCAACCATGGGGTTGTGTTGCCATGGTAACCATGGCGTTTCGTTGCCATGGCAACCACGGGGTTTGGTTGCTATGGTAACCATGGGGTTGGGTTGCCATGGCAACCATGGGGTTGTGTTGCCATGGTAACCATGGCGTTTAGTTGCCATGGCAACTATGGGGTTCTGTTGCAATGGTAACCATGGAGTTGGGTTGCCATGGCAACCATGGGGTTGTGTTGCCATGGGAACCATGGGGTTGTGTTGCCATGGTAACCATGGGGTTGGGTTGCCATGGCAACCACGGGGTTTGGTTGCCATGGCAACCATGGGGTTCTGTGTCCATGGTAACCATGGGGTTGTGTTGCCATGGTAACCATGGCGTTTTGTTGCCATGGCAACTATGGGGTTCTGTTGCCATGGCAACCATGGGGTAGTGTTTCCATGGAAACCATGGGGTAGTGTTCCCATGGTAACGTTGGGGTTGGCTTGCCATGGCAACCACGGGGTTGTGTTCTCATGGGAACCATGGCGTTGTGTTGCCATGGTAACCATGGGGTTGGGTTGCCATGGCAACCACGGGGTTTGGTTGCTATGGTAACCATGGGGTTGTGTTGCCATGGCAACCATGGGGTTGTGTTGCCATGGTAACCATGGCGTTTAGTTGCCATGGCAACCACGGGGTTTGGTTGCCATGGTAACCATGGCGTTGGGTTGCCATGGCAACCATGGGGTTGGGTTGCCATGGTAACCATGGCGTTTTGTTTCGATGGCAACTATGGGGTTCTGTTGCCATGGCAACCATGGGGTAGTGTTTCCATGGCAACCATGGGGTTGAGTTGCCATGGAAACTATGGGGTTGTGTTGCCATGGTAACCATGGGGTTGGGTTACCATGGCAACCATGGGGTTGTGTTGCCATGGTAACCATGGCGTTTAGTTGCCATGGCAACTATGGGGTTCTGTTGCCATGGTAACCATGGGGTTGGGTTGCCATGGCAACCATGGGGTTGTGTTGCCATGGGAACCGTGGGGTTGGGTTTCCATGGCATCCACGGGGTTGGGTTGCCATGGCAACCATGGGGTAGTGTTTCCATGGCAACAATGGGGTAGTGTTGCCATGGTAACGATGGGGTTGGCTTGCCATGGCAACCACGGGGTTGTGTTCTTATGGGAACCATGGGGTTGTGTTGCCATGGTAACCATGGGGTTGGGTTGCCATGGCAACCACGGGGTTTGGTTGCTATGGTAACCATGGGGTTGGGTTGCCATGGCAACCATGGGGTTGTGTTGCCATGGTAACCATGACGTTTAGTTGCCATGGCAACCACGGGGTTTGGTTGCCATGGTAAACATGGGGTTGGGTTGCCATGGCAACCATGGGGTTGGGTTGCCATGGTAACCATGGCGTTTTGTTGCGATGGCAACTCTGGGGTTCTGTTTCCATGGCAACCATGGGGTAGTGTTTCCATGGCAACCATGGGGTTGTGTTGCCATGGTAACTATGGGGTTGGGTTGCTATGGTAACTATGGTGTTTAGTTGCCTTGGCAACCATGGGGTTGGGTTGCCATGGCAACCATGGGGTTGTGTTGCCATGGTAACAATGGCGTTTATTTGCCATGGCTTCTATGGGGTTCTGTTGCCACGGTAACCATGGGGTTGGGTTGCCATGGCAACCATGGGGTTGTGTTGCCATGGGAACCATGCGGTTGGGTTGCCATGTCATCCACGGGGTTTAGTTGCCTTGGCAACCATGGGGTTGGGTTGCCATGGCAACCATGTGGTTCTGTGTCCATGGTAACCATGGGGTTGTGTTGCCATGGTAACCATGGCGTTTTGTTGCCATGGCAACTATGGGGTTCTGTTGCCATGGCAACCATGGGGTAGTGTTTCCATGGCAACCATGGGGTTGTGTTGCCATGGTAACGATGGGGTTGGCTTGCTATGGCAACCACGGGGTTGTGTTCTCATGGGAACCATGGGGTTGTGTTGCCATGGTAACCATGGGGTTGGGTTGCCATGGCAACTACGGGGTTTGGGTGCTATGGTAACCATGGGGTTGGGTTGCCATGGCAACCATGGGGTTGTGTTGCCATGGTAACCATGGCGTTTAGTTGACATGGCAACCACGGGGTTTGGTTGCCATGGTAACCATGGGGTTGGGTTGCCATGGTAACCATGGCGTTTTGTTGCGATGGCAACTATGGGGTTCTGTTGCCATGGCAACCATGGGGTAGTGTTTCCACGGCAACCATGGGGTTGTATTGCCATGGTAACTATGGGGTTGGGTTGCTATGGAAACTATGGGGTTGTGTTGCCATGGTAACCATGGGGTTGGGTTGCCATGGCAACCATGGGGTTGTGTTGCCATGGTAACCATGGCGTTTAGTTGCCATGGCAACTATGGGGTTCTGTTGCCATGGTAACCATGGGGTTGGGTTGCCATGGCAACTACGGGGTTTGGTTGCCATGGCAACCATGGGGTTCTGTGTCCATGGTAACCATGGGGTTGTGTTGCCATGGTAACCATGGCGTTTTGTTGCCATGGCAACCATGGGGTTCTGCTGCCATGGCAACCATGGGGTAGTGTTTCCATGGCAACAATGGGGTAGTGTTGCCATGGTAACGATGGGGTTGGCTTGCCATGGCAACCACGGGGTTGTGTTCTCATGGGAACCATGGGGTTGTGTTGCCATGGTAACCATGGGGTTGGGTTGCCATGGCAACCACGGGGTTTGGTTGCTATGGTAACCATGGGGTTGGGTTGCCATGGCAACCATGGGGTTGTGTTGCCATGGTAACCATGACGTTTAGTTGCCATGGCAACCACGGGGTTTGGTTGCCATGGTAAACATGGGGTTGGGTTGCCATGGCAACCATGGGGTTGGGTTGCCATGGTAAGCATGGCGTTTTGTTGCGATGGCAACTCTGGGGTTCTGTTTCCATGGCAACCATGGGGTAGTGTTTCCATGGCAACCATGGGGTTGTGTTGCCATGGTAACTATGGGGTTGGGTTGCTATGGAAACTATGGGGTTTAGTTGCCTTGGCAACCATGGGGTTGGGTTGCCATGGCAACCATGGCGTTGTGTTGCCATGGTAACCATGGCGTTTTGTTGCCATGGCAACTATGGGTTTCTGTTGCCATGGCAACCATGGGGTAGTGTTTCCATGGCAACCATGGGGTTGTGTTGCCATGGTAACTTTGGGGTTGGGTTGCTATGGAAACTATGGGGTTTAGTTGCCTTGGCAACCATGGGGTTGGGTTGCCATGGCAACCATGGGGTTGTGTTGCCATGGTAACCATGGCGTTTAGTTGCCATGGCAACCACGGGGTTTGGTTGCCATGGTAACCATGGGGTTGGGTTGCCATGGCAACCACGGTGTTTGGTTGCCATGGCAACCATGGGGTTGTGTTTCCATGGTAACCATGGCGTTTAGTTCCCATGGCAACTATGGGGTTCTGTTGCCATGGTAACCATGCAGTTGGGTTGCCATGGCAACCATGGGGTTGTGTTGCCATGGTAACCATGGGGTTGGGTTGCCATGGCAACCATGGGGTTGGGTTGCCATGGCAACCATGGGGTTGTGTTGCCATGGTAACCATGGCGTTTAGTTGCCATGGCAACCATGGGGTTTGGTTGCCATGGTAACCATGGGGTTGGGTTGCCATGGCAACCATGGGTGTTGGTTTCCATGGCAACCATGGGGTTCTGTTGCCCTGGTAACCATGGGGTTGGGTTGCCATGGCAACCATGGGGTTGTGTTGCCATGGTAACCATGGCGTTTAGTTCCCATGGCAACTATGGGGTTCTGTTGCCATGGTAACCATGCAGTTGGGTTGCCATGGCAACCATGGGGTTGTGTTGCCATGGTAACCATGGGGTTGGGTTGCCATGGCAACCATGGGGTTGGGTTGCCATGGCAACCATGGGGTTGTGTTGCCATGGTAACCATGGCGTTTAGTTGCCATGGCAACCATGGGGTTTGGTTGCCATGGTAACCATGGGGTTGGGTTGCCATGGCAACCATGGGTTTTGGTTTCCATGGCAACCATGGGGTTCTGTTGCCCTGGTAACCATGGGGTTGGGTTGCCATGGCAACCATGGGGTTGTGTTGCCATGGTAACTATGGGGTTGGGTTGCAATGGTTATCAGGCGGTTCTTTTGGAATGGCAATCATGGGGTAGCGTTGCCATGGTAACCATGCAGTTGTGTTGCCATGGTAACCATGGGGTAGTGTTTCCAAAAATTCTAGTTACTTGCTGAGTCGTATTGTCCTTTTAATATTCAAAGCTGCTGCAAAAACATGGGGATTGTTGCTTCTAGAAACACCCCACTTTTCTTGTTTGCACTCTGCATGCTGTTGAGCTAAAGCAGACAAAAAAAAAAAAATAAAGGAAACACACACACAAAAAACAATAACAAAATAAACCCACCATTGGGTGATGTGTTGTGAACGCAACGATCATTTAATCCCTTTGTTTTCCCAGGTGGTGTGGATGATACTGGTTGCACTGTTGGAGCTTGGATTTGGAGAGGAACAGGTGAGCATAGTTGTATGTTGCATCAGCAGTAGTCAGCATTGTGGAGAAGGTGGGCATCATGACCGGCATGCTAGTGAATGCTGTTAGTCTGTTTTTGCAGCTGATGATGAGCCTGGCCATTGACTAAGATGACGACCAGTGCCTGTGCATTTCTGGAGGCGGAGGGAATTTACCATGCAGCAACCTGAGAGCTAAGTTGGGGGGCACCTGGTATTTGCATATCTGGGGTGGCTAATGGGAGCAGTTAGTGATGACAGCTAACGTGTCAGTGCGTGGGTGTGCTAATACATTGTCTGGAGTGTTTTGGCGAAGACATCCGGTCTGCATCTGGTCACGTACTGAAGGGCAGCAGGCACAGTCATCTCAGTGTTGTTTGTCAGATGTTGGGGGGGGAGAGTATATTTGCTTGTGAGCAGCTGTTTGCATAGTGCTTGAATGGTATGCTTGAGGAGGTCTGTCGAATCTTGAAAGCTTACGGATATGGGTTTTGAAATGTTTATTCTTAGTTCTTTCCTGTCCCCAGTAGAGTGTAAAACCTAGGAGGAACCTGTCACAGGAAAGAGCTCCTTCTGGAACTGTTCAGCACTCCGTAGGCAACTCGGTGACTGGCTTGATGTACTTCTGAGGTGCTGAGGCAAGGGGTCTGCTGTTTTGAAATGACAACGTTGTAAACGGGGTCCCTTTTGTTGTGAAGGTATGGGTGCTACTGCTGGCAGCTGAATGATTATCTTGTGTCTGTTTTCCTTTGTTTAAGCTGAAACACAGTGTACAACACAGGACTTGACCAGAGCTGCTTTTGGCAAGGTGAGCGATGAACAGATGTAGCAGGTACTTTAGGGGTGCAGTTGTCACTGCAGTTACTTAACTACACAAAATATAGTAAAAATCCTGTTTATATTTCAGAGGTGTTGTAGCTGGCCTAAGAGAGCAGATGGAAGCATCTGCCTCGAGGGCAGGTGAGGGGGCAGAGGTAAGGGAGCAGATGAGAGTAAGTGTCCTAGCTGTGCTGTGTCTTTGGATGCTGCTTCGGCCTATGCTTTTCTTTTCCTTTCACAAGCCTCTCGCACAAGCTCAGTGGGGCCAAGCTGCACTCTGAAGAGCAGCACAAGAAGGGCGGGCTGTTTGTGAGCTGGATTGGAGCAGAACGGCCAAGTAGCACAGGGTGACTGCGAAGGGTATCCATCTTTCTTTGCAGGTGCCATGGCAGGCTCTCCACAGAAGCGGTTGAGGATTTGAGAAGAGGTTGCAGATCATCGAGGAGCGACACGTGCAGGGACATCTTGAAAACGGTATGGCTCCTTTCTCTTCTGTTTATCAGGTGTCCCAGGCAACGTGGGCTGTGATGTTAGTCTTTAGAATCGGAACAAAGCAGGTGCTGATGGTGGCCTTCTTTGGTAGGCAAAAAGGTGCCCGAAGCCCTGTCCTGTGTAGCCTGAGCACTCCTCGCTGAGGATGAAGCCTGCTTTCCAGCAGTTCCGAAAACTGTGCTGAGGCTGAAATGCTGCGTCTGTGTTTTGGTTGGGGTTGCACCTTGGTGAGTGTAGGGATGGGTTTTAAGTGGGTGCAGCGGAGGGCCTAGCCCCAGTGTCCTGTAGTGTGTTTTGACCCATGAGCATAGCCTTTTGGTTCTCATCCTACTGAAGTAAGTGATTTCTCCTGCGAGTGGAATGGAATTGAATTCTTCTTTTGGCATGTAATCTGTTCTGCTCCTAGATTTTTCTTTGTAAATGAAAGATTGAGGTAATTCCGGGTGGAAAAAAAAAAAAGAGTTGCTTGCTTGTTTTTATTTTCCTTTCAGTATTCAAAGCTGCAGCTAAAGCATGGGGATTTTTGTTTCTAGAAACACCCCAGTTCTCTTGTCTGCGCTCTGCATGCTGTTGAGCTAAGCCATATAAAGAAGTTAATAAAACCACAGCTGCTGCTCCTCCTCTTTCTGCTTTGTTTGTGCTTTCCCCCTGCACTTTCCCAGGTGATTGGCTTCAGGTTCCAGGTGGGACCTAATGGTAACTGAGTTGCAGGTATGCCATGAGAGACCTCCTTCTGCCCGGGCTGCACTTTGGGGTAAGTGCTTTGGTTTTCCTTCAGTTGTTTGGAGGGTTCTTTAGGTGGGTCAGTCTATGGACTGATGCGTTTTCAAGTAGAAACCAGGACTCCTATCTTTTTGAGGTGGCAACTGGTAGGATCTGTCATTGTAAAGCAATCTAGTAGTAGGTGCCTGTATTGCATGCAGCTCTTCCTCAGGTGAGTAGTAGTTATATCAGTGTTACGGATAGTATGGTGATGTTACTTTGTGTGTTTGCTTTGTGGTTCTGGGTCCCTTATGATTTTTGCAGAATTACGGGGCTTTTTGAGACTTTGCCTTTATGTCAAATCTTATCAAAGTCACAACCTTGGTGGCAAAGTGATGGACCATGGTTTAGGAGAAATGTATCATTGAAGCTCCCTGTGTGAGCGTGTATCTGAAAATGGCAGCAGTGGGCATGTAAGGGGTGGTCTCTTTCAGGTTTAGGGACAGTTTATTGTATTTCTGGAGCTTTTGCCTGTGGTTTTGCTGTCTGTTGAGTCTTTAGACCTTGCAGCCTTCTAGTCTTGATGTCCTTGAATTGACATATTAGAAGTATGTTTATGAGGTGTTGCTAGGTAGTTGTATTTGGGAAACAGTTGAGCATGGTTCCTTGACGGCATAAGTGCAGTAGTGCCTAGAGAGTGAGCAGGGTCACGTGCTTCATGTCTAAAGAATGAGTCTGTTCGGGCACATTTCGGCGCGGCGCCGCCCGGGCACATTACTCAGGTGGAGCTACTGAGCAGGTGAGGTAAAGGAACAGGGAACAGAGAAGCAATGCACAATGGTATGTTGCATTAGTTGTAGTGTGCGTTGTGCAGGACATGGGTATTAGGGCTTGCATGGTAGTGAATGCTGGTTCTCTGTGTTTACAGATGGGGATGAGCCTGTTTAAACTAATTCCAGTTCAAAAAGTTTCAGTAATTAGCTTGGTGATATTGCCAATTCAATATTAAAACCTGCAGAATAAGCCAAAGGCGATTTTTGCTTCTAGAATCACTGCAAATATTTGGTCTGCTCTATGCATGCTTTAGAGATCAAGTTTATTTTAAAAAAGATACAAAAAGAAAAACAGCTACTTCTCTTGCTCTATTTCTACTTTCTTGTGCTTTGCCCCTACCTTTCCAGGTGACTTGGTTTGGGTGCTAGGCGGGGCCAAATGGTATATGAGTCCAAGGCGTCCCCTCAGAGAGCTCATTCTGCTTGGGCTGCTCTTTGTGGTGTTTGTTTTCCTTCGGTCTGTTGCAGGGTTCTTCAGGTGGATGAGAGTTTGTGGACTGATGCTTTTCCAAGTAGCGAGGGGTACGCACGTCTGTTTGATATAACAGCTAGTAGGATCTGCAGGATTAAGCAGCTCTCTACCCTGCCTCGTCTCTCACAAGACCCTTCTGCTCTAGGATTGCTGAGGATAGAAAAACAGCAAGTGCCAATTGCGACTACAACTGTGCACCGGTGGCAATATCGCACCAACCGAGACTCCCCGATTTCTCCATGAGTTAGTTCACCATCTGGAGAGCCAAGGAGTGATCAGCAAGACTCATTCACCTTTTAACAGTCCTATATGGCCAGTGCGAAAGGCCAATGGCGAGTGGAGGCTAACAGTGGACTATCGAGGCCTGAATGAAGTCACACCACCACTAAGAGCAGCAGTGCCAGACATGCTAGAACTCCAGTACGAACTAGAGTCAAAGGCAGCCAACTGGTATGCTACAATTGATATTGCTAATGCGTTTTTCTCTATCCGTCTTGCAGCAGGAGCATGCAGGCCACAATTTGCTTTCACTTGGAGGGGCATTCAGTACTTGGAATCACTGCCCCAGGGGTGGAAACACAGCCCTACCATCTGCCATGGACTGATTCAGACGACACTGGAACAGGGGAACGCTCCTGAACACCTGCAGTATATCGATGATATCATCGTATGGGGTAACACAGCAGAAGAAGTTTTTGGGAAAGGGAAGAAAATAATCCAATTTCTCCTGAAAGCTGGATTTGCCATTAAACAGAATAAGGTGAAGGGAGCTGCACAGGAAATCCAGTTCTTGGGGGTAAAATGGCAGGATGGACGTCGCCACATTCCGACGGATGTGATGGACAAAATAACAGTTCTGTCTCCGCCAACCAGCAAAAAAGAAACAGAAGCGTTCCTACGTCTTGTGGAATTTTGGAGAATGCATGTGCCAGGCTATAGTCAGCTTGTGAGTCCTCTATATTGAGTAACTCGAAAGAGGAATTCAATATAGAGGAACTCTTTCGAGTGGCGCCCCGAGCAACAACAGGCCTTTGAACAACTCAAAAAAGAAATAGCTCGTGCACTTGCCCTTGGGCCTGACCGTACTGGACCAGCTGTGCAAAGCATACTGTACGCTGCAGCTGGGGAGCATGGGCTCACTTGGAGCCTCTGGCAGAAGACCCCAGGAGAAAGTCGAGACCGACCTTTGGGTTTCTGGAGCCGGGGCTATCGAGGATCAGAAGCCAATTACACCCCAGCTGAAAAGGAAATATTAACCGCATATGAGGGGATTCGAGTCGCTTCAGAAGTTGTTGGTACAGAAGCACAAGTTTTCTTGGCCCCACGGCTACCTGTGTTACATTGGATGTTCAAAGAGAAAATCCCCACTACACATCATGAAACCGATGCTACGTGGAGTTAATGGGTAGCGTTCATTACACAGCGGGCTCGAATGGGGAAACCCAATCGCCCGGGAATCCTGGAAGAGATTATGGACTGGCCAGAGGGCAGGGATTTCGGAGCACCGACAGAAGAAGTAACGCGTGCTGAAGAGGCACCACCATACAATGAGTTGCCAGAAGACAGAAAGCAGTATGCGTTGTTTACTGACGGATTCTGCCGTGTGATAGGGAGCCATCGGAAATGGAAAGCTGCTGTGTGGAATCCCATACGACGAGTTGTGGAAGCCATGGAAGGGGAAGGTGAGTCGAGTCAGTATGCAGAAGTAAAAGCCATACAACTAGCCCTAGATACCGCCGAAAGAGAAAATTGGCCAGTATTGTATCTTTATACTGACCCATGGATGGTGGCAAATGCTCTGTGGGGGGTGGCTGCGACAATGGAAAAAGAACAACTGGCAGCGCAGAGGTAGACCTATCTGGGCTGCTACCCTGTGGCAAGGTATTGCTGCCCGGGTAGAAAACCTGGCTGTAAAGGTACGTCATGTAGATGCCCATATGCCTAAGAATCGTGCTACCGAACAACATCAGAACAACGAAGAAGTAGATCGAGCTTCAAAAATTGAAATAGCTCAGGTGGACCTGGACTGGGGACTTAAGGGCTGTCTATAGCTCGATGGACCGATGAAATATCAGGACATCTGGGGAGGGATGCCACATATAGATGGGCTCGTGATCGAGGGGTGGACCTGACCATTGAGGCCATCACAGAGGTTACCCACCAGTGTGAGACCTGTGCTGCAATCAAACAAGCCATGAGGGTAAAGTCTCCCTGGAATAGGGGGAGATGGCTTGGATTTCGATATGGTGAGGCCTGGCAGATTGACTACATCGGATCACTTCCACAAACCCGCCAAGGCAAATGGTACATACTCACCATGGAAGAAGCAACTACTGGGTGGCTGGAAACATACCCTGTAAACCATGCCACTGCCCGAAACACTATCTTGGGCCTGGAAAGGCAAGTGCTGTGGCGACATGGTCCACCAGAAAGAATTGAGTCCGACAATGGGAGTCACTTCCAAAAAAATTTGATAACTTCCTGGGCCAAGAGACATGGCATTGAATGGGTCTATCACATCCTTTATCACCCACAAGCCTCTGGGAAGGTTGAGAGGTACAATGGGCTGTTAAAAACTATGCTGAGAGCATTGGGTGCTGCGACATAGAAACACTGGGATATAAATCTACCACAGGCCACTTGGCTAGTTAACAACAGGGGGTCTGAAAGCCGTGCTGGTCCTGCCGAAACAAAACCCCTACACACTGTGAAAGGAGCTAAGGTTCCCGTAGTGCATGTAGGAAGGTGGATGGGGAAGGCAGTGTGGGTTGCTCCTGCCTCGGGAAAAGGCAAACCCACTCGTGGGATTGTCTTCGCCCAAGGTCCAGGGTATACCTGGTGGGTGATGCAGAAAGACGGGGATACCAAGTGTGTGCCTCAAGGAGATTTAACACTGGGAGAAAATTAATCTGTCATCCAAGTTATGTGTTGTAGGAGGACACTGCAGAACCAATGACAGGTCAAGTTTGCAAGGAACCGGGCAAGTGCAACAGTGATGCGAGCTAAGCTGGTGCTGCTGTCAAGAAAACCTACTTCGCCTGCCCTGAGTGACCACTTTGACAGATGAAGGTGAAACCATCAACAGTTTTTATGAGCATTTTGGGAAAAGACCTATAGAATAAAGAGAAGTACAGACATAAAAATGCTTCAATGGACAGAAAACAATGGTGATGAGAACATCTATATACTAAACCGTACCTGATTGTGAAAGAAATATTATGGAATAAGGGGTGGAAGTTGTGTTGGGTCTGTCTGAGCTGGAGTCACCTTTTCCCTGCAGCAGCCCGCACAGTGCTGTACTCTGTACTTGTAGCTGGAACAGCACTGATATCACTCCAGTGTTGTGTCTATTGCTGCATAGTGCTGGCACAGCATCAGGACTCCTTCCAAGTCCCCAAGAGCCAGGCACGGGTGCCGGCTGTGCCGTGTCCCGGTGGTCCGAACTCGAGCGGGTTGGGGGCCGACTGTGCCGTGAAGCAGGAGGCTGCTGTCTGCCGGCTCGGGGTCTGACCGTCCCGGAGACAGGGGGTTCGGTCCCGTGCGAAGCTGCGGCTGGCCGACCCGCGCTCCTCGTTTCTCTATCCCGGGCCGCGGGATCTGATCCTCGCAAGCCCCTGGGCTCCGTTGTCGGGAGACGCTTGTGCTAGTCGCAGCGGTGTGGCCGGCCGTCCCGATTAGCTGGGATCCGGTCTTGGGCGACGCTTGGGAGCCCAGAATATCTTGGGAGCACAGCTGCTAGGGACAGCCGGCCCCGCGCCGCCCGAGGCGGGACACCTGGACAGCGGGACCGCCGGCCCTGAGAAGCCGAGTTCGGCCCCGGACCCCGCTGAGTCTAGCACAAGACCGGTGCCCAGGGTTTCGGGACGGCCGGCCACCGAACCGCGCGGGACCTAAAGCCCGCTCTCTGGGAAGCCGGCAGACGCCAGCCCCCCGCTTCACTGCACGGCCGGCCCCCACGCCCCCTGAATTCGGATCCCCGGGACACGAGATAGCCGGCCCCCGCTAGCCGACGGCCCCGCAATCGCCGTCCCCGCACCGTCCGATGTCGGACCCGGCACCCGGTGCTGCTGGCAAACGCGTCGCACAAGACCGGAGCACAGGGGCTCGGGACGGTTGCATGAGAGTTTATGGACTGATGCGTTTCCAAGTAGCGAGGGCTACGCACATCTTTTTGAGGTAACAACTAGTAGGATCTGTTAGAATAAACTAATGTAGTACTTGGTGCCTTTATTGCATGCAGTTCTTTATCAGGTGACTAACTGTTGCGAGTAACTGAAGTCAACGTTACTTGGTGTGTTTGCTATGCGGTGCCTATGCGGACTATTGCACAAGACACAGCTTTCTGACATCTGGCCCAGAAACTACTAAATATGGGGAGGGGAGAAGCTGAAGAACAACCTAAGGACAAAGCCTGGGAGGAAGACTACGAGCCTTCAGTAGGAGCGGCCCCAGGGGGACCACCGGACACTGATAACGCATGCACCAGTGGGAGGGTTCGGATTTTGGGAACTAATTAGAATAACACTGCCTCTTGTAGAAGTAGTAATGAACATGTATTAGCCTAGCAGAATAAAAACCAGCCGCCTGATGTAACTTGTGTGCTTCTTGGTGGAGCAGAGACAGCTGGCGCACCCAGCGCTGTTTCCTTACCTCTATTCCTTTAATAAATCATAAACATTAATTGTAAGCCTATTTGGGACTCGGTCATTTATTACAACTGGGACCTCCCGGTGGGTGGAAGCGGTCGGGATAGCTCGGGATGCTGAGCCGTGGTGGTGCAAGGAGGTTGGTGGTCGGTGGCGCCCTGGGGCAGGCCGAATTGGGAGGGGGCGAGGCGGCGGGTGGTCGGTGGCTTCTGTGGAAAAGGCGCTTGTATGGGGGGCTGCGCATTCAGAGGAATCTTGACAGGCTGCAGATAGGGGCAGGCAGGAACCTTTTGAAGTTCAGCAGAGGGCAATGCCAAGCCCTACCCTTAGGGAGAAACACCTCTGTTTACCAGCAGTGGCTAGCTCGATACTGAATAAGCATTTCTTTTGGAAGGGGTGCTTTGATATTAGAAGAGGCTGCCCGGGTAAGTGGTAAGAGACCCGATCATTAAAAGTATTGAATAGACATGTGGACATAGCCCGGGAGTCCGGCCTCCGGCAGGGCGGGAGCTGGCTCTTCCGAGCCCCTGTGCTCCGGCCTTGTGCGACGCGTTTGCAAGCAGCACCGGGTGCAGGGTCCGACATCGGACGGTGCGGGGACGGCGGGGACTGAAAGGAAAATCAGGTACTTCAGTAGGCTATCTGAGAACCAAAAGGCTATGCTCATGGGTCAAAACACACTACAGGACACTGGGGCCAGGCCCTCCGCTGCACCCACTTAAAACCCATCCCTACATTCACCAAGGTGCAACCCCAACCAAAACACAGACGCAGCATTTCAGCCTCAGCACAGTTTTGAGAACCGCTGGAAAGCAAGATTCATACTCAGCGAGGCGTGCCCAGGCTACACAGGACAGGGCTTCGGGCAACTCTTTGCCTACCAAAGAAGACCGCCATCAGCACCTGCTTTGTTCCGATTCTAAAGACTAACATCACAGCCCACGTTGCCTGGGACACATGATAAACAGAAGAGAAAGCAGCCATACCGTTTTCAAGACGTCCCTGCACGTGTCGCTCCTCGATGATCTGCAACCTCTTCTCAAATCCTCAACCGCTTCTGTGGAGAGCCTGCCATGGCACCTGCAAAGCAAGACCCTTCGCAGTCATCTCGTGCTACTTGGCAGTTCTGCTCCAATCCAGCTCACAAACAGCTCGCCCTTCCCGTGCTGCTCTTCAGAGTGCAGCTTGGCCGCACTCAGCCTGTGCGACACACCTGTGAAACAAAAAGAAAAGCAGAGGCTGAAGCAGCATCCGAAGCCACAGCACAGCTAGGACACTTACTCTCATCTGCTCCCTAACCTCGGCCCCCTCACCTGCCCTCGAGGAAGATGCTTCCATCTGCTCTCGTAAGCCAGCTACAACAAACCTCTGAAATAGAAACAGGATTTTTACTGTACTTTGCGCAGTTAAGTAACTTGCAGTGACAGCTGCACCACTAAAGTAACTGCTAGATCTGCTCATCGCGCACCTTGCTAAAAGAAGCTGCGGTAAAGTCCTGTGTTGTACACTGTGTTTCAGCTTTAGCAAATGAAAATGGTCACAAGATAATCGTTCAGCTGCCAGCATTAGCACCCATCCCTCAACAACAGAAGGGACCCCGTTTACAATATTATCGTTTCAAAACAGAATCCCCCTTACCTCAGCACCTCAGAAGTAGACCAAGCCAGTCACCGAGCTGCCTATGGCGCGCTGAACAGTTCCAGAAGGAGCTCTTTCCTGCGACAGGTTCCTCCAAAGGTTTACACTGTACTGAGGACAGGAGAGAAATAAAAATAAAACTTTCAAAACCCCATGTCTGTAAGCTTTCAAGATTCGACAGACCTCCTCAAGCACACCATTGAAGCGCTATGCAAACCGCTGCTCACAAGCAGATATACTCTCCCCCCCAACATCTGACAAACAACACTGAGATGACTGTGCCTGCTGCCCTTCCGTACGTGCCCAGATGCAGACTGGATGTCTTCGCCAAAACACTCCAGACAATGTATTAGCACACCCACGCACTGACACGTTAGCTGTCATAACTGCCATGCAGGACAGCTCCAGACCAAACACATACACACACAGCCACGCCACAAACACTACAAACAAAACACACAACACAAGGCGCAAGAAAAAGTGACCCCCGGAGGGAAGCCCTATGGCAACAGCAAGTCAGAACAGGTGCTCTGCACGAGACCCAAGGAGAGACTCAAATGTCACGACACGCGACTGGAAGCTACTGCCAGAACTAGGATGATGGAGGCATAAAAAGCCTGCCTTCAAGGCAAGACACCAGAAGGATGGGGACTGAAAACCCCATAAGACGACGCTTAGGAATTCAATTCCCTTGCAAGAGCTCCTGATGCAACCCAGATGACTTCGCAAGAGCAAGGATGGAAACAGACGCAATCTCAAACCGAGTATGATGCAGAAGACCTGAAACAGATCTGCACTTCATGCAGCGACTTGAAGACAAGAAGTGCTCGCATCAGCCCTACGATGACAAAACAAGCATTTAGGGCGTTTGGTGTGGCTACAAAGTTGCACGTCTTGTCTGTCCAGTGGAAGAAGGCAATGAGAATATCAAGACCTGAGGAGCACGTAACATATGATGATCATATCAGGAAATGTTTGATACAAAAACTATTAATCGCATAGTAGAAGTGATCCCCTTAAGCTCCCACTGCAACACAAGCGTTGCTCAGCTCCCAGTTCAACATCAGCATTATTCTGAGGAGATCAAGTGTTCAATAGCTTCGGCATGGCTTCCCCAGGGCCTGCTGAGCAACAAGAGCAACAACACAGTACAGCACAGACAACACAGATGACAAGCTGGGACTGCCCTGCCTGGCACGCGCTCACGCTGTACGTGACAGAACTCCCCACACATAATCTCTCTGCCTGACCTGATCAATCCTGAAAAGCCTAGCCCAGAGCTTGGATGTCATCATCCAAGCTTTTAAGTCATCATCCAAAGACTTAAAAGCGCAGACCCTCACCCTATGGGTGCATTCACAACCCCAACGCAAACATAGCATTTTCCCCCCACCCCCAGCCCTCCGACACCCCAACTTTGCTTGGGAATGCTGGGAGGCTGGTTCCGTCCTCACCAAGGAAGGCTCAAAAAGGCTAGCCAGGACATTGCTTCAGGCACAAGGCTCTTCTTCACCTGCAGAAATAAAGTGCCATCAGGCGCCAGCACACCAGCCAAATTTCTTCCAGTGAAACACCCTCCTCAGACACAAAACAGCAGTCAACTGACCTGCTCCGCTACTGAAATCAGATAGACACCCTCTAGAAAACTCCCCACCTCCCCCTGCCAAACACTCCCGAACACACAATTTTTGCACCTAAACTTAATTCTCAGGGCTCAGAATCCATCCTCAATGTGGACCACAGAGGCCAGCTAGGATGCTCCCAGGACCTTCTTCGTCCCTGCAAAAGAGGAGTCACCCAGACGTGCACCAATAGACTGCTACACCAAAAACAATACCTGTTTTCCACCTTTTCTCCACTCACCTTCCCGATCCAGGCTTCAAGCTTCCATTCACTGTGCTGAGCCAAGGTCACGGGGCTTAGACCAAGAACAACAGAAACGTGACGATCCACAGAACAGTCTATACCCACTCCTTTCCTCCCCTGCTGCAACAGCCAAGAAGCCCCAGAGCCACGTGGCCCAACCCAGTACCACCGCTTCGCTCACCTAACATCCCAAGGAGATGCATCGCGCTCCCTGCTCCTCTTGTGCTCCGAGCATCTCCAGCATTTCAGGAACTGGAACCGCTGACATCTGGCACGTCTCAGAAACGTGGCAGGAGACGTACTCTGCTGTCGCAAGGCGCTTGCAAAGCCGGCCCGACAGGTGAAGCAGAATAACACAGTCCACCAACCAACTCGAGGCCCCCACTGCTGTCCACTCACCCTCATGCTTTGTTCAAGTTTTCGTGCATATGCCCTGAGCTACAAGAAACAAAGAGAGAAGGTCACAACCACGACGGCTACGCAAACAGTGCAGCTCCTAGCAGAGGACTCAAACACAGAGACTAGAGCCGGACAAACAAAATCAACCCTCAAGTCCACAAATGCCACAAGGCCATGAATGCGTAGCAGCCCCAGCAGGGGTAATCACAGACATACCATTTGGAGATGAAAAAGGTGACCCTGCTCAGTCTCTTGGTAATGCTGCACCTACGTGGTCAAGCCTCTTGTAGCATGTAATCAAGCTGGGTTTAGTCCTCTGGAGATTTACCCAACTGGGTTGATTCATCTAGAGATCAAAATACAGATCAAACACAGGAGCGAAAGCCACCATCCCAAAAACAGTGAGCCAGCAGCCTCTACTAAATATCCCTCTATTAAGTGAATTCCAAGCACTTAGAAATCCTGAAATCCATAGACGCCAGCCGTCCTAAAGAACCCTGCAACTGACTGAAGGAAAAACAAAGCACTTACCCCAAAGAGCAGCCCAGGCAGAAGGAGCTCTCTCATGGCATACCTGCAACTCAGTTACCATTAGGGCCCACCTGGAACTTGAAGCCAGTCACCTGGGAAAGTGCAGGGGCAAAGCACAAGAAAGTAGAAAGAGGAGGAGCAGCAGCAGTGGTTTATTTACTTATTTATAAGGCTTAGCTCAACAGCATGCAGAGCGCAGACAAGAGAACTGGGGTGTTTCCACAAGCAACAATCCCCATGCTTTCGCTGCAGCTTTTAATGTTAGAAGGACGATATGACCAAGCAAGTAAATGAAACTTTTTCAGCTGGAATTAGCTCAAACTTTTATTTACGTAGAAAGAAAAATCTAGGAGCAGAACTGATTATACATCAACAAAATCAATTCCGTTCCATTCGCAGGAAAAACCACGTACTTCAGTAGGCTGAGAACCAAAAGGCTATGCTCATGGGTCAAAACACACTACAGGACACTGGGGCCAGGCCCTCCGCTGCACCCACTTAAAACCCATCCCTACACTCACCAAGGTGCAACCCCAACCCAAACACAGACGCAGCATTTCAGCCTCAGCACAGTTTTCGGAACTGCTGGAAAGCAGGCTTCATCCTCAGCAAGTCGTGCTCAGGCTGCACAAGAGGGGGCTTCGGGCACATCTTTGCCTACCGAAGAAGACGGCCATCAGGAAATGCTACACCAGACAACCGTTTCCATCTACAACACCTTTCTCAGGAGCCACACAGCATTCCAGCGACCTGCCTTCGCCCTACTCTAAAGGCTATCTCAGCCCACCTTGTCTGTGGCACCTCATAAACTGGAGAGAAAGCAACTGCAGCAGCAGAAGCCACAACACCCTTTGGACAGTTACTCTTATCCCCTCGAGTACCTCAGCCGCTGGCCTGCCCCACATAGCAGATGCTTCCATCTGTTCTCTTTACCCACTTATAGCACCTCTAAAAGCCAAACTGGAATTTTACTCTATTGGATGTAGGAAAATAACTGCAGTGACAAAGGCGCCCCAAACTGAGCCAGCAGCCCCTACTAAACATCCCTCTACTAAGTGAAGTCTCAAGTGGCATCTCAAACCCATGGTTGCCATGGCAACTAAACCCCATAGTTTCCATAGCAACCCAACCCCATGGTTACCATGACAACACAACCCCATGGTTGCTATGTAAACACTACCCCATGGTTGCCATGGCAACAGAACCCCATAGTTGCCATGGCAACAAAACGCCATGGTTACCATGGCAACACAACCCCATGGTTGCCATGGCAACCCAACCCCATGGTTGCCATGGCAACCCAACCCCATGGTTACCATGGCAACAGAACCCCATAGTTGCCATGGCAACTAAACGCCATGGTTACCATGGCAACACAACCCCATGGTTACCATGGACACAGAACCCCATGGTTACCATAGCAACCAAACCCCGTGGTTGCCATGGAAACCCAACCCCACGGTTACCATGGCAACACAACCCCATGGTTACCACAACAACAACACCGCATGGTTACCACGGCAACCCAACTGCATGGTTACCACGGCATCTCAACCCCATGGTTGCCATGGCAACTAAACCCCATAGTTTCCATAGCAACACAACCCCATAGTTACCATGGCAACACAAGCCCATCGTTACCATGGCAACAAAACCCCATGGTTGCCATGGCAACCCAACCCCATGGTTACCATGGCAACAGAACCCCGTAGTTGCCACGGCAACTAAACGCCATGGTTACCATGGCAACACAACCCCATGGTTGCCATGGCAACCCAACCCCAGGGTTACCATGGCAAAACAACCCCATGTTTCCCATGGCAACACAACCCCGTGCTTGCCATGGCAACGCAACCCCATGGTTACCATGGCAACACAACCCTGTGGTTGCCATGGCAACGCAACACCATGGTTACCATGGCAACACAACCCCATGGTTCCCATGGCAACACAACCCCGTGGTTGCCATGGCAACCCAACCCCATCGTTTCCATGGCAACACAACCCCATGGTTGCCATGGAAACACTACCCCATGGTTGCCATGGCAACAGAACCCCATAGTTGCCATGGCAACAAAACGCCATGGTTACCATGGCAACACAACCCCATGGTTGCCATGGCAACCCAACCCCACGGTTACCATGGCAACACAACCGCATGGTTACCATCGCAACCCAACCCCATAGTTACCATAGCAACCCAACCCCATAGTTACCATGGCAGCACAACCCCATCGTTACCATGGCAACACAACCCCATGGTTGCCATGGCAACCCAACCCCATGGTTACCATGGCAACAGAACCCCATAGTTGCCATGGCAACAAAACGCCATGGTTACCATGGCAACAAAACCCCATGGTTGCCATGGCAACCCAACCCCATGGTTACAATGGCAACACAACCGCATGGTTACCATAGCAACCCAACCCCATCGTTACCATGGCAACACAACCCCATTGTTGCCATGGAAACACTACCCCATGGTTGCCATGGCAACAGAACCCCATAGTTGCCATGGCAACAAAACGCCACGGTTGCCATGGCAACAGAACAAAGTTGCCATGGCAACAAAACGCCATGGTTACCATGGCAACACAACCCCATGGTTGCCATGGCAACCCAACCCCATGGTTGCCATGGCAACTAAACGCCATGGTTACCATGGCAACCCAACCCCTTGGTTACCATGGACACAGAACCCCATGGTTGCCATGGCAACACAACCCCATGGTTGCCATGGCAACCCAACCCCATGGTTACCATGGCAACACAACCCCATGGCTCCCATGGCAACACAACCCCGTGGTTGCCATGGCAACCCAACCCCATCGTTTCCATGGGAACACAACCCCATGGTTGCCATGGAAACACTACCCCATGGTTGCCATGGCAACAGAACCCGATAGTTGCCATGGCAACAAAACGCCATGGTTACCATGGCAACACAACCCCATGGTTGCCATGGCAACCCAACCCCATGGTTACCATGGCAACAGAACCCCATAGTTGCCATGGCAACAAAACGCCATGGTTACCATGGCAACACAACCCCATAGTTACCATGGCAGCACAACCCCATCGTTACCATGGCAACACAACCCCATGGTTGCCATGGCAACCCAACCCCATGGTTACTATGGCAACAGAACCCCATAGTTGCCATGGCAACAAAACGCCATGGTTACCACGGCAACACAACCCCATGGTTGCCATGGCAACCCAACCCCATGGTTACCATGGAAACACAACCCCATGGTTCCCATGGCAACACAACACCGTGGCTGCCATGGCAAGCCAACCCCATCGTTACCATGGCAACAGAACCCCATAGTTGCCATGGCAACAAAACGCCATAGTTACCATGGCAACACAATCCATGGTTACCATAGCAACCCAACCCCATAGTTACCATGGCAACACAACCCCATGGTTGCCATGGAAACACTACCCCATGGTTGCCATGGCAACAGAACCCCATAGTTGCCATGCCAACAAAACGCCATGGTTGCCATGGCAACAGAACCCCATAATTGCCATGGCTACAAAACGCCGTGGTTGCCATGGAAACACAACCCCATGGTTGCCAAGGCAACTAAACCCCATAGTTTCCATAGCAACCCAACCCCATAGTTACCATGGCAACACAACCCCATGGTTGCCATGGAAACACTACCCCATGGTTGCCATGGCAACAGAACCCCATAGTTGCCATGGTAACAATACGCCATGGTTACCATGGCAACACAACACCATGGTTGCCATGGCAACCCAACCCCATAGTTTCCATGGCAACTAAACGCCATGTTTACCATGGCAACACAACCCCATGGTTACCATGGACACAGAACCCCATGGTTACCATAGCAACCAAACCCCGTGGTTGCCATGGCAACACAACCCCATGGTTACCATGGCAACCCAACTGCATGGTTACCACGGCATCTCAACCCCATGGTTGCCATGGCAACACAACCCCAGGGTTACCATGGCAACACAACCCCATGTTTCCCATGGCAACACAACCCCGTGCTTGCCATGGCAACGCAACCCCATGGTTACCATGGCAACACAACCCCATGGTTCCCATGGCAAAACAACCCCGTGGTTGCCATGGCAACCCAACCCCATCGTTTCCATGGCAACACAACCCCATGGTTGCCATGGAAACACTACCCCATCGTTGCCATGGCAACAGAACCCCATAGTTGCCATGGCAACAAAACGCCATGGTTACCATGGCAACACAACCCCATGGTTGCCATGGCAACCCAACCCCATGGTTACCATGGCAACACAACCGCATGGTTACCATCGCAACCCAACCCCATAGTTACCATAGCAACCCAACCCCATAGTTACCATGGCAGCACAACCCCATCGTTACCATGGCAACACAACCCCATGGTTGCCATGGCAACCCAACCCCATGGTTACCATGGCAACAGAACCCCATAGTTGCCATGGCAATAAAACCCCATAGTTGCCATGGCAACAAAACCCCATGGTTACCATGGCAACACAACCCCATGGTTGCCATGGCAACCCAACCCCATGGTTACAATGGCAACACAACCGCATGGTTACAATAGCAACACAACCCCATGGTTGCCATGGCAACCCAACCCCATGGTTACCATGGCAACAGAACCCCATAGTTACCATGGCAGCACAACCCCATGGTTACCATGGCAACACAACCCCATGGCTGCCATGGCAACCCAACCCCATGGTTGCCATGGCAACACAACCCCATGGTTGCCATGGAAAGCCAACCCCATAGTTGCCATGGCAACACAACCCCATGGTTACCATGGCAACCCAACCCCATGGTTACCATGGCAACAGAACCCCATAGTTACCATGGCAGCACAACCCCATCGTTACCATGGCAACACAACCCCATGGTTGCCATGGCAACCCAACCCCATGGTTACCATGGCAACAGAACCCCATAGTTGCCATGGCAACAAAACGCCATGGTTGCCATGGCAACAGACCAACATAGTTGCAATGGCAACAAAATGCCATGGTTACCATGGCAACACAACCCTATGGTTGCCATGGCAACCCAACCCCATGGTTGCCAAGGCAACTAAACCCCATAGTTTCCATAGCAACCCAACCCAATAGTTACCATGGCAACACAACCCCATGGTTGCCATGGAAACACTACCCCATGGTTGCCATGGCAACAGAACCACATAGTTGCCATGGCAACAAAACGCCATGGTTACCATGGCAACACAACCCCATGGTTGCCATGGAAACCCAACCCCATAGTTGCCATGGCAACAAAACGCCATGGTTACCATGGCAACCAAACCCCATGGTTACCATGGACACAGAACCCCATGGTTACCATAGCAACCAATCCCCGTGGTTGCCATGGCAACCCAACCCCAGGGTTACCATGGCAACACAACCCCATGGTTGCCATGGCAACCCAACCCCAGGGTTACCATGGCAACACAACCCCATGTTTCCCATGGCAACACAACCCCGTGCTTGCCATGGCAACGCAACCCCATGGTTACCATGGCAACCAAACCCCGTGGTTGCCATGGCAACGCAACACCATGGTTACCATGGCAACACAACCCCATGGTTCCCATGGCAACACAACCCCGTGGTTGCCATGGCAACCCAACCCCATCGTTTCCATGGCAACACAACCCCATGGTTGCCATGGAAACACTACCCCATGGTTGCCATGGCAACAGAACCCCATAGTTGCCATGGCAACAAAACGCCATGGTTACCATGGCAACACAACCCCATGGTTGCCATGGCAACCCAACCCCACGGTTACCATGGCAACACAACCGCATGGTTACCATCGCAACCCAACCCCATAGTTACCATAGCAACCCAACCCCATAGTTACCATGGCAGCACAACCCCATCGTTACCATGGCAACACAACCCCATGGTTGCCATGGCAACCCAACCCCATGGTTACCATGGCAACAGAACCCCATAGTTGCCATGACAACAAAACGCCATGGTTACCATGGCAACACAACCCCATGGTTGCCATGGCAACCCAACCCCATGGTTACAATGGCAACACAACCGCATGGTTACCATAGCAACCCAACCCCATCGTTACCATGGCAACACAACCCCATGGTTGCCATGGAAACACTACCCCATGGTTGCCATGGCAACAGAACCCCATAGTTGCCATGGCAACAAAACGCCATGGTTACCATGGCAACACAACCCCATGGTTGCCATGGCAACCCAACCCCATGGTTGCCAAGGCAACTAAACACCATAGTTTCCATAGCAACCCAACCCCATAGTTACCACAGCAACACAACCCCATGGTTGCCATGTAAACACTACCCCATGGTTGCCATGGCAACCCAACCCCATAGTTGCCATGGCAACTAAACGCCATGGTTACCATGGCAACCCAACCCCTTGGTTACCATGGACACAGAACCCCATGGTTGCCATGGCAACACAACCCCATGGTTGCCATGGCAACCCAACCCCATGGTTACCATGGCAACACAACCCCATGGCTCCCATGGCAACACAACCCCGTGGTTGCCATGGCAACCCAACCCCATCGTTTCCATGGCAACAAAACCCCATGGTTGCCATGGAAACACTACCCCATGGTTGCCATGGCAACAGAACCCGATAGTTGCCATGGCAATAAAACGCCATGGTTACCATGGCAACACAACCCCATGGTTGCCATGGCAACCCAACCCCATGGTTACCATGGCAACAGAACCCCATAGTTGCCATGGCAACAAAACGCCATGGTTACCATGGCAACACAACCCCATAGTTACCATGGCAGCACAACCCCATCGTTACCATGGCAACACAACCCCATGGTTGCCATGGCAACCCAACCCCATGGTTACCATGGCAACAGAACCCCATAGTTGCCATGGCAACAAAACGCCATGGTTACCATGGCAACACAACCCCATGGTTGCCATGGCAACCCAACCCCATGGTTACCATGGCAACACAACCCCATGGTTCCCATGGCAACACAACACCGTGGCTGCCATGGCAAGCCAACCCCATCGTTACCATGGCAACAGAACCCCATAGTTGCCATGGCAACAAAACGCCATAGTTACCATGGCAACACAATCCATGGTTACCATAGCAACCCAACCCCATAGTTACCATGGCAACACAACCGCATGGTTGCCATGGAAACACTACCCCATGGTTGCCATGGCAACAGAACCCCATAGTTGCCATGCCAACAAAACGCCATGGTTGCCATGGCAACAGAACCCCATAATTGCCATGGCTACAAAACGCCGTGGTTGCCATGGAAACACAACCCCATGGTTGCCAAGGCAACTAAACCCCATAGTTTCCATAGCAACCCAACCCCATAGTTACCATGGCAACACAACCCCATGGTTGCCATGGAAACACTACCCCATGGTTGCCATGGCAACAGAACACCATAGTTGCCATGGTAACAATACGCCATGGTTACCATGGCAACACAACACCATGGTTGCCATGGCAACCCAACCCCATAGTTTCCATGGCAACTAAACGCCATGGTTACCATGGCAACCCAACCCCATGGTTACCATGGACACAGAACCCCATGGTTACCATAGCAACCAAACCCCGTGGTTGCCATGGCAACACAACCCCATGGTTACCATGGCAACCCAACTGCATGGTTACCACGGCATCTCAACCCCATGGTTGCCATGGCAACACAACCCCAGGGTTACCATGGCAACACAACCCCATGTTTCCCATGGCAACACAACCCCGTGCTTGCCATGGCAACGCAACCCCATGGTTACCATGGCAACACAACCCCATGGTTCCCATGGCAAAACAACCCCGTGGTTGCCATGGCAACCCAACCCCATCGTTTCCATGGCAACACAACCCCATGGTTGCCATGGAAACACTACCCCATGGTTGCCATGGCAACAGAACACCATAGTTGCCATGGCAACAAAACGCCATGGTTACCATGGCAACACAACCCCATGGTTGCCATGGCAACCCAACCCCATGGTTACCATGGCAACCCAACCCCATAGTTACCATGGCAGCACAACCCCATCGTTACCATGGCAACACAACCCCATGGTTGCCATGGCAACCCAACCCCATAGTTACCATGGCAGCACAACCCCATCGTTACCATGGCAACACAACCCCATGGTTACCATGGCAACCCAACCCCATAGTTACCATGGCAGCACAACCCCATCGTTTCCATGGCAAAACAACCCCATGGTTGCCATGGAAACACTACCCCATGGTTGCCATGGCAACAGAACACCATAGTTGCCATGGCAACAAAACGCCATGGTTACCATGGCAACACAACCCCATGGTTGCCATGGCAACCCAACCCCATGGTTACCATGGCAACCCAACCCCATAGTTACCATGGCAGCACAACCCCATCGTTACCATGGCAACACAACCCCATGGTTACCATGGCAACCCAACCCCATAGTTACCATGGCAGCACAACCCCATCGTTACCATGGCAACACAACCCCATGGTTGCCATGGCAACCCAACCCCATAGTTACCATAGCAACCCAACCCCATAGTTACCATGGCAGCACAACCCCATCGTTACCATGGCAACACAACCCCATGGTTTCCATGGCAACCCAACCCCATGGTTACCATGGCAACAGAACCCCATAGTTGCCATGGCAACAAAACCCCATAGTTGCCATGGCAACAAAACCCCATGGTTACCATGGCAACACAACCCCATGGTTGCCATGGCAACCCAACCCCATGGTTACAATGGAAACACAACCGCATGGTTACAATGGCAACACAACCCCATGGTTGCCATGGCAACCCAACCCCATGGTTACCATGGCAACAGAACCCCATAGTTACCATGGCAGCACAACCCCATGGTTACCATGGCAACACAACCCCATGGCTGCCATGGCAACCCAACCCCATGGTTACCATGGCAACACAACCCCATGGTTTCCATGGCAACACAACCCCATGGTTGCCATGGAAAGCCAACCCCATAGTTGCCATGGCAACACAACCCCATGGTTACCATGGCAACCCAACCCCATGGTTACCATGGCAACAGAACCCCATAGTTACCATGGCAGCACAACCCCATCGTTACCATGGCAACACAACCCCATGGTTGCCATGGCAACCCAACCCCATGGTTACCATGGCAACAGAACCCCATAGTTGCCATGGCAACAAAACGCCATGGTTGCCATGGCAACAGACCAACATAGTTGCAATGGCAACAAAATGCAATGGTTACCATGGCAACACAACCCCATGGTTGCCATGGCAACCCAACCCCATGGTTGCCAAGGCAACTAAACCCCATAGTTTCCATAGCAACCCAACCCAATAGTTACCATGGCAACACAACCCCATGGTTGCCATGGAAACACTACCCCATGGTTGCCATGGCAACAGAACCCCATAGTTGCCATGGCAACAAAACGCCATGGTTACCATGGCAACCAAACCCCATGGTTACCATGGACACAGAACCCCATGGTTACCATAGCAACCAATCCCCGTGGTTGCCATGCTAACCCAACCCCATGGTTACCATGGCAACACAACCCCATGGTTCCCATGGCAACACAACACCGTGGTTGCCATGGCAAGACAACCCCATCGTTACCAAGGCAACACAACCCATGGTTACCATAGCAACCCAACCCCATAGTTACCATGGCAACACAACCCCATGGTTGCCATGGAAACACTACCCCATGGTTGCCATGGCTACAGAACCCCATAGTTGCCATGGCAACAAAACGCCATGGTTTCCATGGCAACAGAACCCCATAGTTACCATGGCAACACAAGCCCATCGTTACCATGGCAACAAAACCCCATGGTTGCCATGGCAACCCAACCCCATGGTTACCATGGCAACAGAACCCCGTAGCTGCCATGGCAACTAAACGCCATGGTTACCATGGCAACACAACCCCGTGCTTGCCATGGCAACGCAACCCCATGGTTACCATGGCAACCAAACCCCGTGGTTGCCATGGCAACGCAACACCATGGTTACCATGGCAACACAACCCCATGGTTCCCATGGCAACACAACCCCGTGGTTGCCATGGCAACCCAACCCCATCGTTTCCATGGCAACACAACCCCATGGTTGCCATGGAAACACTACCCCATCGTTGCCATGGCAACAGAACCCCATAGTTGCCATGGCAACAAAACGCCATGGTTACCATGGCAACACAACCCAATGGTTGCCATGGCAACCCAACCCCACGGTTACCATGGCAACACAACCGCATGGTTACCATCGCAACCCAACCCCATAGTTACCATAGCAACCCAACCCCATAGTTACCATGGCAGCACAACCCCATCGTTACCATGGGAACACAACCCCATGGTTGCCATGGAAACCCAACCCCTATGGTTACCATGGCAACAGAACCCCATAGTTGCCATGGCAACAAAACGCCATGGTTACCATGGCAACACAACCCCATGGTTGCCATGGCAACCCAACCCCATGGTTGCCAAGGCAACTAAACCCCATAGTTTCCATAGCAACACAACCCCATAGTTACCATGGCAACACAACCCCATGGTTTCCATGGCAACCCAACCCCATAGTTGCCATGGCAACTAAACGCCATGGTTACCATGGCAACCCAACCCCATGGTTACCATGGCAACACAACCCCATGGTTACCACAACAACAACACCGCATGGTTACCACGGCATCTCAACCCCATGGTTGCCATGGCCACTAAACCCCATAGTTTCCACAGCAACACAACCCCGTAGTTACCATGGCAACACAACCCCATCGTTACCATGGCAACACAACCCCATGGTTGCCATGGCAACCCAACCCCATTGGTACCATGGCAACACAACCCCATGGTTGCCATGGAAACACTACCCCATGGTTGCCATGGAAACAGAACCCCATAGTTGCCATGGCAACAAAACGCCATGGTTACCATGGCAACACAACCCATGGTTACCATAGCAACCCAACCCCATAGTTACCATGGCAACACAACCCCATGGTTGCCATGGAAACACTACCCCATGGTTGCCATGGCAACAGAACCCCATAGTTGCCATGGCAACAATACGCCATGGTTGCCATGGCAACAGAACCCCATAATTGCCATGGCTACAAAACGCCGTGGTTACCATGGCAACACAACCCCATGGTTGCCATGGCAACCCAACCCCGTGGTTGCCAAGGCAACTAAACCCCATAGTTTCCAGAGCAACCCAACCCCATAGTTACCATGGCAACACAACCCCATGGTTGCCATGGAAACACTACCCCATGGTTGCCATGGCAACAGAACCCCATAGTTGCCATGGCAACAATACGCCATGGTTACCATGGCAACACAACACCATGGTTGCCATGGCAACCCAACCCCATAGTTTCCATGGCAACTAAACGCCATGGTTACCATGGCAACCCAACCCCATGGTTACCATGGACACAGAACCCGATGGTTACCATAGCAACCAAACCCCGTGGTTGCCATGGCAACAGAACCCCATGGTTACCATGGCAACACAACCCCATGGTTACCACAACAACAACACCGCATGGTTACCACGGCAACCCAACTGCATGGTTTCCACGGCATCTCAACCCCATGGTTGCCATGGCAACTAAACCCCATAGTTACCATGGCAACACAACCCCATGGTTGCCATGGAAACACTACCCCATCGTTGCCATGGCAACAGAACCCCATAGTTGCCATGGCAACAAAACGCCATGGTTACCATGGCAACACAACCCCATGGTTGCCATGGCAACCCAACCCCATGGTTACCATGGCAACACAACCGCATGGTTACCATCGCAACCCAACCCCATAGTTACCATAGCAACCCAACCCCATAGTTACCATGGCAGCACAACCCCATCGTTACCATGGCAACACAACCCCATGGTTGCCATGGCAACCCAACCCCATGGTTACCATGGCAACAGAACCCCATAGTTGCCATGGCAACAAAACCCCATAGTTGCCATGGCAACAAAACCCCATGGTTACCATGGCAACACAACCCCATGGTTGCCATGGCAACCCAACCCCATGGTTACAATGGCAACACAACCCCATGGTTACAATAGCAACACAACCCCATGGTTGCCATGGCAACCCAACCCCATGGTTACCATGGCAACAGAACCCCATAGTTACCATGGCAGCACAACCCCATGGTTACCATGGCAACACAACCCCATGGCTGCCATGGCAACCCAACCCCATGGTTGCCATGGCAACACAACCCCATGGTTGCCATGGAAAGCCAACCCCATAGTTGCCATGGCAACACAACCCCATGGTTACCATGGCAACACAACCCCATGGTTCCCATGGCAACACAACACCGTGGCTGCCATGGCAAGCCAACCCCATCGTTACCATGGCAACAAAACCCCATAGTTGCCATGGCAAAAAAACGCCATAGTTACCATAGCAACCCAACCCCATAGTTACCATGGCAACACAACCCCATTGTTGCCATGGAAACACTACCCCATGGTTGCCATGGCAACAGAACCCCATAGTTGCCATGCCAACAAAACGCCATGGTTGCCATGGCAACAGAACCCCATAATTGCCATGGCTACAAAACGCCGTGGTTGCCATGGCAAAACAACCCCATGGTTCCCATGGCAACACAACACCGTGGCTGCCATGGCAAGCCAACCCCATCGTTACCATGGCAACAGAACCCCATAGTTGCCATGGCAACAAAACCCCATAGTTTCCATAGCAACCCAACCCCATAGTTACCATGGCAACACAACCCCATGGTTGCCATGGAAACACTACCCCATGGTTGCCATGGCAACAGAACCCCATGGTTGCCATGGTAACAATACGCCATGGTTACCATGGCAACACAACACCATGGTTGCCATGGCAACCCAACCCCATAGTTTCCATGGCAACTAAACGCCATGTTTACCATGGCAACACAACACCATGGTTACCATGGACACAGAACCCCATGGTTACCATAGCAACCAAACCCCGTGGTTGCCATGGCAACACAACCCCATGGTTACCATGGCAACCCAACTGCATGGTTACCACGGCATCTCAACCCCATGGTTGCCATGGCAACACAACCCCAGGGTTACCATGGCAACACAACCCCATGTTTCCCATGGCAACACAACCCCGTGCTTGCCATGGCAACGCAACCCCATGGTTACCATGGCAACACAACCCCATGGTTCCCATGGCAAAACAACCCCGTGGTTGCCATGGCAACCCAACCCCATCGTTTCCATGGCAACACAACCCCATGGTTGCCATGGAAACACTACCCCATCGTTGCCATGGCAACAGAACCCCATAGTTGCCATGGCAACAAAACGCCATGGTTACCATGGCAACACAACCCCATGGTTGCCATGGCAACCCAACCCCATGGTTACCATGGCAACACAACCGCATGGTTACCATCGCAACCCAACCCCATAGTTACCATAGCAACCCAACCCCATAGTTACCATGGCAGCACAACCCCATCGTTACCATGGCAACACAACCCCATGGTTGCCATGGCAACCCAACCCCATGGTTACCATGGCAACAGAACCCCATAGTTGCCATGGCAACAAAACCCCATAGTTGCCATGGCAACAAAACCCCATGGTTACCATGGCAACACAACCCCATGGTTGCCATGGCAACCCAACCCCATGGTTACAATGGCAACACAACCGCATGGTTACAATAGCAACACAACCCCATGGTTGCCATGGCAACCCAACCCCATGGTTACCATGGCAACAGAACCCCATAGTTACCATGGCAGCACAACCCCATGGTTACCATGGCAACACAACCCCATGGCTGCCATGGCAACCCAACCCCATGGTTGCCATGGCAACACAACCCCATGGTTGCCATGGAAAGCCAACCCCATAGTTGCCATGGCAACACAACCCCATGGTTACCATGGCAACCCAACCCCATGGTTACCATGGCAACAGAACCCCATAGTTACCATGGCAGCACAACCCCATGGTTACCATGGCAACACAACCCCATGGTTGCCATGGCAACCCAACCCCATGGTTACCATGGCAACAGAACCCCATAGTTGCCATGGCAACAAAACGCCATGGTTGCCATGGCATCAGACCAACATAGTTGCAATGGCAACAAAATGCCATGGTTACCATGGCAACACAACCCTATGGTTGCCATGGCAACCCAACCCCATGGTTGCCAAGGCAACTGAACCCCATAGTTTCCATAGCAACCCAACCCAATAGTTACCATGGCAACACAACCCCATGGTTGCCATGGAAACACTACCCCATGGTTGCCATGGCAACAGAACCACATAGTTGCCATGGCAACAAAACGCCATGGTTACCATGGCAACACAACCCCATGGTTGCCATGGAAACCCAACCCCATAGTTGCCATGGCAACAAAACGCCATGGTTACCATGGCAACCAAACCCCATGGTTACCATGGACACAGAACCCCATGGTTACCATAGCAACCAATCCCCGTGGTTGCCATGGCAACCCAACCCCAGGGTTACCATGGCAACACAACCCCATGGTTGCCATGGCAACCCAACCCCAGGGTTACCATGGCAACACAACCCCATGTTTCCCATGGCAACACAACCCCGTGCTTGCCATGGCAACGCAACCCCATGGTTACCATGGCAACCAAACCCCGTGGTTGCCATGGCAACGCAACACCATGGTTACCATGGCAACACAACCCCATGGTTCCCATGGCAACACAACCCCGTGGTTGCCATGGCAACCCAACCCCATCGTTTCCATGGCAACACAACCCCATGGTTGCCATGGAAACACTACCCCATCGTTGCCATGGCAACAGAACCCCATAGTTGCCATGGCAACAAAACGCCATGGTTACCATGGCAACACAACCCCATGGTTGCCATGGCAACCCAACCCCACGGTTACCATGGCAACACAACCGCATGGTTACCATCGCAACCCAACCCCATAGTTACCATAGCAACCCAACCCCATAGTTACCATGGCAGCACAACCCCATCGTTACCATGGCAACACAACCCCATGGTTGCCATGGCAACCCAACCCCATGGTTACCATGGCAACAGAACCCCATAGTTGCCATGACAACAAAACGCCATGGTTACCATGGCAACACAACCCCATGGTTGCCATGGCAACCCAACCCCATGGTTACAATGGCAACACAACCGCATGGTTACCATAGCAACCCAACCCCATCGTTACCATGGCAACACAACCCCATGGTTGCCATGGAAACACTACCCCATGGTTGCCATGGCAACAGAACCCCATAGTTGCCATGGCAACAAAACGCCATGGTTACCATGGCAACACAACCCCATGGTTGCCATGGCAACCCAACCCCATGGTTGCCAAGGCAACTAAACACCATAGTTTCCATAGCAACCCAACCCCATAGTTACCACAGCAACACAACCCCATGGTTGCCATGTAAACACTACCCCATGGTTGCCATGGCAACCCAACCCCATAGTTGCCATGGCAACTAAACGCCATGGTTACCATGGCAACCCAACCCCTTGGTTACCATGGACACAGAACCCCATGGTTGCCATGGCAACACAACCCCATGGTTGCCATGGCAACCCAACCCCATGGTTACCATGGCAACACAACCCCATGGCTCCCATGGCAACACAACCCCGTGGTTGCCATGGCAACCCAACCCCATCGTTTCCATGGCAACACAACCCCATGGTTGCCATGGAAACACTACCCCATGGTTGCCATGGCAACAGAACCCGATAGTTGCCATGGCAACAAAACGCCATGGTTACCATGGCAACACAACCCCATGGTTGCCATGGCAACCCAACCCCATGGTTACCATGGCAACAGAACCCCATAGTTGCCATGGCAACAAAACACCATGGTTACCATGGCAACACAACCCCATAGTTACCATGGCAGCACAACCCCATCGTTACCATGGCAACACAACCCCATGGTTGCCATGGCAACCCAACCCCATGGTTACCATGGCAACAGAACCCCATAGTTGCCATGGCAACAAAACGCCATGGTTACCATGGCAACACAACCCCATGGTTGCCATGGCAACCCAACCCCATGGTTACCATGGCAACACAACCCCATGGTTCCCATGGCAACACAACACCGTGGCTGCCATGGCAAGCCAAAACCATCGTTACCATGGCAACAGAACCCCATAGTTGCCATGGCAACAAAACGCCATAGTTACCATGGCAACACAATCCATGGTTACCATAGCAACCCAACCCCATAGTTACCATGGCAACACAACCCCATGGTTGCCATGGAAACACTACCCCATGGTTGCCATGGCAACAGAACCCCATAGTTGCCATGCCAACAAAACGCCATGGTTGCCATGGCAACAGAACCCCATAATTGCCATGGCTACAAAACGCCGTGGTTGCCATGGAAACACAACCCCATGGTTGCCAAGGCAACTAAACCCCATAGTTTCCATAGCAACCCAACCCCATAGTTACCATGGCAACACAACCCCATGGTTGCCATGGAAACACTACCCCATGGTTGCCATGGCAACAGAACCCCATAGTTGCCATGGTAACACTACGCCATGGTTACCATGGCAACACAACACCATGGTTGCCATGGCAACCCAAACCCATAGTTTCCATGGCAACTAAACGCCATGGTTACCATGGCAACCCAACCCCATGGTTACCATGGACACAGAACCCCATGGTTACCATAGCAACCAAACCCCGTGGTTGCCATGGCAACACAACCCCAGGGTTACCATGGCAACACAACCCCATGTTTCCCATGGCAACACAACCCCGTGGTTGCCATGGCAACGCAACCCCATGGTTACCATGGCAACACAACCCCATGGTTGCCATGGAAACACTACCCCATGGTTGCCATGGCAACAGAACACCATAGTTGCCATGGCAACAAAACGCCATGGTTACCATGGCAACACAACCCCATGGTTGCCATGGCAACCCAACCCCATGGTTACCATGGCAACCCAACCCCATAGTTACCATGGCAGCACAACCCCATCGTTACCATGGCAACACAACCCCATGGTTGCCATGGCAACCCAACCCCATAGTTACCATGGCAGCACAACCCCATCGTTACCATGGCAACACAACCCCATGGTTACCATGGCAACCCAACCCCATAGTTACCATGGCAGCACAACCCCATCGTTTCCATGGCAACACAACCCCATGGTTGCCATGGAAACACTACCCCATGGTTGCCATGGCAACAGAACACCATAGTTGCCATGGCAACAAAACGCCATGGTTGCCATGGCAACAGACCAACATAGTTGCAATGGCAACAAAATGCCATGGTTACCATGGCAACACAACCCCATGGTTGCCATGGCAACCCAACCCCATGGTTGCCAAGGCAACTAAACCCCATAGTTTCCATAGCAACCCAACCCAATACTTACCATGGCAACACAACCCCATGGTTGCCATGGAAACACTACCCCATGGTTGCCATGGCAACAGAACCCCATAGTTGCCATGGCAACAAAACGCCATGGTTACCATGGCAACACAACCCCATGGTTGCCATGGAAACCCAACCCCATAGTTGCCATGGCAACAAAACGCCATGGTTACCATGGCAACCAAACCCCATGGTTACCATGGACACAGAACCCCATGGTTACCATAGCAACCAATCCCCGTGGTTGCCATGCTAACCCAACCCCAAGGTTACCATGGCAACACAACCCCATGGTTCCCATGGCAACACAACACCGTGGTTGCCATGGCAAGACAACCCCATCGTTACCATGGCAACACAACCCATGGTTACCATAGCAACCCAACCCCATAGTTACCATGGCAACACAACCCCATGGTTGCCATGGAAACACTACCCCATAGTTGCCATGGCTACAGAACTCCATAGTTGCCATGGCAACAAAACGCCATGGTTTCCATGGCAACAGAACCCCATAGTCACCATGGCAACACAAGCCCATCGTTACCATGGCAACAAAACCCCATGGTTGCCATGGCAACCCAACCCCATGGTTACCATGGCAACAGAACCCCGTAGCTGCCATGGCAACTAAACGCCATGGTTACCATGGCAACACAACCCCGTGCTTGCCATGGCAACGCAACCCCATGGTTACCATGGCAACCAAACCCCGTGGTTGCCATGGCAACGCAACACCATGGTTACCATGGCAACACAACCCCATGGTTGCCATGGAAACACTACCCCATGGTTGCCATGGCAACAGAACCCCATAGTTGCCATGGCAACAAAACGCCATGGTTACCATGGCAACACAACCCAATGGTTGCCATGGCAACCCAACCCCACGGTTACCATGGCAACACAACCGCATGGTTACCATCGCAACCCAACCCCATAGTTACCATAGCAACCCAACCCCATAGTTACCATGGCAGCACAACCCCATCGTTACCATGGGAACACAACCCCATGGTTGCCATGGAAACCCAACCCCTATGGTTACCATGGCAACAGAACCCCATAGTTGCCATGGCAACAAAACGCCATGGTTACCATGGCAACACAACCCCATGGTTGCCATGGCAACCCAACCCCATGGTTGCCAAGGCAACTAAACCCCATAGTTTCCATAGCAACACAACCCCATAGTTACCATGGCAACACAACCCCATGGTTTCCATGGCAACCCAACCCCATAGTTGCCATGGCAACTAAACGCCATGGTTACCATGGCAACCCAACCCCATGGTTACCATGGCAACACAACCCCATGGTTACCACAACAACAACACCGCATGGTTACCACGGCATCTCAACCCCATGGTTGCCATGGCCACTAAACCCCATAGTTTCCACAGCAACACAACCCCGTAGTTACCATGGCAACACAACCCCATCGTTACCATGGCAACACAACCCCATGGTTGCCATGGCAACCCAACCCCATCGGTACCATGGCAACACAACCCCATGGTTGCCATGGAAACACTACCCCATGGTTGCCATGGCAACAGAACCCCATAGTTGCCATGGCAACAAAACGCCATGGTTACCATGGCAACACAACCCATGGTTACCATAGCAACCCAACCCCATAGTTACCATGGCAACACAACCCCATGGTTGCCATGGAAACACTACCCCATGGTTGCCATGGCAACAGAACCCCATAGTTGCCATGGCAACAATACGCCATGGTTGCCATGGCAACAGAACCCCATAATTGCCATGGCTACAAAACGCCGTGGTTACCATGGCAACACAACCCCATGGTTGCCATGGCAACCCAACCCCGTGGTTGCCAAGGCAACTAAACCCCATAGTTTCCAGAGCAACCCAACCCCATAGTTACCATGGCAACACAACCCCATGGTTGCCATGGAAACACTACCCCATGGTTGCCATGGCAACAGAACCCCATAGTTGCCATGGCAACAATACGCCATGGTTACCATGGCAACACAACACCATGGTTGCCATGGCAACCCAACCCCATAGTTTCCATGGCAACTAAACGCCATGGTTACCATGGCAACCCAACCCCATGGTTACCATGGACACAGAACCCGATGGTTACCATAGCAACCAAACCCCGTGGTTGCCATGGCAACAGAACCCCATGGTTACCATGGCAACACAACCCCATGGTTACCACAACAACAACACCGCATGGTTACCACGGCAACCCAACTGCATGGTTTCCACGGCATCTCAACCCCATGGTTGCCATGGCAACTAAACCCCATAGTTTCCATAGCAACACAACCCCATCGTTACCATGGCAACACAACCCCATGGTTGCCATGGCAACCCAACCCCATGGTTACCATGGCAACAGAACCCCGTAGATGCCATGGCAACTAAACGCCATGGTTACCATGGCAACACAACCCCATGGTTGCCATGGCAACCCAACCCCAGGGTTACCATGGCAACACAACCCCATGTTTCCCATGGCAACACAACCCCGTGCTTGCCATGGCAACGCAACCCCATGGTTACCATGGCAACACAACCCCATGGTTCCCATGGTAAAACAACCCCGTGGTTGCCATGGCAACCCAACCCCATCGTTTCCATGGCAACACAACCCCATGGTTGCCATGGAAACACTACCCCATGGTTGCCATGGCAACAGAACCCCATAGTTGCCATGGCAACAAAACGCCATGGTTACCATGGCAACACAACCCCATGGTTGCCATGGCAACCCAACCCCATGGTTACCATGGCAACACAACCGCATGGTTACCATCGCAACCCAACCCCATAGTTACCATAGCAACCCAACCCCATAGTTACCATGGCAGCACAACCCCATCGTTACCATGGCAACACAACCCCATGGTTGCCATGGCAACCCAACCCCATGGTTACCATGGCAACAGAACCCCATAGTTGCCATGGCAACAAAACGCCATGGTTACCATGGCAACACAACCCCATGGTTGCCATGGCAACCCAACCCCATGGTTACCATGGAAACAGAACCCCATAGTTACCATGGCAGCACAACCCCATGGTTACCATGGCAACATAACCCCATGGCTGCCATGGCAACCCAACCCCATGGTTACCATGGCAACACAACCCCATGGTTGCCATGGCAACACAACCCCATGGTTGCCATGGCAACCCAACCCCATGGTTGCCATGGCAAGCCAACCCCATAGTTGCCATGGCAACACAACCCCATGGTTACCATGGCAACTCAACCCCATGGTTGCCATGGCAAGCCAACCCCACAGTTGCCATGGCAACACAACCCCATGGTTACCATGGCAACACAAACCCATGGTTGCCATGGAAACCCAACCCCATGGTTACCATGGCAACAGAACCCCATAGTTACCATGGCAGCACAACCCCATCGTTACCATGGCAACACAACCCCATGGTTGCCATGGCAACACAACCCCATGGTTACCATGGCAACAGAACCCCATAGTTGCCATGGCAACAAAACGCCATGGTTGCCATGGCAACAGACCAACATAGTTTTAATGGCAACAAAACGCCATGGTTACCATGGCAACACAACCCCATGGTTGCCATGGCAACTAAACCCCATAGTTTCCATAGCAACACAACCCCATAGTTACCATGGCAACACAACCACATCGTTACCATGGCAACACAACCCCATGGTTGCCATGGCAACCCATCCCCATGGTTGCCATGGCAACAGAACCCCATAGTTGCCATGGCAACAAAACGCCATGGTTACCATGGCAACACAACCCCATGGTTGCCATGGAAACCCAACCCCATAGTTGCCATGGCAACAAAACGCCATGGTTACCATGGCAACCAAACCCCATGGTTACCATGGACACAGAAACCCATGGTTATCATAGCAACCAATCCCCGTGGTTGCCATGCTAACCCAACCCCATGGTTACCATGGCAACACAACCCCATGGTTCCCATGGCAACACAACACCGTGGTTGCCATGGCAAGCCAACCCCATCGTTACCATGGCAACACAACCCATGGTTACCATAGCAACCCAACCCCATAGTTACCATGGCAACACAACCCCATGGTTGCCATGGAAACACTACCCCATGGTTGCCATGGCTACAGAACCCCATAGTTGCCATGGCAACAAAACGCCATGGTTTCCATGGCAACAGAACCCCATAGTTGCCATGGCAACAAAACGCCATGGTTGCCATGGCAACAGAACCCCATAATTACCATGGCTACAAAACGCCGTGGTTGCCATGGCAACACAACCCCATGGTTGCCATGGCAACCCAACCCCATGGTTGCCAAGGCAAATAAACCCCATAGTTTCCATAGCAACCCAACCCCATAGACACCATGGCAACACAACCCCATGGTTGCCATGGAAACACTACCCCATGGTTGCCATGGCAACCCAACCCCATAGTTGCCATGGCAACTAAACGCCATGGTTACCATGGCAACCCAACCCCTTGGTTACCATGGACACAGAACCCCATGGTTACCATAGCAACCAAACCCCGTGGTTACCATGGCAACACAACCCCATCGTTACCATGGCAACACAACCCCATGGTTGCCATGGCAACCCAACCCCATGGTTACCATGGCAACAGAACCCCGTAGCTGCCATGGCAACTAAACGCCATGGTTACCATGACAACACAACCCCATGGTTGCCATGGCAACCCAACCCCATGGTTACCATGGCAACACAACCCCATGTTTCCCATGGCAACCAAACCCCGTGATTGCCATTGCAACGCAACCCCATGGTTACCATGGCAACACAACCCCATGGTTCCCATGGGAACACAACCCCGTGGTTGCCATGGCAACCCAACCCCATCGTTTCCATGGGAACACAACCCCATGGTTGCCATGGAAACACTACCCCATGGTTGCCATGGCAACAGAACCCCATAGTTGCCATGTCAACAAAACGCCATGGTTACCATGGCAACACAACCCCATGGTTACCATCGCAACCCAACCCCATAGTTACCATAGCAACCCAACCCCATAGTTACCATGGCAGCACAACCCCATCGTTACCATGGCAACACAACCCCATGGTTGCCATGGCAACACAACCCCATGGTTACCATGGCAACAGAACCCCATAGTTGCCATGGCAACAGAACCCCATAGTTGCCATGGTAACAAAACGCCATGGTTACCATGGCAACAGAACCCCATAGTTGCCATGGCAACCCAACCCCATGGTTACCATGGCAACACAACCCCATGGTTCCCATGGCAACACAACACCGTGGTTGCCATGGCAAGCCAACCCCATCGTTACCATGGCAACACAACCCCATGGTTGCCATGGAAACACTACCCCATGGTTGCCATGGCAACAGAACCCCATAGCTGCCATGGCAACAAAACGCCATGGTTACCATGGCAACACAACCCCATGGTTGCCATGGCAACCCAACCCCATGGTTGCCAAGGCAACTAAACCCCATAGTTTCCATAGCAACACAACCCCATAGTTACCATGGCAACACAACCCCATGGTTTCCATGGCAACCCAACCCCATAGTTGCCATGGCAACTAAACGCCATGGTTACCATGGCAACCCAACCCCATGGTTACCATGGCAACACAACCCCATGGTTACCACAACAACAACACCGCATGGTTACCACGGCATCTCAACCCCATGGTTGCCATGGCCACTAAACCCCATAGTTTCCACAGCAACACAACCCCGTAGTTACCATGGCAACACAACCCCATCGTTACCATGGCAACACAACCCCATGGTTGCCATGGCAACCCAACCCCATTGGTACCATGGCAACACAACCCCATGGTTGCCATGGAAACACTACCCCATGGTTGCCATGGCAACAGAACCCCATAGTTGCCATGGCAACAAAACGCCATGGTTACCATGGCAACACAACCCATGGTTACCATAGCAACCCAACCCCATAGTTACCATGGCAACACAACCCCATGGTTGCCATGGAAACACTACCCCATGGTTGCCATGGCAACAGAACCCCATAGTTGCCATGGCAACAATACGCCATGGTTGCCATGGCAACAGAACCCCATAATTGCCATGGCTACAAAACGCCGTGGTTACCATGGCAACACAACCCCATGGTTGCCATGGCAACCCAACCCCGTGGTTGCCAAGGCAACTAAACCCCATAGTTTCCAGAGCAACCCAACCCCATAGTTACCATGGCAACACAACCCCATGGTTGCCATGGAAACACTACCCCATGGTTGCCATGGCAACAGAACCCCATAGTTGCCATGGCAACAATACGCCATGGTTACCATGGCAACACAACACCATGGTTGCCATGGCAACCCAACCCCATGGTTGCCAAGGCAAATAAACCCCATAGTTTCCATAGCAACCCAACCCCATAGACACCATGGCAACACAACCCCATGGTTGCCATGGAAACACTACCCCATGGTTGCCATGGCAACCCAACCCCATAGTTGCCATGGCAACTAAACGCCATGGTTACCATGGCAACCCAACCCCTTGGTTACCATGGACACAGAACCCCATGGTTACCATAGCAACCAAACCCCGTGGTTACCATGGCAACACAACCCCATCGTTACCATGGCAACACAACCCCATGGTTGCCATGGCAACCCAACCCCATGGTTACCATGGCAACAGAACCCCGTAGCTGCCATGGCAACTAAACGCCATGGTTACCATGACAACACAACCCCATGGTTGCCATGGCAACCCAACCCCATGGTTACCATGGCAACACAACCCCATGTTTCCCATGGCAACCAAACCCCGTGATTGCCATTGCAACGCAACCCCATGGTTACCATGGCAACACAACCCCATGGTTCCCATGGGAACACAACCCCGTGGTTGCCATGGCAACCCAACCCCATCGTTTCCATGGGAACACAACCCCATGGTTGCCATGGAAACACTACCCCATGGTTGCCATGGCAACAGAACCCCATAGTTGCCATGTCAACAAAACGCCATGGTTGCCATGGCAACACAACCCCATGGTTACCATCGCAACCCAACCCCATAGTTACCATAGCAACCCAACCCCATAGTTACCATGGCAGCACAACCCCATCGTTACCATGGCAACACAACCCCATGGTTGCCATGGCAACACAACCCCATGGTTACCATGGCAACAGAACCCCATAGTTGCCATGGCAACAGAACCCCATAGTTGCCATGGTAACAAAACGCCATGGTTACCATGGCAACAGAACCCCATAGTTGCCATGGCAACCCAACCCCATGGTTACCATGGCAACACAACCCCATGGTTCCCATGGCAACACAACACCGTGGTTGCCATGGCAAGCCAACCCCATCGTTACCATGGCAACACAACCCCATGGTTGCCATGGAAACACTACCCCATGGTTGCCATGGCAACAGAACCCCATAGCTGCCATGGCAACAAAACGCCATGGTTACCATGGCAACACAACCCATGGTTACCATAGCAACCCAAACCCATAGTTACCATGGCAACACAACCCCATGTTTGCCATGGAAACACTACCCCATGGTTGCCATGGCAACAGAACCCCATAGTTGCCATGGCAACAAAACGCCATGGTTACCATGGCAACACAACCCCATGGTTGCCATGGCAACCCAACCCCATGGTTGCCAAGGCAACTAAACCCCATAGTTTCCATAGCAACACAACCCCATAGTTACCATGGCAACACAACCCCATGGTTTCCATGGCAACCCAACCCCATAGTTGCCATGGCAACTAAACGCCATGGTTACCATGGCAACCCAACCCCATGGTTACCATGGCAACACAACCCCATGGTTACCACAACAACAACACCGCATGGTTACCACGGCATCTCAACCCCATGGTTGCCATGGCCACTAAACCCCATAGTTTCCACAGCAACACAACCCCGTAGTTACCATGGCAACACAACCCCATCGTTACCATGGCAACACAACCCCATGGTTGCCATGGCAACCCAACCCCATTGGTACCATGGCAACACAACCCCATGGTTGCCATGGAAACACTACCCCATGGTTTCCATGGCAACAGAACCCCATAGTTGCCATGGCAACAAAACGCCATGGTTACCATGGCAACACAACCCATGGTTACCATAGCAACCCAACCCCATAGTTACCATGGCAACACAACCCCATGGTTGCCATGGAAACACTACCCCATGGTTGCCATGGCAACAGAACCCCATAGTTGCCATGGCAACAATACGCCATGGTTGCCATGGCAACAGAACCCCATAATTGCCATGGCTACAAAACGCCGTGGTTACCATGGCAACACAACCCCATGGTTGCCATGGCAACCCAACCCCGTGGTTGCCAAGGCAACTAAACCCCATAGTTTCCAGAGCAACCCAACCCCATAGTTACCATGGCAACACAACCCCATGGTTGCCATGGAAACACTACCCCATGGTTGCCATGGCAACAGAACCCCATAGTTGCCATGGCAACAATACGACATGGTTACCATGGCAACACAACACCATGGTTGCCATGGCAACCCAACCCCATAGTTTCCATGGCAACTAAACGCCATGGTTACCATGGCAACCCAACCCCATGGTTACCATGGACACAGAACCCGATGGTTACCATAGCAACCAAACCCCGTGGTTGCCATGGCAACAGAACCCCATGGTTACCATGGCAACACAACCCCATGGTTACCACAACAACAACACCGCATGGTTACCACGGCAACCCAACTGCATGGTTTCCACGGCATCTCAACCCCATGGTTGCCATGGCAACTAAACCCCATAGTTTCCATAGCAACACAACCCCATCGTTACCATGGCAACACAACCCCATGGTTGCCATGGCAACCCAACCCCATGGTTACCATGGCAACAGAACCCCGTAGATGCCATGGCAACTAAACGCCATGGTTACCATGGCAACACAACCCCATGGTTGCCATGGCAACCCAACCCCAGGGTTACCATGGCAACACAACCCCATGTTTCCCATGGCAACACAACCCCGTGCTTGCCATGGCAACGCAACCCCATGGTTACCATGGCAACACAACCCCATGGTTCCCATGGTAAAACAACCCCGTGGTTGCCATGGAAACCCAACCCCATCGTTTCCATGGCAACACAACCCCATGGTTGCCATGGAAACACTACCCCATGGTTGCCATGGCAACAGAACCCCATAGTTGCCATGGCAACAAAACGCCATGGTTACCATGGCAACACAACCCCATGGTTGCCATGGCAACCCAACCCCATGGTTACCATGGCAACACAACCGCATGGTTACCATCGCAACCCAACCCCATAGTTACCATAGCAACCCAACCCCATAGTTACCATGGCAGCACAACCCCATCGTTACCATGGCAACACAACCCCATGGTTGCCATGGCAACCCAACCCCATGGTTACCATGGCAACAGAACCCCATAGTTGCCATGGCAACAAAACGCCATGGTTACCATGGCAACACAACCCCATGGTTGCCATGGCAACCCAACCCCATGGTTACAATGGCAACACAACCGCATGGTTACCATAGCAACACAACCCCATGGTTGCCATGGCAACCCAACCCCATGGTTACCATGGAAACAGAACCCCATATTTACCATGGCAGCACAACCCCATGGTTACCATGGCAACATAACCCCATGGCTGCCATGGCAACCCAACCCCATGGTTACCATGGCAACACAACCCCATGGTTGCCATGGCAACACAACCCCATGGTTGCCATGGCAACCCAACCCCATGGTTGCCATGGCAAGCCAACCCCATAGTTGCCATGGCAACACAACCCCATGGTTACCATGGCAACTCAACCCCATGGTTGCCATGGCAAGCCAACCCCATAGTTGCCATGGCAACACAACCCCATGGTTACCATGGCAACACAAACCCATGGTTGCCATGGAAACCCAACCCCATGGTTACCATGGCAACAGAACCCCATAGTTACCATGGCAGCACAACCCCATCGTTACCATGGCAACACAACCCCATGGTTGCCATGGCAACCCAACCCCATGGTTACCATGGCAACAGAACCCCATAGTTGCCATGGCAACAAAACGCCATGGTTGCCATGGCAACAGACCAACATAGTTTTAATGGCAACAAAACGCCATGGTTACCATGGCAACACAACCCCATGGTTGCCATGGCAACTAAACCCCATAGTTTCCATAGCAACACAACCCCATAGTTACCATGGCAACACAACCACATCGTTACCATGGCAACACAACCCCATGGTTGCCATGGCAACCCATCCCCATGGTTGCCATGGCAACAGAACCCCATAGTTGCCATGGCAACAAAACGCCATGGTTACCATGGCAACACAACCCCATGGTTGCCATGGAAACCCAACCCCATAGTTGCCATGGCAACAAAACGCCATGGTTACCATGGCAACCAAACCCCATGGTTACCATGGACACAGAAACCCATGGTTATCATAGCAACCAATCCCCGTGGTTGCCATGCTAACCCAACCCCATGGTTACCATGGCAACACAACCCCATGGTTCCCATGGCAACACAACACCGTGGTTGCCATGGCAAGCCAACCCCATCGTTACCATGGCAACACAACCCATGGTTACCATAGCAACCCAACCCCATAGTTACCATGGCAACACAACCCCATGGTTGCCATGGAAACACTACCCCATGGTTGCCATGGCTACAGAACCCCATAGTTGCCATGGCAACAAAACGCCATGGTTTCCATGGCAACAGAACCCCATAGTTGCCATGGCAACAAAACGCCATGGTTGCCATGGCAACAGAACCCCATAATTACCATGGCTACAAAACGCCGTGGTTGCCATGGCAACACAACCCCATGGTTGCCATGGCAACCCAACCCCATGGTTACCATGGCAACAGAACCCCATAGTTGCCATGGCAACTAAACGCCATGTTTATCATGGCAACCCAACCCCATGGTTGCCAAGGCAAATAAACCCCATAGTTTCCATAGCAACCCAACCCCATAGACACCATGGCAACACAACCCCATGGTTGCCATGGAAACACTACCCCATGGTTGCCATGGCAACCCAACCCCATAGTTGCCATGGCAACTAAACGCCATGGTTACCATGGCAACCCAACCCCTTGGTTACCATGGACACAGAACCCCATGGTTACCATAGCAACCAAACCCCGTGGTTACCATGGCAACACAACCCCATCGTTACCATGGCAACACAACCCCATGGTTGCCATGGCAACCCAACCCCATGGTTACCATGGCAACAGAACCCCGTAGCTGCCATGGCAACTAAACGCCATGGTTACCATGACAACACAACCCCATGGTTGCCATGGCAACCCAACCCCATGGTTACCATGGCAACACAACCCCATGTTTCCCATGGCAACCAAACCCCGTGATTGCCATTGCAACGCAACCCCATGGTTACCATGGCAACACAACCCCATGGTTCCCATGGGAACACAACCCCGTGGTTGCCATGGCAACCCAACCCCATCGTTTCCATGGGAACACAACCCCATGGTTGCCATGGAAACACTACCCCATGGTTGCCATGGCAACAGAACCCCATAGTTGCCATGTCAACAAAACGCCATGGTTACCATGGCAACACAACCCCATGGTTACCATCGCAACCCAACCCCATAGTTACCATAGCAACCCAACCCCATAGTTACCATGGCAGCACAACCCCATCGTTACCATGGCAACACAACCCCATGGTTGCCATGGCAACACAACCCCATGGTTACCATGGCAACAGAACCCCATAGTTGCCATGGCAACAAAACCCCATAGTTGCCATGGTAACAAAACGCCATGGTTACCATGGCAACAGAACCCCATAGTTGCCATGGCAACCCAACCCCATGGTTACCATGGCAACACAACCCCATGGTTCCCATGGCAACACAACACCGTGGTTGCCATGGCAAGCCAACCCCATCGTTACCATGGCAACACAACCCCATGGTTGCCATGGAAACACTACCCCATGGTTGCCATGGCAACAGAACCCCATAGCTGCCATGGCAACAAAACGCCATGGTTACCATGGCAACACAACCCATGGTTACCATAGCAACCCAAACCCATAGTTACCATGGCAACACAACCCCATGTTTGCCATGGAAACACTACCCCATGGTTGCCATGGCAACAGAACCCCATAGTTGCCATGGCAACAAAACGCCATGGTTACCATGGCAACACAACCCCATGGTTGCCATGGCAACCCAACCCCATGGTTGCCAAGGCAACTAAACCCCATAGTTTCCATAGCAACACAACCCCATAGTTACCATGGCAACACAACCCCATGGTTTCCATGGCAACCCAACCCCATAGTTGCCATGGCAACTAAACGCCATGGTTACCATGGCAACCCAACCCCATGGTTACCATGGCAACACAACCCCATGGTTACCACAACAACAACACCGCATGGTTACCACGGCATCTCAACCCCATGGTTGCCATGGCCACTAAACCCCATAGTTTCCACAGCAACACAACCCCGTAGTTACCATGGCAACACAACCCCATCGTTACCATGGCAACACAACCCCATGGTTGCCATGGCAACCCAACCCCATTGGTACCATGGCAACACAACCCCATGGTTGCCATGGAAACACTACCCCATGGTTGCCATGGCAACAGAACCCCATAGTTGCCATGGCAACAAAACGCCATGGTTACCATGGCAACACAACCCATGGTTACCATAGCAACCCAACCCCATAGTTACCATGGCAACACAACCCCATGGTTGCCATGGAAACACTACCCCATGGTTGCCATGGCAACAGAACCCCATAGTTGCCATGGCAACAATACGCCATGGTTGCCATGGCAACAGAACCCCATAATTGCCATGGCTACAAAACGCCGTGGTTACCATGGCAACACAACCCCATGGTTGCCATGGCAACCCAACCCCGTGGTTGCCAAGGCAACTAAACCCCATAGTTTCCAGAGCAACCCAACCCCATAGTTACCATGGCAACACAACCCCATGGTTGCCATGGAAACACTACCCCATGGTTGCCATGGCAACAGAACCCCATAGTTGCCATGGCAACAATACGACATGGTTACCATGGCAACACAACACCATGGTTGCCATGGCAACCCAACCCCATAGTTTCCATGGCAACTAAACGCCATGGTTACCATGGCAACCCAACCCCATGGTTACCATGGACACAGAACCCGATGGTTACCATAGCAACCAAACCCCGTGGTTGCCATGGCAACAGAACCCCATGGTTACCATGGCAACACAACCCCATGGTTACCACAACAACAACACCGCATGGTTACCACGGCAACCCAACTGCATGGTTTCCACGGCATCTCAACCCCATGGTTGCCATGGCAACTAAACCCCATAGTTTCCATAGCAACACAACCCCATCGTTACCATGGCAACACAACCCCATGGTTGCCATGGCAACCCAACCCCATGGTTACCATGGCAACAGAACCCCGTAGATGCCATGGCAACTAAACGCCATGGTTACCATGGCAACACAACCCCATGGTTGCCATGGCAACCCAACCCCAGGGTTACCATGGCAACACAACCCCATGTTTCCCATGGCAACACAACCCCGTGCTTGCCATGGCAACGCAACCCCATGGTTACCATGGCAACACAACCCCATGGTTCCCATGGTAAAACAACCCCGTGGTTGCCATGGAAACCCAACCCCATCGTTTCCATGGCAACACAACCCCATGGTTGCCATGGAAACACTACCCCATGGTTGCCATGGCAACAGAACCCCATAGTTGCCATGGCAACAAAACGCCATGGTTACCATGGCAACACAACCCCATGGTTGCCATGGCAACCCAACCCCATGGTTACCATGGCAACACAACCGCATGGTTACCATCGCAACCCAACCCCATAGTTACCATAGCAACCCAACCCCATAGTTACCATGGCAGCACAACCCCATCGTTACCATGGCAACACAACCCCATGGTTGCCATGGCAACCCAACCCCATGGTTACCATGGCAACAGAACCCCATAGTTGCCATGGCAACAAAACGCCATGGTTACCATGGCAACACAACCCCATGGTTGCCATGGCAACCCAACCCCATGGTTACAATGGCAACACAACCGCATGGTTACCATAGCAACACAACCCCATGGTTGCCATGGCAACCCAACCCCATGGTTACCATGGAAACAGAACCCCATAGTTACCATGGCAGCACAACCCCATGGTTACCATGGCAACATAACCCCATGGCTGCCATGGCAACCCAACCCCATGGTTACCATGGCAACACAACCCCATGGTTGCCATGGCAACACAACCCCATGGTTGCCATGGCAACCCAACCCCATGGTTGCCATGGCAAGCCAACCCCATAGTTGCCATGGCAACACAACCCCATGGTTACCATGGCAACTCAACCCCATGGTTGCCATGGCAAGCCAACCCCATAGTTGCCATGGCAACACAACCCCATGGTTACCATGGCAACACAAACCCATGGTTGCCATGGAAACCCAACCCCATGGTTACCATGGCAACAGAACCCCATAGTTACCATGGCAGCACAACCCCATCGTTACCATGGCAACACAACCCCATGGTTGCCATGGCAACCCAACCCCATGGTTACCATGGCAACAGAACCCCATAGTTGCCATGGCAACAAAACGCCATGGTTGCCATGGCAACAGACCAACATAGTTTTAATGGCAACAAAACGCCATGGTTACCATGGCAACACAACCCCATGGTTGCCATGGCAACTAAACCCCATAGTTTCCATAGCAACACAACCCCATAGTTACCATGGCAACACAACCACATCGTTACCATGGCAACACAACCCCATGGTTGCCATGGCAACCCATCCCCATGGTTGCCATGGCAACAGAACCCCATAGTTGCCATGGCAACAAAACGCCATGGTTACCATGGCAACACAACCCCATGGTTGCCATGGAAACCCAACCCCATAGTTGCCATGGCAACAAAACGCCATGGTTACCATGGCAACCAAACCCCATGGTTACCATGGACACAGAAACCCATGGTTATCATAGCAACCAATCCCCGTGGTTGCCATGCTAACCCAACCCCATGGTTACCATGGCAACACAACCCCATGGTTCCCATGGCAACACAACACCGTGGTTGCCATGGCAAGCCAACCCCATCGTTACCATGGCAACACAACCCATGGTTACCATAGCAACCCAACCCCATAGTTACCATGGCAACACAACCCCATGGTTGCCATGGAAACACTACCCCATGGTTGCCATGGCTACAGAACCCCATAGTTGCCATGGCAACAAAACGCCATGGTTTCCATGGCAACAGAACCCCATAGTTGCCATGGCAACAAAACGCCATGGTTGCCATGGCAACAGAACCCCATAATTACCATGGCTACAAAACGCCGTGGTTGCCATGGCAACACAACCCCATGGTTGCCATGGCAACCCAACCCCATGGTTGCCAAGGCAAATAAACCCCATAGTTTCCATAGCAACCCAACCCCATAGACACCATGGCAACACAACCCCATGGTTGCCATGGAAACACTACCCCATGGTTGCCATGGCAACCCAACCCCATAGTTGCCATGGCAACTAAACGCCATGGTTACCATGGCAACCCAACCCCTTGGTTACCATGGACACAGAACCCCATGGTTACCATAGCAACCAAACCCCGTGGTTACCATGGCAACACAACCCCATCGTTACCATGGCAACACAACCCCATGGTTGCCATGGCAACCCAACCCCATGGTTACCATGGCAACAGAACCCCGTAGCTGCCATGGCAACTAAACGCCATGGTTACCATGACAACACAACCCCATGGTTGCCATGGCAACCCAACCCCATGGTTGCCATGGCAACACAACCCCATGTTTCCCATGGCAACCAAACCCCGTGATTGCCATTGCAACGCAACCCCATGGTTACCATGGCAACACAACCCCATGGTTCCCATGGGAACACAACCCCGTGGTTGCCATGGCAACCCAACCCCATCGTTTCCATGGGAACACAACCCCATGGTTGCCATGGAAACACTACCCCATGGTTGCCATGGCAACAGAACCCCATAGTTGCCATGTCAACAAAACGCCATGGTTACCATGGCAACACAACCCCATGGTTACCATCGCAACCCAACCCCATAGTTACCATAGCAACCCAACCCCATAGTTACCATGGCAGCACAACCCCATCGTTACCATGGCAACACAACCCCATGGTTGCCATGGCAACACAACCCCATGGTTACCATGGCAACAGAACCCCATAGTTGCCATGGCAACAGAACCCCATAGTTGCCATGGTAACAAAACGCCATGGTTACCATGGCAACAGAACCCCATAGTTGCCATGGCAACCCAACCCCATGGTTACCATGGCAACACAACCCCATGGTTCCCATGGCAACACAACACCGTGGTTGCCATGGCAAGCCAACCCCATCGTTACCATGGCAACACAACCCCATGGTTGCCATGGAAACACTACCCCATGGTTGCCATGGCAACAGAACCCCATAGCTGCCATGGCAACAAAACGCCATGGTTACCATGGCAACACAACCCATGGTTACCATAGCAACCCAAACCCATAGTTACCATGGCAACACAACCCCATGTTTGCCATGGAAACACTACCCCATGGTTGCCATGGCAACAGAACCCCATAGTTGCCATGGCAAAAAACGCCATGGTTGCCATGGCAACAGAACCACATAATTGCCATGGCTACAAAACGCCGTGGTTACCATGGCAACACAACCCGATGGTTGCCATGGCAACCCAACCCCATGGTTGCCAAGGCAAGTAAACCCCATAGTTTCCATAGCAACACAACCCCATAGTTACCATGGCAACACAACCCCATGGTTTCCATGGCAACCCAACCCCATAGTTGCCATGGCAACTAAACGCCATGGTTACCATGGCAACCCAACCCCATGGTTACCATGGCAACACAACCCCATGGTTACCACAACAACAACACCGCATGGTTACCGCGGCAACCCAACTGCATGGTTACCACGGCATCTCAACCCCATGGTTGCCATGGCCACTAAACCCCATAGTTTCCACAGCAACACAACCCCGTAGTTACCATGGCAACACAACCCCATCGTTACCATGGCAACACAACCCCATGGTTGCCATGGCAACCCAACCCCATGGTTACCATGGCAACAGAACCCCGTAGCTGCAATGGCAACTAAACGCCATGGTTACCATGGCAACACAACCCCATGGTTGCCATGGCAACCCAACCCCATGGTTACCATGGCAACACAACCCCATGTTTCCCAATGCAACACAACCCCGTGCTTGCCATGGCAACGCAACCCCACGGTTACCATGGCAACCAAACCCCGTGGTTGCCATGGCAACGCAACACCATGGTTGCCATGGCAACACAACCCCATGGTTCCCATGGCAACACAACCCCGTGGTTGCCATGGCAACCCAACCCCATCGTTTCCATGGCAACACAACCCCATGGTTGCCATGGACACACTACCCCATTGTTACAATGGCAACAGAACCCCATAGTTGCCATGGCAACAAAACGCCATGGTTACCATGGCAACACAACCCCATGGTTGCCATGGCAACCCAACCCCATGGTTACCATGGCAACACAACCGCATGGTTACCATCGCAAACCAACCCCATAGTTACCATAGCAACCGAACCCCATAGTTACCATGGCAGCACAACCCCATCGTTACCATGGCAACACAACCCCATGGTTGCCATGGCAACCCAACCCCATGGTTACCATGGCAACAGAACCCCATAGTTGCCATGGCAACAAAACGCCATGGTTACCATGGCAACACAACTCCATGGTTGCCATGGCAACCCAACCCCAGGGTTACCATGGCAACACAACCCCATGGTTCCCATGGCAACACAACACCGTGGCTGCCATGGCAAGCCAACCCCATTGGTACCATGGCAACACAACCCCATGGTTGCCATGGAAACACTACCCCATGGTTGCCATGGCAACAGAACCCCATAGTTGCCATGGCAACAAAACGCCATGGTTACCATGGCAACACAACCCATGGTTACCATAGCAACCCAACCCCATAGTTACCATGGCAACACAACCCCATGGTTGCCATGGAAACACTACCCCATGGTTGCCATGGCAACAGAACCCCATAGTTGCCATGGCAACAAAACGCCATGGTTGCCATGGCAACAGAACCCCATAATTGCCATGGCTACAAAACGCCGTGGTTACCATGGTAACACAACCCTATGGTTGCCATGGCAACCCAACCCCATGGTTGCCAAGGCAACTAAACCCCATAGTTTCCAGAGCAACCCAACCCCATAGTTACCATGGCAACACAACCCCATGGTTGCCATGGAAACACTACCCCATGGTTTCCATGGCAACAGAACCCCATAGTTGCAATGGCAACAATACGCTATGGTTACCATGGCAACACAACCCCATGGTTGCCATGGCAACCCAACCCCATAGTTGCCATGGCAACTAAACGCCATGGTTACCATGGCAACCCAACCCCATGGTTACCATGGACACAGAAATCCATGGTTACCATAGCAACCAAACCCCGTGGTTGCCATGGCAACCCAACCCCATGGTTACCATGGCAACACAACCCCATGGTTACCACAACAACAACACCGCATGGTTACCACGGCAACCCAATTGCATGGTTACCACGGCATCTCAACCCCACGGTTGCCATGGCAACTAAACCCCATAGTTTCCATAGCAACACAACCCCATAGTTACCACGGCAACACAACCCCATCGTTACCATGGCAACACAAACCCATGGTTGCCATGGCAACCCAACCCCATGGTTACCATGGCAACAGAACCCCGTAGCTGCCATGGCAACTAAACGCCACGGTTACCATGGCAACACAACCCCATGGTTGCCATGGCAACCCAACCCCATTGTTACCATGGCAACACAACCCCATGTTTCCCATGGCAACAAAACCCCGTGCTTGCCATGGCAACATAACCACATGGTTACCATGGCAACAGAACCCCATAGTTGCCATGGCAACAAAACGCCATGGTTACCATGGCAACACAACCCCATGGTTCCCATGGCATCCAAACCCCATGGTTACCATGGCAACACAACCCCATGGTTCCCATGGCAACACAACACCGTGGTTGCCATGGCAAGCCAACCCCATCGTTACCATGGCAACACAACCCCATGGTTGCCATGGAAACACTACCCCATGGTTGCCATGGCAACAGAACCCCATAGTTGCGATGGCAACAAAACGCCATGGTTACCATGGCAACACAACCCATGGTTACCATAGCAACCCAACCCCATAGTTACCATGGCAACACAACCCCATGGTTGCCATGGAAACACTACCCCATGGTAGCCATGGCAACAGAACCCCATAGTTGCCATGGCAACAAAACGCCATGGTTGCCATGGCAACAGAACCCCATAATTGCCATGGCTACAAAACGCCGTGGTTGCCATGGCAACACAACCCCATGGTTGCCATGGCAACCCAACCCCATGGTTGCCAAGGCAACTAAACCCCATAGTTTCCATAGCAACCCAACCCCATAGTTACCATGGCAACACAACCCCATGGTTGCCATGGAAACACTACCCCATGGTTGCCATGGCAACAGAACCCCATAGTTTCCGTGGCAACTAAACGCCATGGTTACCATGGCAACCCAACCCCATGGTTACCATGGACACAGAACCCCATGGTTACCGTAGCAATCAAACCCCGTGGTTGCCATGGCAACCCAACCCCATGGTTACCATGGCAACACAACCCCATGGTTACCACAACAACAACACCGCATGGTTACCACGGCAACCCAACTGCATGGTTACCACGGCATCTCAACCCCATGGTTGCCATGGCAACTAAAACCCATAGTTTCCATAGCAACACAACCCCATAGTTACCATGGCAACACAACCCCATCGTTACCATGGCAACACAACCCCAGGGTTACCATGGCAACAGAACGCCGTAGCTGCCATGGCAACTAAACGCCATGGTTACCATGGCAACACAACCCCATGGTTGCCATGGCAACCCAACCCCAGGGTTACCATGGCAACAGAACGCCGTAGCTGCCATGGCAACTAAACGCCATGGTTACCATGGCAACACAACACCGTGGTTCCCATGGCAAGCCAACCCCATCGTTACCATGGCAACACAACCCATGGTTACAATAGCAACCCAACCCCATAGTTACCATGGCAACACAACCCCATGGTTGCCATGGCAACAGAACCCCATAGTTGCCATGGCAACACAACCCCATGGTTGCCATGGCAACAGAACCCCATAATTGCCATGGCTACAAAACGCCGTGGTTGCCATGGCAACACAACCCCATGGTTGCCATGGCAACCCAACCCCATTGTTGCCAAGGCAACTAAACACCATAGTTTCCATTGCAACCCAAGCCCGTAGTTACCATGGTAACACAACCCCATGGTTGCCATGGAAACACTACCCCATGGTTGCCATGGCAACTAAACGCCATGGTTACCATGGCGACCCAACCCCATGGTTACCATGGAAACAGAACCCCATGGTTACCATAGCAACCAAACCCCGTGGTTACCATGGCAACACAACCCCATCGTTACCATGGCAACACAACCCCATGGTTGCCATGGCAACCCAACCCCATGGTTACCATGGCAACAGAACCCCGTAGCTGCCATGGCAACTAAACGCCATGGTTACCATGGCAACACAACACCATGGTTGCCATGGCAACCCAACCCTATGGTTACCATGGCAACACAACCCCATGTTTCCCATGGCAACACAACCCCGTGCTTGCCATGGCAACGCAACCCCATGGTTACCATGGCAAACAAACCCCGTGGTTGCCATGGCAACGCAACTCCATGGTTACCATGGCAACACAACCCCATGGTTCCCATGGCAACACAACCCCGTGGTTGCAATGGCAACCCAACCCCATCGTTTGCATGGCAACACAACCCCATGGTTTCCATGGAAACACTACCCCATGGTTGCCATGGCAACAGAACCCCATAGTTGCCATGGCAACAAAACGCCATGGTTACCATGGCAACACAACCCCATGGTTGCCATGGCAACCCAACCCCATGGTTACCATGGCAACACAACCGCATGGTTACCATCGCAACCTAACCCCATAGTTACCATAGCAACCCAACCCCATAGTTACCATGGCAGCACAACCCCATCGTTACCATGGCAACACAACCCCATGGTTTCCATGGCAACCCAACCCCATGGTTACCATGGCAACACAACCCCATGGTTACCATGGCAACACAACCGCATGGTTACCATCGCATCCCAACCCCATAGTTACCATGGAAACACAACCCCATAGTTACCATGGCAGCACAACCCCATCGTTACCATGGCAACACAACCCCATGGTTGCCATGGCAAGCCAACCCCATGGTTACCATGGCAGCACAACCCCATGGTTGCCATGGCAACACAACCCCATGGTTGCCATGGCAACCCAACCCCATAGTTACCATGGCAACACAACCCCATCGTTACCATGGCAGCACAACCCCATAGTTACCATAGCAACCCAACCCCATCGTTACCATGGCAACACAACCCCATGGTTGCCATGGCAAGCCAACCCCATGGTTACCATAGCAGCACAAACCCATGGTTGCCATGGCAACACAACCCCATGGTTGCCATGGCAACCCAACCCCATAGTTACCATGGCAACACAACCCCATCGTTACCATGGCAGCACAACCCCATAGTTACCATAGCAACCCAACCCCATGGTTACCATGGCAACCCAACCCCATGGTTGCCATGGCAACCCAACCCCATGGTTACCATGGCAACAGAACCCCGTAGCTGCCATGGCAACTAAACGCCATGGTTACCATGGCAACACAACACCATGGTTGCCATGGCAACCCAACCCTATGGTTACCATGGCAACACAACCCCATGTTTCCCATGGCAACACAACCCCGTGCTTGCCATGGCAACGCAACCCCATGGTTACCATGGCAAACAAACCCCGTGGTTGCCATGGCAACGCAACTCCATGGTTACCATGGCAACACAACCCCATGGTTCCCATGGCAACACAACCCCGTGGTTGCAATGGCAACCCAACCCCATCGTTTGCATGGCAACACAACCCCATGGTTTCCATGGAAACACTACCCCATGGTTGCCATGGCAACAGAACCCCATAGTTGCCATGGCAACAAAACGCCATGGTTACCATGGCAACACAACCCCATGGTTGCCATGGCAACCCAACCCCATGGTTACCATGGCAACACAACCGCATGGTTACCATCGCAACCTAACCCCATAGTTACCATAGCAACCCAACCCCATAGTTACCATGGCAGCACAACCCCATCGTTACCATGGCAACACAACCCCATGGTTGCCATGGCAAGCCAACCCCATGGTTACCATAGCAGCACAACCCCATGGTTGCCATGGCAACACAACCCCATGGTTGCCATGGCAACTCAACCCCATAGTTACCATGGCAACACAACCCCATCGTTACCATGGCAGCACAACCCCATAGTTACCATAGCAACCCAACCCCATGGTTACCATGGCAACCCAACCCCATGGTTACCATGGCAACACAACCGCATGGTTACCATCGCAACCCAAACCCATAGTTACCATGGCAACACAACCCCATAGTTACCATGGCAGCACAACCCCATCGTTACCATGGCAACACAACCCCATGGTTGCCATGGCAACACAACCCCATGGTTGCCATGGCAACCCAAACCCATGGTTACCATGGCAACCCAACCCCATGGTTACCATGGCAACACAACCGCATGGTTACCATCGCAACCCAACCCCATAGTAACCATAGCAACCCAACCCCATAGTTACCATGGCAGCACAACCCCATCGTTACCATGGCAACACAACCCCATAGTTACCATGGCAGCACAACCCCATCGTTACCATGGCAACACAACCCCATGGTTGCCATGGCAACCCAACCCCATGGTTACCATGGCAACACAACCGCATGGTTACCATCGCAACGCAACCCCATAGTTACCATAGCAACCCAACCCCATAGTTACCATGGCAACCCAACCCCATGTTTACCATGGCAACACAACCCCATGGTTGCCATGGCAACCCAACCCCATGGTTGCCATGGCAACACAACCCCATGGTTACCATGGCAACACAACACCATGGTTGCCATGGCAACCCAACCCCATGGTTACCATGGCAACAGAACCCCATAGTTACCATGGCAGCACAACCCCATCGTTACCATGGCAACACAACCCCATGGTTGCCATGGCAACCCAACCCCATGGTTACCATGGCAACACAACCCCATGGTTGCCATGGCAACACAACCCCATGGTTGCCATGGCAACCCAACCCCATGGTTGCCATGGCAAGCCAACCCCATAGTTGCCATGGCAACACAACCCCATGGTTACCGTGGCAACACAACCCCATGGTTGCCATGGCAAGCCAACCCCATAGTTGCCATGGCAACACAACCCCATGGTTACCATGGCAACACAACCCCATGTTTGTCATGGCAACACAACCCCATGGTTACCATGGCAACAGAACCCCATAGTTACCATGGCAGCACAACCCCATCGTTACCATGGCAACACAACCCCATGGTTGCCATGGCAACCCAACCCCATGGTTACCATGGCAACAGAACCCCCTTGTTGCCATGGCAACAAAACGCCATGGTTACCATGGCAACACAACCCCATGGTTGCCAGGGCAACCCAACCCCATGGTTACCATGGCAACAGAACCCCATGGTTACCATGGCAACACAACCGCATGGTTACCATGGCAACCCAACCGCATGGTTACCATGGCAACACAACCCCATAGTTACCATGGCAGCACAACCCCATCGTTACCATGGCAACACAACCCCATGGTTGCCATGGCAACCCAACCCCATGGTTGCCATGGCAACCCAACCCCATTGTTGCCAAGGCAACTAAACACCATAGTTTCCATTGCAACCCACGCCCATAGTTACCATGGTAACACAACCCCATGGTTGCCATGGAAACACTACCCCATGGTTGCCATGGCAACTAAACGCCATGGTTACCATGGCGACCCAACCCCATGGTTACCATGGAAACAGAACCCCATGGTTACCATAGCAACCAAACCCCGTGGTTACCATGGCAACACAACCCCATCGTTACCATGGCAACACAACCCCATGGTTGCCATGGCAACCCAACCACATGGTTACCATGGCAACAGAACCCCGTAGCTGCCATGGCAACTAAACGCCATGGTTACCATGGCAACACAACACCATGGTTGCCATGGCAACCCAACCCTATCGTTACCATGGCAACACAACCCCATGTTTCCCATGGCAACACAACCCCGTGCTTGCCATGGCAACGCAACCCCATGGTTACCATGGCAAACAAACCCCGTGGTTGCCATGGCAACGCAACTCCATGGTTACCATGGCAACACAACCCCATGGTTCCCATGGCAACACAACCCCGTGGTTGCAATGGCAACCCAACCCCATCGTTTGCATGGCAACACAACCCCATGGTTTCCATGGAAACACTACCCCATGGTTGCCATGGCAACAGAACCCCATAGTTGCCATGGCAACAAAACGCCATGGTTACCATGGCAACACAACCCCATGGTTGCCATGGCAACCCAACCCCATGGTTACCATGGCAACACAACCGCATGGTTACCATCTCAACCTAACCCCATAGTTACCATAGCAACCCAACCCCATAGTTACCATGGCAGCACAACCCCATCGTTACCATGGCAACACAACCCCATGGTTTCCATGGCAACCCAACCCCATGGTTACCATGGCAACACAACCCCATGGTTACCATGGCAACACAACCGCATGGTTACCATCGCATCCCAACCCCATAGTTACCATGGAAACACAACCCCATAGTTACCATGGCAGCACAACCCCATCGTTACCATGGCAACACAACCCCATGGTTGCCATGGCAAGCCAACCCCATGGTTACCATGGCAGCACAACCCCATGGTTGCCATGGCAACACAACCCCATGGTTGCCATGGCAACCCAACCCCATAGTTACCATGGCAACACAACCCCATCGTTACCATGGCAGCACAACCCCATAGTTACCATAGCAACCCAACCCCATCGTTACCATGGCAACACAACCCCATGGTTGCCATGGCAAGCCAACCCCATGGTTACCATAGCAGCACAACCCCATGGTTGCCATGGCAACACAACCCCATGGTTGCCATGGCAACCCAACCCCATAGTTACCATGGCAACACAACCCCATCGTTACCATGGCAGCACAACCCCATAGTTACCATAGCAACCCAACCCCATGGTTACCATGGCAACCCAACCCCATGGTTACCATGGCAACACAACCGCATGGTTACCATCGCAACCCAAACCCATAGTTACCATGGCAACACAACCCCATAGTTACCATGGCAGCACAACCCCATCGTTACCATGGCAACACAACCCCATGGTTGCCAAGGCAACACAACCCCATGGTTGCCATGGCAACCCAAACCCATGGTTACCATGGCAACCCAACCCCATGGTTACCATGGCAACACAACCGCATGGTTACCATCGCAACCCAACCCCATAGTAACCATAGCAACCCAACCCCATAGTTACCATGGCAGCACAACCCCATCGTTACCATGGCAACACAACCCCATAGTTACCATGGCAGCACAACCCCATCGTTACCATGGCAACAGAACCCCATGGTTGCCATGGCAACCCAACCCCATGGTTACCATGGCAACACAACCGCATGGTTACCATCGCAACCCAACCCCATAGTTACCATAGCAACCCAACCCCATAGTTACCATGGCAACCCAACCCCATGTTTACCATGGCAACACAACCCCATGGTTGCCATGGCAACCCAACCCCATGGTTGCCATGGCAACACAACCCCATGGTTACCATGGCAACACAACACCATGGTTGCCATGGCAACCCAACCCCATGGTTACCATGGCAACAGAACCCCATAGTTACCATGGCAGCACAACCCCATCGTTACCATGGCAACACAACCCCATGGTTGCCATGGCAACCCAACCCCATGGTTACCATGGCAACACAACCCCATGGTTGCCATGGCAACACAACCCCATGGTTGCCATGGCAACCCAACCCCATGGTTGCCATGGCAAGCCAACCCCATAGTTGCCATGGCAACACAACCCCATGGTTACCGTGGCAACACAACCCCATGGTTGCCATGGCAAGCCAACCCCATAGTTGCCATGGCAACCCAACCCCATGGTTACCATGGCAACACAACCCCATGTTTGTCAGGGCAACACAACCCCATGGTTACCATGGCAACAGAACCCCATAGTTACCATGGCAGCACAACCCCATCGTTACCATGGCAACACAACCCCATGGTTGCCATGGCAACCCAACCCCATGGTTACCATGGCAACAGAACCCCCTAGTTGCCATGGCAACAAAACGCCATGGTTACCATGGCAACACAACCCCATGGTTGCCATGGCAACCCAACCCCATGGTTACCATGGCAACAGAACCCCATGGTTACCTTGGCAACACAACCGCATGGTTACCATGGCAACCCAACCCCATGGTTACCATGGCAACACAACCCCATAGTTACCATGGCAGCACAACCCCATCGTTACCATGGCAACACAACCCCATGGTTGCCATGGCAACCCAACACCATGGTTACCATGGCAACAGAACCCCATGGTTACCATGGCAACACAACCCCATGGTTACCATGGCAACACAACCCCATGGTTGCCATGGCAAGCCAACCCCATAGTTGCCATGGCAACACAACCCCATGGTTACCATGGCAACACAACCCCATGGTTGTCATGGCAACCCAACCCCATGGTTACCATGGCAACAGAACCCCATAGTTACCATGGCAGCACAACCCCATCGTTACCATGGCAACACAACCCCATGGTTGCCATGGCAAGCCAACCCCATGGTTACCATGGCAGCACAACCCCATGGTTGCCATGGCAACACAACCCCATAGTTGCCATGGCAACCCAACCCCATAGTTACCATGGCAACACAACCCCATCGTTACCATGGCAGCACAACCCCATAGTTACCATAGCAACCCAACCACATGGTTACCATGGCAACCCAACCCCATGGTTACCATGGCAACACAACCGCATGGTTACCATCGCAACCCAAACCCATAGTTACCATGGCAACACAACCCCATAGTTACCATGGCAGCACAACCCCATCGTTACCATGGCAACACAACCCCGTGGTTGCCATGGCAACACAACCCCATGGTTGCCATGGCAACCCAACCCCATGGTTACCATGGCAACACAACCGCATGGTTACCATCGCAACCCAACCCCATAGTAACCATAGCAACCCAACCCCATAGTTACCATGGCAGCACAAACCCATCGTTACCATGGCAACACAACCCCATAGTTGCCATGGCAACCCAACCCCATGGTTACCATGGCAACACAACCGCATGGTTACCATCGCAACCCAACCCCATAGTTACCATAGCAACCCAACCCCATAGTTACCATGGCAACACAACCCCATCTTTACCATGGCAACACAACCCCATGGTTGCCATGGCAACCCAACCCCATGGTTTCCATGGCAACAGAACCCCATGGTAACCATGGCAACAGAACACCATAGTTGCCATGGCAACCCAACCCCATGGTTACCATGGCAACACAACCCCATGGTTACCATGGCAACCAAACCCCATGGTTTCCATGGCAACACAACCCCATGGTTACCATGGCAACACAACCCCATGGTTGCCATGGCAACCCAACCCCATGGTTACCATGGCAACAGAACCCCATGGTTGCCGTGGCAACCCAACCCCATGGTTACCATGGCAACAGAACCCCCTAGTTGCCATGGCAACAAAACGCCATGGTTACCATGGCAACACAACCCCATGGTTGCCATGGCAACCCAACCCCATGGTTACCATGGCAACAGAACCCCATGGTTACTATGGCAACACAACCCCATGGTTACCATGGCAACACAACCCCATGGTTGCCATGGCAAGCCAACCCCATAGTTGCCATGGCAACACAACCCCATGGTTACCATGGCAACACAACCCCATAGTTGCCATGGCAACCCAACCCCATGGTTACCATGGCAACAGAACCCCATAGTTACCATGGCAGCACAACCCCATCGTTACCATGGCAACACAACCCCACGGTTGCCATGGCAACCCAACCCCATGGTTACCATGGCAACAGAACCCCCTAGTTGCCATGGCAACAAAACACCATGGTTACCATGGCAACACAACCGCATGGTTGCCATGGCAAACCAACCCCATGGTTGCCATGGCAAGCCAACCCCATAGTTGCCATGGCAACCCAACCCCATGGTTACCATGGCAACACAACCCCATGGCTGCCATGGCAACCCAACCCCATGGTTGCCATGGCAAGCCAACCCCATAGTTACCATGGCAGCACAACCCCATCGTTACCATGGCAACACAAACCCATGGTTGCCATGGCAACCTAACCCCATGGTTACCATGGCAACAGAACCCCATAGTTGCCATGGCAACAAAACGCCATTGTTACCATGGCAACACAACCCCATAGTTGCCATGGCAACCCAACCCCATGGTTACCATGGCAACAGAACCCCATAGTTGCCATGGCAACACAACCCCATCGTTACCATGGCAACACAACCCCATGGTTGCCATGGCAACCCAACGCCATGGTTACCATGGCAACAGAACCCCATAGTTGCCATGGCAACACAACCCCATGGTTACCATGGCAATACAACCCCATGGTTCCCATGGCAACACAACACCGTGGTTGCCATGGCAAGCCAACCCCATCGTTACCATGGCAATACAACCCCATGGTTGCCATGGAAACACTACCCCATGGTTGCCATGGCAACAGAACCCCATAGTTGCCATGGCAGCAAAACGCCATGGTTACCATGGCAACACAACCCATGGTTACCATAGCAACCCAACCCCATAGTTATCATGGCAACACAACCCCATGGTTGCCATGGAAACACTACCCCATGGTTGCCATGGCAACAGAACCCCATAGTTGCCATGGGAACAAAACGCCATGGTTTCCATGGCAACAGAACCCCATAATTGCCATGGCTACAAAACGCCGTGGTTACCATGGCAAGACAACCCCATGGTTGCCATGGCAACCCAACCCCATGGTTGCCAAGGCATCTAAACCCCATAGTTCCCATAGCAACCCAACCCCATAGTTACCATGGCAACACAACCCCATGGTTGCCATGGAAACACTACCCCATTGTTGCCATGGCAACAGAACCCCATAGTTGCCATGGCAACAATACGCCATGGTTACCATGGCAACACAACCCCATGGTTGCCATGGCAACCCAACCCGATAGTTGCCATGGCAACTAAACGCCATGGTTACCATGGCAACCCAACCCCATGGTTACCATGGACACAGAACCCCATGGTTACCATAGCAACCAAACCCCGTGGTTGCCATGGCAACCCAACCCCATGGTTACCATTGCAACACAACCCCATGGTTACCACAAAAACAACACCGCATGGTTACCACGGCAACCCAACTGCATGGTTACCACGGCATCTCAACCACATGGTTGCCATGGCAACTAAACCCCATAGTTTCCATAGCAACACAACCCCATAGTTACCATGGCAACACAACCCCATCGTTACCATGGCAACACAACCCCATGGTTGCCATGGCAACCCAACCCCATGGTTACCATGGCAACAGAACCCCGTAGCTGCCATGGCAACTAAACGCCATGGTTACCATGGCAACACAACCCCATGGTTGCCATGGCAACCCAACCTCATGGTTACCATGGCAACACAACCCCATGTTTCCCATGGCAACAAAACCCCGTGCTTGCCATGGCAACGCAACCCCATGGTTACCATGGTAACCAAACCCCGTGGTTGCCATGGCAACGCAACACCATGGTTCCCATGGCAACACAACCCCGTGGTTGCCATGGCAACCCAACCCCATCGTTTCCATGGCAACACAACCCCATGGTTGCCATGGAAACACTACCCCATGGTTGCCATGGCAACAGAACCCCATAGTTGCCATGGCAAAAAACGCCATGGTTGCCATGGCAACAGAACCACATAATTGCCATGGCTACAAAACGCCGTGGTTACCATGGCAACACAACCCGATGGTTGCCATGGCAACCCAACCCCATGGTTGCCAAGGCAAGTAAACCCCATAGTTTCCATACCAACACAACCCCATAGTTACCATGGCAACACAACCCCATGGTTTCCATGGCAACCCAACCCCATAGTTGCCATTGCAACTAAACGCCATGGTTACCATGGCAACCCAACCCCATGGTTACCATGGCAACACAACCCCATGGTTACCACAACAACAACACCGCATGGTTACCGCGGCAACCCAACTGCATGGTTACCACGGCATCTCAACCCCATGGTTGCCATGGCCACTAAACCCCATAGTTTCCACAGCAACACAACCCCGTAGTTACCATGGCAACACAACCCCATCGTTACCATGGCAACACAACCCCATGGTTGCCATGGCAACCCAACCCCATGGTTACCATGGCAACAGAACCCCGTAGCTGCCATGGCAACTAAACGCCATGGTTACCATGGCAACACAACCCCATGGTTGCCATGGCAACCCAACCCCATGGTTACCATGGCAACACAACCCCATGTTTCCCAATGCAACACAACCCCGTGCTTGCCATGGCAACGCAACCCCACGGTTACCATGGCAACCAAACCCCGTGGTTGCCATGGCAACGCAACACCATGGTTGCCATGGCAACACAACCCCATGGTTCCCATGGCAACACAACCCCGTGGTTGCCATGGCAACCCAACCCCATCGTTTCCATGGCAACACAACCCCATGGTTGCCATGGACACACTACCCCATGGTTACAATGGCAACAGAACCCCATAGTTGCCATGGCAACAAAACGCCATGGTTACCATGGCAACACAACCCCATGGTTGCCATGGCAACCCAACCCCATGGTTACCATGGCAACACAACCGCATGGTTACCATCGCAAACCAACCCCATAGTTACCATAGCAACCCAACCCCATAGTTACCATGGCAGCACAACCCCATCGTTACCATGGCAACACAACCCCATGGTTGCCATGGCAACCCAACCCCATGGTTACCATGGCAACAGAACCCCATAGTTGCCATGGCAACAAAACGCCATGGTTACCATGGCAACACAACTCCATGGTTGCCATGGCAACCCAACCCCAGGGTTACCATGGCAACACAACCCCATGGTTCCCATGGCAACACAACACCGTGGCTGCCATGGCAAGCCAACCCCATTGGTACCATGGCAACACAACCCCATGGTTGCAATGGAAACACTACCCCATGGTTGCCATGGCAACAGAACCCCATAGTTGCCATGGCAACAAAACGCCATGGTTACCATGGCAACACAACCCATGGTTACCATAGCAACCCAACCCCATAGTTACCATGGCAACACAACCCCATGGTTGCCATGGAAACACTACCCCATGGTTGCCATGGCAACAGAACCCCATAGTTGCCATGGCAACAAAACGCCATGGTTGCCATGGCAACAGAACCCCATAATTGCCATGGCTACAAAACGCCGTGGTTACCATGGTAACACAACCCCATGGTTGCCATGGCAACCCAACCCCATGGTTGCCAAGGCAACTAAACCCCATAGTTTCCAGAGCAACCCAACCCCATAGTTACCATGGCAACACAACCCCATGGTTGCCATGGAAACACTACCCCATGGTTTCCATGGCAACAGAACCCCATAGTTGCAATGGCAACAATACGCTATGGTTACCATGGCAACACAACCCCATGGTTGCCATGGCAACCCAACCCCATAGTTGCCATGGCAACTAAACGCCATGGTTACCATGGCAACCCAACCCCATGGTTACCATGGACACAGAACCCCATGGTTACCATAGCAACCAAACCCCGTGGTTGCCATGGCAACCCAACCCCATGGTTACCATGGCAACACAACCCCATGGTTACCACAACAACAACACCGCATGGTTACCACGGCAACCCAATTGCATGGTTACCACGGCATCTCAACCCCACGGTTGCCATGGCAACTAAACCCCATAGTTTCCATAGCAACACAACCCCATAGTTACCACGGCAACACAACCCCATCGTTACCATGGCAACACAAACCCATGGTTGCCATGGCAACCCAACCCCATGGTTACCATGGCAACAGAACCCCGTAGCTGCCATGGCAACTAAACGCCACGGTTACCATGGCAACACAACCCGATGGTTGCCATGGCAACCCAACCCCATTGTTACCATGGCAACACAACCCCATGTTTCCCATGGCAACAAAACCCCGTGCTTGCCATGGCAACATAACCACATGGTTACCATGGCAACAGAACCCCATAGTTGCCATGGCAACAAAACGCCATGGTTACCATGGCAACACAACCCCATGGTTCCCATGGCATCCAAACCCCATGGTTACCATGGCAACACAACCCCATGGTTCCCATGGCAACACAACACCGTGGTTGCCATGGCAAGCCAACCCCATCGTTACCATGGCAACACAACCCCATGGTTGCCATGGAAACACTACCCCATGGTTGCCATGGCAACAGAACCCCATAGTTGCCATGGCAACAAAACGCCATGGTTACCATGGCAACACAACCCATGGTTACCATAGCAACCCAACCCCATAGTTACCATGGCAACACAACCCCATGGTTGCCATGGAAACACTACCCCATGGTAGCCATGGCAACAGAACCCCATAGTTGCCATGGCAACAAAACGCCATGGTTGCCATGGCAACAGAACCCCATAATTGCCATGGCTACAAAACGCCGTGGTTGCCATGGCAACACAACCCCATGGTTGCCATGGCAACCCAACCCCATGGTTGCCAAGGCAACTAAACCCCATAGTTTCCATAGCAACCCAACCCCATAGTTACCATGGCAACACAACCCCGTGGTTGCCATGGAAACACTACCCCATGGTTGCCATGGCAACAGAACCCATAGTTTCCGTGGCAACTAAACGCCATGGTTACCATGGCAACCCAACCCCATGGTTACCATGGACACAGAACCCCATGGTTACCGTAGCAATCAAACCCCGTGGTTGCCATGGCAACCCAACCCCATGGTTACCATGGCAACACAACCCCATGGTTACCACAACAACAACACCGCATGGTTACCACGGCAACCCAACCGCATGGTTACCACGGCATCTCAACCCCATGGTTGCCATGGCAACTAAAACCCATAGTTTCCATAGCAACACAACCCCATAGTTACCATGGCAACACAACCCCATCGTTACCATGGCAACACAACCCCAGGGTTACCATGGCAACAGAACGCCGTAGCTGCCATGGCAACTAAACGCCATGGTTACCATGGCAACACAACCCCATGGTTGCCATGGCAACCCAACCCCAGGGTTACCATGGCAACAGAACGCCGTAGCTGCCATGGCAACTAAACGCCATGGTTACCATGGCAACACAACGCCGTGGTTCCCATGGCAAGCCAACCCCATCGTTACCATGGCAACACAACCCATGGTTACAATAGCAACCCAACCCCATAGTTACCATGGCAACACAACCCCATGGTTGCCATGGCAACAGAACCCCATAGTTGCCATGGCAACACAACCCCATGGTTGCCATGGCAACAGAACCCCATAATTGCCATGGCTACAAAACGCCGTGGTTGCCATGGCAACACAACCCCATGGTTGCCATGGCAACCCAACCCCATTGTTGCCAAGGCAACTAAACACCATAGTTTCCATTGCAACCCAAGCCCGTAGTTACCATGGTAACACAACCCCATGGTTGCCATGGAAACACTACCCCATGGTTGCCATGGCAGCTAAACGCCATGGTTACCATGGCGACCCAACCCCATGGTTACCATGGAAACAGAACCCCATGGTTACCATAGCAACCAAACCCCGTGGTTACCATGGCAACACAACCCCATCGTTACCATGGCAACACAACCCCATGGTTGCCATGGCAACCCAACCCCATGGTTACCATGGCAACAGAACCCCGTAGCTGCCATGGCAACTAAACGCCATGGTTACCATGGCAACACAACACCATGGTTGCCATGGCAACCCAACCCTATGGTTACCATGGCAACACAACCCCATGTTTCCCATGGCAACACAACCCCGTGCTTGCCATGGCAACGCAACCCCATGGTTACCATGGCAAACAAACCCCGTGGTTGCCATGGCAACGCAACTCCATGGTTACCATGGCAACACAACCCCATGGTTCCCATGGCAACACAACCCCGTGGTTGCAATGGCAACCCAACCCCATCGTTTGCATGGCAACACAACCCCATGGTTTCCATGGAAACACTACCCCATGGTTGCCATGGCAACAGAACCCCATAGTTGCCATGGCAACAAAACGCCATGGTTACCATCGCAACCTAACCCCATAGTTACCATAGCAACCCAACCCCATAGTTACCATGGCAGCACAACCCCATCGTTACCATGGCAACACAACCCCATGGTTTCCATGGCAACCCAACCCCATGGTTACCATGGCAACACAACCCCATGGTTACCATGGCAACACAACCGCATGGTTACCATCGCATCCCAACCCCATAGTTACCATGGAAACACAACCCCATAGTTACCATGGCAGCACAACCCCATCGTTACCATGGCAACACAACCCCATGGTTGCCATGGCAAGCCAACCCCATGGTTACCATGGCAGCACAACCCCATGGTTGCCATGGCAACACAACCCCATGGTTGCCATGGCAACCCAACCCCATAGTTACCATGGCAACACAACCCCATCGTTACCATGGCAGCACAACCCCATAGTTACCATAGCAACCCAACCCCATCGTTACCATGGCAACACAACCCCATGGTTGCCATGGCAAGCCAACCCCATGGTTACCATAGCAGCACAAACCCATGGTTGCCATGGCAACACAACCCCATGGTTGCCATGGCAACCCAACCCCATAGTTACCATGGCAACACAACCCCATCGTTACCATGGCAGCACAACCCCATAGTTACCATAGCAACCCAACCCCATGGTTACCATGGCAACCCAACCCCATGGTTGCCATGGCAACCCAACCCCATGGTTACCATGGCAACAGAACCCCGTAGCTGCCATGGCAACTAAACGCCATGGTTACCATGGCAACACAACACCATGGTTGCCATGGCAACCCAACCCTATGGTTACCATGGCAACACAACCCCATGTTTCCCATGGCAACACAACCCCGTGCTTGCCATGGCAACGCAACCCCATGGTTACCATGGCAAACAAACCCCGTGGTTGCCATGGCAACGCAACTCCATGGTTACCATGGCAACACAACCCCATGGTTCCCATGGCAACACAACCCCGTGGTTGCAATGGCAACCCAACCCCATCGTTTGCATGGCAACACAACCCCATGGTTTCCATGGAAACACTACCCCATGGTTGCCATGGCAACAGAACCCCATAGTTGCCATGGCAACAAAACGCCATGGTTACCATGGCAACACAACCCCATGGTTACCATGGCAACACAACCGCATGGTTACCATCGCAACCCAACCCCATAGTTACCATAGCAACCCAACCCCATAGTTACCATGGCAGCACAACCCCATCGTTACCATGGCAACACAACCCCATGGTTGCCATGGCAAGCCAACCCCATGGTTACCATAGCAGCACAACCCCATGGTTGCCATGGCAACACAACCCCATGGTTGCCATGGCAACTCAACCCCATAGTTACCATGGCAACACAACCCCATCATTACCATGGCAGCACAACCCCATAGTTACCATAGCAACCCAACCCCATGGTTACCATGGCAACCCAACCCCATGGTTACCATGGCAACACAACCGCATGGTTACCATCGCAACCCAAACCCATAGTTACCATGGCAACACAACCCCATAGTTACCATGGCAGCACAACCCCATCGTTACCATGGCAACACAACCCCATGGTTGCCATGGCAACACAACCCCATGGTTGCCATGGCAACCCAAACCCATGGTTACCATGGCAACCCAACCCCATGGTTACCATGGCAACACAACCGCATGGTTACCATCGCAACCCAACCCGATAGTAACCATAGCAACCCAACCCCATAGTTACCATGGCAGCACAACCCCATCGTTACCATGGCAACACAACCCCATAGTTACCATGGCAGCACAACCCCATCGTTACCATGGCAACACAACCCCATGGTTGCCATGGCAACCCAACCCCATGTTTACCATGGCAACACAACCGCATGGTTACCATCGCAACGCAACCCCATAGTTACCATAGCAACCCAACCCCATAGTTACCATGGCAACCCAACCCCATGTTTACCATGGCAACACAACCCCATGGTTGCCATGGCAACCCAACCCCATGGTTGCCATGGCAACACAACCCCATGGTTGCCATGGCAACACAACACCATGGTTGCCATGGCAACCCAACCCCATGGTTACCATGGCAACAGAACCCCATAGTTACCATGGCAGCACAACCCCATCGTTACCATGGCAACACAACCCCATGGTTGCCATGGCAACCCAACCCCATGGTTACCATGGCAACACAACCCCATGGTTGCCATGGCAACACAACCCCATGGTTGCCATGGCAACCCAACCCCATGGTTGCCATGGCAAGCCAACCCCATAGTTGCCATGGCAACACAACCCCATGGTTACCGTGGCAACACAACCCCATGGTTGCCATGGCAAGCCAACCCCATAGTTGCCATGGCAACACAACCCCATGGTTACCATGGCAACACAACCCCATGTTTGTCATGGCAACACAACCCCATGGTTACCATGGCAACAGAACCCCATAGTTACCATGGCAGCACAACCCCATCGTTACCATGGCAACACAACCCCATGGTTGCCATGGCAACCCAACCCCATGGTTACCATGGCAACAGAACCCCCTTGTTGCCATGGCAACAAAACGCCATGGTTACCATGGCAACACAACCCCATGGTTGCCAGGGCAACCCAACCCCATGGTTACCATGGCAACAGAACCCCATGGTTACCATGGCAACACAACCGCATGGTTACCATGGCAACCCAACCGCATGGTTACCATGGCAACACAACCCCATAGTTACCATGGCAGCACAACCCCATCGTTACCATGGCAACACAACCCCATGGTTGCCATGGCAACCCAACCCCATGGTTGCCATGGCAACCCAACCCCATTGTTGCCAAGGCAACTAAACACCATAGTTTCCATTGCAACCCACGCCCATAGTTACCATGGTAACACAACCCCATGGTTGCCATGGAAACACTACCCCATGGTTGCCATGGCAACTAAACGCCATGGTTACCATGGCGACCCAACCCCATGGTTACCATGGAAACAGAACCCCATGGTTACCATAGCAACCAAACCCCGTGGTTACCATGGCAACACAACCCCATCGTTACCATGGCAACACAACCCCATGGTTGCCATGGCAACCCAACCACATGGTTACCATGGCAACAGAACCCCGTAGCTGCCATGGCAACTAAACGCCATGGTTACCATGGCAACACAACACCATGGTTGCCATGGCAACCCAACCCTATCGTTACCATGGCAACACAACCCCATGTTTCCCATGGCAACACAACCCCGTGCTTGCCATGGCAACGCAACCCCATGGTTACCATGGCAAACAAACCCCGTGGTTGCCATGGCAACGCAACTCCATGGTTACCATGGCAACACAACCCCATGGTTCCCATGGCAACACAACCCCGTGGTTGCAATGGCAACCCAACCCCATCGTTTGCATGGCAACACAACCCCATGGTTTCCATGGAAACACTACCCCATGGTTGCCATGGCAACAGAACCCCATAGTTGCCATGGCAACAAAACGCCATGGTTACCATGGCAACACAACCCCATGGTTGCCATGGCAACCCAACCCCATGGTTACCATGGCAACACAACCGCATGGTTACCATCTCAACCTAACCCCATAGTTACCATAGCAACCCAACCCCATAGTTACCATGGCAGCACAACCCCATCGTTACCATGGCAACACAACCCCATGGTTTCCATGGCAACCCAACCCCATGGTTACCATGGCAACACAACCCCATGGTTACCATGGCAACACAACCGCATGGTTACCATCGCATCCCAACCCCATAGTTACCATGGAAACACAACCCCATAGTTACCATGGCAGCACAACCCCATCGTTACCATGGCAACACAACCCCATGGTTGCCATGGCAAGCCAACCCCATGGTTACCATGGCAGCACAACCCCATGGTTGCCATGGCAACACAACCCCATGGTTGCCATGGCAACCCAACCCCATAGTTACCATGGCAACACAACCCCATCGTTACCATGGCAGCACAACCCCATAGTTACCATAGCAACCCAACCCCATCGTTACCATGGCAACACAACCCCATGGTTGCCATGGCAAGCCAACCCCATGGTTACCATAGCAGCACAACCCCATGGTTGCCATGGCAACACAACCCCATGGTTGCCATGGCAACCCAACCCCATAGTTACCATGGCAACACAACCCCATCGTTACCATGGCAGCACAACCCCATAGTTACCATAGCAACCCAACCCCATGGTTACCATGGCAACCCAACCCCATGGTTACCATGGCAACACAACCGCATGGTTACCATCGCAACCCAAACCCATAGTAACCATAGCAACCCAACCCCATAGTTACCATGGCAGCACAACCCCATCGTTACCATGGCAACACAACCCCATAGTTACCATGGCAGCACAACCCCATCGTTACCATGGCAACAGAACCCCATGGTTGCCATGGCAACCCAACCCCATGGTTACCATGGCAACACAACCGCATGGTTACCATCGCAACCCAACCCCATAGTTACCATAGCAACCTAACCCCATAGTTACCATGGCAACCCAACCCCATGTTTACCATGGCAACACAACCCCATGGTTGCCATGGCAACCCAACCCCATGGTTGCCATGGCAACACAACCCCATGGTTACCATGGCAACACAACACCATGGTTGCCATGGCAACCCAACCCCATGGTTACCATGGCAACAGAACCCCATAGTTACCATGGCAGCACAACCCCATCGTTACCATGGCAACACAACCCCATGGTTGCCATGGCAACCCAACCCCATGGTTACCATGGCAACACAACCCCATGGTTGCCATGGCAACCCAACCCCATGGTTGCCATGGCAAGCCAACCCCATAGTTGCCATGGCAACACAACCCCATGGTTACCGTGGCAACACAACCCCATGGTTGCCATGGCAAGCCAACCCCATAGTTGCCATGGCAACACAACCCCATGGTTACCATGGCAACACAACCCCATGTTTGTCATGGCAACACAACCCCATGGTTACCATGGCAACAGAACCCCATAGTTACCATGGCAGCACAACCCCATCGTTACCATGGCAACACAACCCCATGGTTGCCATGGCAACCCAACCCCATGGTTACCATGGCAACAGAACCCCCTAGTTGCCATGGCAACAAAACGCCATGGTTACCATGGCAACACAACCCCATGGTTGCCATGGCAACCCAACCCCATGGTTACCATGGCAACAGAACCCCATGGTTACCTTGGCAACACAACCGCATGGTTACCATGGCAACCCAACCCCATGGTTACCATGGCAACACAACCCCATAGTTACCATGGCAGCACAACCCCATCGTTACCATGGCAACACAACCCCATGGTTGCCATGGCAACCCAACACCATGGTTACCATGGCAACAGAACCCCATGGTTACCATGGCAACACAACCCCATGGTTACCATGGCAACACAACCCCATGGTTGCCATGGCAAGCCAACCCCATAGTTGCCATGGCAACCCAACCCCATGGTTACCATGGCAACACAACCCCATGGTTGTCATGGCAACCCAACCCCATGGTTACCATGGCAACAGAACCCCATAGTTACCATGGCAGCACAACCCCATCGTTACCATGGCAACACAACCCCATGGTTGCCATGGCAAGCCAACCCCATGGTTACCATGGCAGCACAACCCCATGGTTGCCATGGCAACACAACCCCATAGTTGCCATGGCAACCCAACCCCATAGTTACCATGGCAACACAACCCCATCGTTACCATGGCAGCACAACCCCATAGTTACCATAGCAACCCAACCACATGGTTACCATGGCAACCCAACCCCATGGTTACCATGGCAACACAACCGCATGGTTACCATCGCAACCCAAATCCATAGTTACCATGGCAACACAACCCCATAGTTACCATGGCAGCACAACCCCATCGTTACCATGGCAACACAACCCCGTGGTTGCCATGGCAACACAACCCCATGGTTGCCATGGCAACCCAACCCCATGGTTACCATGGCAACCCAACCCCATGGTTACCATGGCAACACAACCGCATGGTTACCATCGCAACCCAACCCCATAGTAACCATAGCAACCCAACACCATAGTTACCATGGCAGCACAAACCCATCGTTACCATGGCAACACAACCCCATGGTTGCCATGGCAACCCAACCCCATGGTTACCATGGCAACACAACCGCATGGTTACCATCGCAACCCAACCCCATAGTTACCATAGCAACCCAACCCCATAGTTACCATGGCAACACAACCCCATCTTTACCATGGCAACACAACCCCATGGTTGCCATGGCAACCCAACCCCATGGTTTCCATGGCAACAGAACCCCATGGTTACCATGGCAACAGAACACCATAGTTGCCATGGCAACCCAACCCCATGGTTACCATGGCAACACAACCCCATGGTTACCATGGCAACCAAACCCCATGGTTTCCATGGCAACACAACCCCATGGTTACCATGGCAACACAACCCCATGGTTGCCATGGCAACCCAACCCCATGGTTACCATGGCAACAGAACCCCATAGTTACCATGGCAGCACAACCCCATCGTTACCATGGCAACACAACCCCATGGTTGCCATGGCAACCCAACCCCATGGTTACCATGGCAACACAACCCCATGGTTGCCATGGCAACACAACCCCATGGTTGCCATGGCAACCCAACCCCATGGTTACCATGGCAACAGAACCCCATGGTTACTATGGCAACACAACCCCATGGTTACCATGGCACCACAACCCCATGGTTGCCATGGCAAGCCAACCCCATAGTTGCCATGGCAACACAACCCCATGGTTACCATGGCAACAGAACCCCATAGTTACCATGGCAGCACAACCCCATCGTTACCATGGCAACACAACCCCATGGTTGCCATGGCAAGCCAACCCCATGGTTACCATGGCAGCACAACCCCATGGTTGCCATGGCAACACAACCCCATAGTTGCCATGGCAACCCAACCCCATAGTTACCATGGCAACACAACCCCATCGTTACCATGGCAGCACAACCCCATAGTTACCATAGCAACCCAACCACATGGTTACCATGGCAACCCAACCCCATGGTTACCATGGCAACACAACCGCATGGTTACCATCGCAACCCAAATCCATAGTTACCATGGCAACACAACCCCATAGTTACCATGGCAGCACAACCCCATCGTTACCATGGCAACACAACCCCGTGGTTGCCATGGCAACACAACCCCATGGTTGCCATGGCAACCCAACCCCATGGTTACCATGGCAACCCAACCCCATGGTTACCATGGCAACACAACCGCATGGTTACCATCGCAACCCAACCCCATAGTAACCATAGCAACCCAACACCATAGTTACCATGGCAGCACAAACCCATCGTTACCATGGCAACACAACCCCATGGTTGCCATGGCAACCCAACCCCATGGTTACCATGGCAACACAACCGCATGGTTACCATCGCAACCCAACCCCATAGTTACCATAGCAACCCAACCCCATAGTTACCATGGCAACACAACCCCATCTTTACCATGGCAACACAACCCCATGGTTGCCATGGCAACCCAACCCCATGGTTTCCATGGCAACAGAACCCCATGGTTACCATGGCAACAGAACACCATAGTTGCCATGGCAACCCAACCCCATGGTTACCATGGCAACACAACCCCATGGTTACCATGGCAACCAAACCCCATGGTTTCCATGGCAACACAACCCCATGGTTACCATGGCAACACAACCCCATGGTTGCCATGGCAACCCAACCCCATGGTTACCATGGCAACAGAACCCCATAGTTACCATGGCAGCACAACCCCATCGTTACCATGGCAACACAACCCCATGGTTGCCATGGCAACCCAACCCCATGGTTACCATGGCAACACAACCCCATGGTTGCCATGGCAACACAACCCCATGGTTGCCATGGCAACCCAACCCCATGGTTACCATGGCAACAGAACCCCATGGTTACTATGGCAACACAACCCCATGGTTACCATGGCACCACAACCCCATGGTTGCCATGGCAAGCCAACCCCATAGTTGCCATGGCAACACAACCCCATGGTTACCATGGCAACACAACCCCATAGTTGCCATGGCAACCCAACCCCATGGTTACCATGGCAACAGAACCCCATAGTTACCATGGCAGCACAACCCCATCGTTACCATGGCAACACAACCCCACGGTTGCCATGGCAACCCAACCCCATGGTTACCATGGCAACAGAACCCCCTAGTTGCCATGGCAACAAAACACCATGGTTACCATGGCAACACAACCGCATGGTTGCCATGGCAAACCAACCCCATGGTTGCCATGGCAAGCCAACCCCACAGTTGCCATGGCAACCCAACCCCATGGTTACCATGGCAACACAACCCCATGGCTGCCATGGCAACCCAACCCCATGGTTGCCATGGCAAGCCAACCCCATAGTTACCATGGCAGCACAACCCCATCGTTACCATGGCAACACAAACCCATGGTTGCCATGGCAACCTAACCCCATGGTTACCATGGCAACAGAACCCCATAGTTGCCATGGCAACAAAACGCCATGGTTACCATGGCAACACAACCCCATAGTTGCCATGGCAACCCAACCCCATGGTTACCATGGCAACAGAACCCCATAGTTGCCATGGCAACACAACCCCATCGTTACCATGGCAACACAACCCCATGGTTGCCATGGCAACCCAACGCCATGGTTACCATGGCAACAGAACCCCATAGTTGCCATGGCAACACAACCCCATGGTTACCATGGCAATACAACCCCATGGTTCCCATGGCAACACAACACCGTGGTTGCCATGGCAAGCCAACCCCATCGTTACCATGGCAATACAACCCCATGGTTGCCATGGAAACACTACCCCATGGTTGCCATGGCAACAGAACCCCATAGTTGCCATGGCAGCAAAACGCCATGGTTACCATGGCAACACAACCCATGGTTACCATAGCAACCCAACCCCATAGTTATCATGGCAACACAACCCCATGGTTGCCATGGAAACACTACCCCATGGTTGCCATGGCAACAGAACCCCATAGTTGCCATGGGAACAAAACGCCATGGTTTCCATGGCAACAGAACCCCATAATTGCCATGGCTACAAAACGCCGTGGTTACCATGGCAAGACAACCCCATGGTTGCCATGGCAACCCAACCCCATGGTTGCCAAGGCATCTAAACCCCATAGTTCCCATAGCAACCCAACCCCATAGTTACCATGGCAACACAACCCCATGGTTGCCATGGAAACACTACCCCATTGTTGCCATGGCAACAGAACCCCATAGTTGCCATGGCAACAATACGCCATGGTTACCATGGCAACACAACCCCATGGTTGCCATGGCAACCCAACCCGATAGTTGCCATGGCAACTAAACGCCATGGTTACCATGGCAACCCAACCCCATGGTTACCATGGACACAGAACCCCATGGTTACCATAGCAACCAAACCCCGTGGTTGCCATGGCAACCCAACCCCATGGTTACCATTGCAACACAACCCCATGGTTACCACAAAAACAACACCGCATGGTTACCACGGCAACCCAACTGCATGGTTACCACGGCATCTCAACCCCATGGTTGCCATGGCAACTAAACCCCATAGTTTCCATAGCAACACAACCCCATAGTTACCATGGCAGCACAACCCCATCGTTACCATGGCAACACAACCCCATGGTTGCCATGGCAAGCCAACCCCATGGTTACCATGGCAGCACAACCCCATGGTTGCCATGGCAACACAACCCCATAGTTGCCATGGCAACCCAACCCCATAGTTACCATGGCAACACAACCCCATCGTTACCATGGCAGCACAACCCCATAGTTACCATAGCAACCCAACCACATGGTTACCATGGCAACCCAACCCCATGGTTACCATGGCAACACAACCGCATGGTTACCATCGCAACCCAAATCCATAGTTACCATGGCAACACAACCCCATAGTTACCATGGCAGCACAACCCCATCGTTACCATGGCAACACAACCCCGTGGTTGCCATGGCAACACAACCCCATGGTTGCCATGGCAACCCAACCCCATGGTTACCATGGCAACCCAACCCCATGGTTACCATGGCAACACAACCGCATGGTTACCATCGCAACCCAACCCCATAGTAACCATAGCAACCCAACACCATAGTTACCATGGCAGCACAAACCCATCGTTACCATGGCAACACAACCCCATGGTTGCCATGGCAACCCAACCCCATGGTTACCATGGCAACACAACCGCATGGTTACCATCGCAACCCAACCCCATAGTTACCATAGCAACCCAACCCCATAGTTACCATGGCAACACAACCCCATCTTTACCATGGCAACACAACCCCATGGTTGCCATGGCAACCCAACCCCATGGTTTCCATGGCAACAGAACCCCATGGTTACCATGGCAACAGAACACCATAGTTGCCATGGCAACCCAACCCCATGGTTACCATGGCAACACAACCCCATGGTTACCATGGCAACCAAACCCCATGGTTTCCATGGCAACACAACCCCATGGTTACCATGGCAACACAACCCCATGGTTGCCATGGCAACCCAACCCCATGGTTACCATGGCAACAGAACCCCATAGTTACCATGGCAGCACAACCCCATCGTTACCATGGCAACACAACCCCATGGTTGCCATGGCAACCCAACCCCATGGTTACCATGGCAACACAACCCCATGGTTGCCATGGCAACACAACCCCATGGTTGCCATGGCAACCCAACCCCATGGTTACCATGGCAACAGAACCCCATGGTTACTATGGCAACACAACCCCATGGTTACCATGGCACCACAACCCCATGGTTGCCATGGCAAGCCAACCCCATAGTTGCCATGGCAACACAACCCCATGGTTACCATGGCAACAGAACCCCATAGTTACCATGGCAGCACAACCCCATCGTTACCATGGCAACACAACCCCATGGTTGCCATGGCAAGCCAACCCCATGGTTACCATGGCAGCACAACCCCATGGTTGCCATGGCAACACAACCCCATAGTTGCCATGGCAACCCAACCCCATAGTTACCATGGCAACACAACCCCATCGTTACCATGGCAGCACAACCCCATAGTTACCATAGCAACCCAACCACATGGTTACCATGGCAACCCAACCCCATGGTTACCATGGCAACACAACCGCATGGTTACCATCGCAACCCAAATCCATAGTTACCATGGCAACACAACCCCATAGTTACCATGGCAGCACAACCCCATCGTTACCATGGCAACACAACCCCGTGGTTGCCATGGCAACACAACCCCATGGTTGCCATGGCAACCCAACCCCATGGTTACCATGGCAACCCAACCCCATGGTTACCATGGCAACACAACCGCATGGTTACCATCGCAACCCAACCCCATAGTAACCATAGCAACCCAACACCATAGTTACCATGGCAGCACAAACCCATCGTTACCATGGCAACACAACCCCATGGTTACCATGGCAACCCAACCCCATGGTTACCATGGCAACACAACCGCATGGTTACCATCGCAACCCAACCCCATAGTTACCATAGCAACCCAACCCCATAGTTACCATGGCAACACAACCCCATCTTTACCATGGCAACACAACCCCATGGTTGCCATGGCAACCCAACCCCATGGTTTCCATGGCAACAGAACCCCATGGTTACCATGGCAACAGAACACCATAGTTGCCATGGCAACCCAACCCCATGGTTACCATGGCAACACAACCCCATGGTTACCATGGCAACCAAACCCCATGGTTTCCATGGCAACACAACCCCATGGTTACCATGGCAACACAACCCCATGGTTGCCATGGCAACCCAACCCCATGGTTACCATGGCAACAGAACCCCATAGTTACCATGGCAGCACAACCCCATCGTTACCATGGCAACACAACCCCATGGTTGCCATGGCAACCCAACCCCATGGTTACCATGGCAACACAACCCCATGGTTGCCATGGCAACACAACCCCATGGTTGCCATGGCAACCCAACCCCATGGTTACCATGGCAACAGAACCCCATGGTTACTATGGCAACACAACCCCATGGTTACCATGGCACCACAACCCCATGGTTGCCATGGCAAGCCAACCCCATAGTTGCCATGGCAACACAACCCCATGGTTACCATGGCAACACAACCCCATAGTTGCCATGGCAACCCAACCCCATGGTTACCATGGCAACAGAACCCCATAGTTACCATGGCAGCACAACCCCATCGTTACCATGGCAACACAACCCCACGGTTGCCATGGCAACCCAACCCCATGGTTACCATGGCAACAGAACCCCCTAGTTGCCATGGCAACAAAACACCATGGTTACCATGGCAACACAACCGCATGGTTGCCATGGCAAACCAACCCCATGGTTGCCATGGCAAGCCAACCCCACAGTTGCCATGGCAACCCAACCCCATGGTTACCATGGCAACACAACCCCATGGCTGCCATGGCAACCCAACCCCATGGTTGCCATGGCAAGCCAACCCCATAGTTACCATGGCAGCACAACCCCATCGTTACCATGGCAACACAAACCCATGGTTGCCATGGCAACCTAACCCCATGGTTACCATGGCAACAGAACCCCATAGTTGCCATGGCAACAAAACGCCATGGTTACCATGGCAACACAACCCCATAGTTGCCATGGCAACCCAACCCCATGGTTACCATGGCAACAGAACCCCATAGTTGCCATGGCAACACAACCCCATCGTTACCATGGCAACACAACCCCATGGTTGCCATGGCAACCCAACGCCATGGTTACCATGGCAACAGAACCCCATAGTTGCCATGGCAACACAACCCCATGGTTACCATGGCAATACAACCCCATGGTTCCCATGGCAACACAACACCGTGGTTGCCATGGCAAGCCAACCCCATCGTTACCATGGCAATACAACCCCATGGTTGCCATGGAAACACTACCCCATGGTTGCCATGGCAACAGAACCCCATAGTTGCCATGGCAGCAAAACGCCATGGTTACCATGGCAACACAACCCATGGTTACCATAGCAACCCAACCCCATAGTTATCATGGCAACACAACCCCATGGTTGCCATGGAAACACTACCCCATGGTTGCCATGGCAACAGAACCCCATAGTTGCCATGGGAACAAAACGCCATGGTTTCCATGGCAACAGAACCCCATAATTGCCATGGCTACAAAACGCCGTGGTTACCATGGCAAGACAACCCCATGGTTGCCATGGCAACCCAACCCCATGGTTGCCAAGGCATCTAAACCCCATAGTTCCCATAGCAACCCAACCCCATAGTTACCATGGCAACACAACCCCATGGTTGCCATGGAAACACTACCCCATTGTTGCCATGGCAACAGAACCCCATAGTTGCCATGGCAACAATACGCCATGGTTACCATGGCAACACAACCCCATGGTTGCCATGGCAACCCAACCCGATAGTTGCCATGGCAACTAAACGCCATGGTTACCATGGCAACCCAACCCCATGGTTACCATGGACACAGAACCCCATGGTTACCATAGCAACCAAACCCCGTGGTTGCCATGGCAACCCAACCCCATGGTTACCATTGCAACACAACCCCATGGTTACCACAAAAACAACACCGCATGGTTACCACGGCAACCCAACTGCATGGTTACCACGGCATCTCAACCCCATGGTTGCCATGGCAACTAAACCCCATAGTTTCCATAGCAACACAACCCCATAGTTACCATGGCAGCACAACCCCATCGTTACCATGGCAACACAACCCCATGGTTGCCATGGCAAGCCAACCCCATGGTTACCATGGCAGCACAACCCCATGGTTGCCATGGCAACACAACCCCATAGTTGCCATGGCAACCCAACCCCATAGTTACCATGGCAACACAACCCCATCGTTACCATGGCAGCACAACCCCATAGTTACCATAGCAACCCAACCACATGGTTACCATGGCAACCCAACCCCATGGTTACCATGGCAACACAACCGCATGGTTACCATCGCAACCCAAATCCATAGTTACCATGGCAACACAACCCCATAGTTACCATGGCAGCACAACCCCATCGTTACCATGGCAACACAACCCCGTGGTTGCCATGGCAACACAACCCCATGGTTGCCATGGCAACCCAACCCCATGGTTACCATGGCAACCCAACCCCATGGTTACCATGGCAACACAACCGCATGGTTACCATCGCAACCCAACCCCATAGTAACCATAGCAACCCAACCGCATGGTTACCATGGCAACACAACCCCATGTTTCCCATGGCAACAAAACCCCGTGCTTGCCATGGCAACGCAACCCCATGGTTACCATGGTAACCAAACCCCGTGGTTGCCATGGCAACGCAACACCATGGTTCCCATGGCAACACAACCCCGTGGTTGCCATGGCAACCCAACCCCATCGTTTCCATGGCAACACAACCCCATGGTTGCCATGGAAACACTACCCCATGGTTGCCATGGCAACAGAACCCCATAGTTGCCATGGCAACAAAACGCCATGGTTACCATGGCAACACAACCCCATGGTTGCCATGGCAAGCCAACCCCATCGTTACCATGGCAACACAACCCCATGGTTGCCATGGAAACACTACCCCATGGTTGCCATGGCAACAGAACCCCATAGTTGCCATGGCAACAAAACGCCATGGTTACCATGGCAACACAACCCATGGTTACCATAGCAACCAAACCCCATAGTTACCATGGCAACACAACCCCATGGTTGCCATGGAAACACTACCCCATAGTTGCCATGGCAACAGAACCCCATAGTTGCCATGGCAACAAAACGCCATGGTTGCCATGGCAACAGAACCCCATAATTGCCATGGCTACAAAACGCCGTGGTTGCCATGGCAACACAACCCCATGGTTGCCATGGCAACCCAACCCCATGGTTGCCAAGGCAACTAAACCCCATAGTTTCCATAGCAACCCAACCCCATAGTTACCATGGCAACACAACCCCATGGTTGCCATGGAAACACTACCCCATGGTTGCCATGGCAACAGAACCCCATAGTTGCCTTGGGAACAATACGCCATGGTTACCATGGCAACACAACCCCATGGTTGCCATGGCAACCCAACCCCATATTTGCCATGGCAACTAAACGCCATGGTTACCATGGCAACCCAACCCCATGGTTACCATGGACACAGAACCCCACGGTTACCATAGCAACCAAACCCCGTGGTTGCCATGCAACCCAACCCCGTGGTTACCATGGCAACACAACCCCATGGTTACCACAACAACAACACCGCATGGTTACCACAGCAACCCAACTGCATGGTTACCACGGCATCTCAACCCCACGGTTGCCATGGCAACTAATCCCCATAGTTTCCATTGCAACACAACCCCATAGTTACCATGGCAACACAACCCCATCGTTACCATGGCAACACAACCCCATGGTTGCCATGGCAACCCAACCCCATGGTTACCATGGCAACAGAACCCCGTAGCTGCCATGGCAACTAAACGCCATGGTTACCATTGCAACCCAACCCCATGGTTGCCATGGCAACCCAACCTCATGGTTACCATGGCAACACAACCCCATGTTTCCCATGGCAACACAACCCCGTGCTTGCCATGGCAACGCAACCCCATGGTTACAATGGCAACCAAACCCCGTGGTTGCCATGGCAACGCAACACCATGGTTACCATGGCAACACAACCCCATGGTTCCCATGGCAACACAACCCCGTGGTTGCCATGGCAACCCAACCCCATCGTTTCCATGGCAACACAACTCCATGGTTGCCATGGAAACACTACCCCATGGTTGCCATGGCAACAGAACCCCATAGTTGCCATGGCAACAAAACGCCATGGTTACCATGGCAACACAACCCCATGGTTGCCATGGCAACCCAACCCCATGGTTACCATGGCAACTAAACCCCATAGTTTCCATAGCAACCCAACCCCATAGTTACCATGGCAACACCACCCCATGGTTGCCATGGAAACACTACCCCATGGTTGCCATGGCAACAGAACCCCATAGTTGCCATGGCAACAAAACGCCATGGTTGCCATGGCAACAGAACCCCATAGTTGCCATGGCAACAAAACGCCATGGTTACCATGGCAACACAACCCCATGGTTGCCATGGCAACCCAACCCCATGGTTGCCAAGGCAACTAAACCCCATAGTTTCCATAGCAACCCAACCCCATAGTTACCATGGCAACACCACCCCATGGTTGCCATGGAAACACTACCCCATGGTTGCCATGGCAACGGAACCCCATGGTTGCCATGGCAACAAAACGCCATGGTTACCATGGCAACACAACCCCGTGGTTGCCATGGCAACCCAATCCCATGGTTACCATGGCAACACAACCGCATGGTTACCACAACAACACAACCGCATGGTTACCACGGCAACCCAACTGAATGGTTACCATGGCATCTCAACACCATGGTTGCCATGGCAACTAAACCCCATAGTTTCCATAGAAACCCAACCCCATAGTTACCATGGCAACAGAACCCCATCGTTACCATGGCAACACAACCCCATGGTTGCCATGGCAACCCAACCCCATGGTTGCCAAGGCAACTAAACCCCATAGTTTCCATAGCAACCCAACCCCATAGTTACCATGGCAACACAACCCCATGGTTGCCATGGAAACACTACCCCATGGTTACCATGGCAACAGAACCCCATAGTTGCCATGGCAACAATACGCCATGGTTACCATGGCAACACAACCCCATGGTTGCCATGGCAACCCAACCCCATAGTTGCCATGGCAACTAAACGCCATGGTTACCATGGCAACCCAACCCCATGGTTACCATGGACACAGAACCCCATGGTTACCATAGCAACCAAACCCCGTGGTTGCCATGGCAACCCAACCCCATGGTTACCATGGCAACACAACCCCATGGTTACCACAAAAACAACACCGCATGGTTACCACGGGAACCCAACTGCATGGTTACCATGGCAACACAACCGCATGGTTACCATTGCAACCCAACCCCATAGTTACCATAGCAACCCAACCCCATAGTTACCATGGCAACACAACCCCATCGTTACCATGGCAACACAACCCCATGGTTGCCATGGCAACCCAACCCCATGGTTGCCATGGCAACACAACCCCATGGTTACCATGGCAAGCCAACCTTATAGTTGCCATGGCATCACAACCCCATGGTTACCATGGCAACACAACCCCATGGTTGCCATGGCAACCCAACCCCATGGTTGCCATGGCAACACAACCCCATGGTTACCATGGCAACACAACCCCATGGTTGCCATGGCAACCCAACCCCATGGTTACCATGGCAACACAACCCCATAGTTACCATGGCAGCACAACCCCATCGTTACCATGGCAACACAACCCCATGGCTGCCATGGAAAACCAACCCCATGGTTACCATGGCAACACAACCCCATGGTTGCCATGGCAACACAACCCCATGGTTGCCATGGCAACCCAACCCCATAGTTGCCATGGCAACACAACCCCATGGTTACCATGGCAACACAACCCCATGGTTGCCATGGCAAGCCAACCCCATAGTTGGCATGGCAACACAGCCCCATGGTTACCATGGCAACACAACCCCATGGTTGCCATGGCAACCCCACCCCATGGTTGCCATGGCAAGCCAACCACATAGTTACCATGGCAGCACAACCCCATCGTTACCATGGCAACACAACCCCATGGTTGCCATGGCAAACCAACCCCATGGTTACCATGGCAACAGAACCCCATAATTGCCATGGCAACAAAACGCCATGGTTACCATGGCAACACAACCCCATAGTTGCCATGGCAACCCAACCCCATGGTTACCATGGCAACAGAACCCCATAGTTGCCATGGCAACACAACCCCATCGTTACCATGGCAACACAACGCCATGGTTGCCATGGCAACCCAACCCCATAGTTACCATGGCAACACAACCCCATGGTTCCCATGGCAACACAACACCGTGGTTGCCATGGCATGCCAACCCCATCGTTACCATGGCAACACAACCCCATGGTTGCCATGGAAACACTACCCCATGGTTGCCATGGCAACAGAACCCCATAGTTGCCATGGCAACAAAATGCCATGGTTACCATGGCAACACAACCCATGGTTACCATAGCAACCCAACCCCATAGTTATCATGGCAACACAACCCCATGGTTGCCATGGAAACACTACCCCATGGTTGCCATGGCAACAGAACCCCATAGTTGTCATGGCAACAAAA